>NC_092046.1:71286343-71592705 GCF_003086295.3 Arachis hypogaea | reverse complement strand
CATCACCCTATTCAGAACAACTGTTCATTCGGAGGAAGTGTCCAAGAAGACCCCAATCAATATCTAACCACATTCCTGAGATATGTGATACTGTGAAGTCTAATGGTGTTCATCCTACACCTATAGATGCTTTGTTCCCTTCTCACTCAAGGACAAAGCATCCAAATGCTGGAATCCTTCCCGAAGGAGAGTTTAACAACCTGGAAGATGTGTGAAAAATTCTTGGCGAGATTCTATCCTCCTCAAGATCAAAGGTTAGAGGAGGTACAAACCTTCAGGCAACAAGATGGTGAACTCTTATGAAGCATGGGAGAGTTTAAGGACTTACAAGAAGTGCCCCCAGATATGTTAAGAATGGGTGCAGTTACACATTTCTATGAGGTCTTTCTTAGAATCAAAGAAGGCAATAGACCATCATCTGGGATCTCTGAACAAGAAGAAGACCATGAAGAAGCCATAGATGTCATTGAGACTGTAGCGAGAATGACTACTTCTATGCTTCTGAAAGAGGCAACACTAGAGGAGTAATGAGCTAAATAAGTGGATGCATGCTGGCCCAGAACAAGCTGATTACCAAGCAGTGGCTGACCTTACCAAGAAGATGGAGAGAACCAAGTAGCAGCAATCACCACCTCATTATCAACCCAAGAAGAGTGAATGCAGAGCAGAGGGTGAGCAGAAACAAGCCAACTACATTGAAAACTCACCTAGGCAGACCTGATCCATACTCCAAAATTACAATCCTGGTTGGAAGAACCACCCAAAATTTGGGTGGAAAAATCAACAAGATCAAGGCCAAGATCAGAGACGTCAAACCCCAACAACAATGCAGCTCACCAACATTCACACAGAGATCATATCAGCACTCACCTAACAACACCTCTCAACATCCATACAAACCAAAATGGCCATTCTCATCCTCCAACTCCAACTCACCATCATCCGAAGATAGACTCCAAGGATTGAGACCCTACTTGAACGATATGCAAAGAAGTCAGGACAGTAAAATGTTCCAGGAGGAAGTGCGTCCAATATGCAGAATCAAGATGCTGCCATCAAGAAACTTGAGACACAAATTGGCTACCTATTCAAGCAAATTCCCAGCCATAACTGTGCAGCAACACCGATCAAACCCAAGAGAGGAATGTCAGGCTATCACCCTCAGAAGTGGGAAGGAATTGAAGGAAATTCCCAAGAATCATAAGAGAAGAACTCAAATGAAGGGGAAAAGGACGAGATGAAGTCCAAATTCCCATTCCCAGTTCACAGCAAAAAGGAGAAATGCTGAAGCCAGACGTCCCAAAAGCTCCATACCCTCAGCAATTGAAAAAGAAGGGGATGACAACCAATTCTTAAGATTTTGGAAATCTTCAAGAAACTACAAATCAACATACCCTTTGCTGAAGCAATAGAGCAAATGCCACTCTATGCCAAGTTTTAAAGGAATTAATGACCAAGACGAGAAGCTGGAAGAGCAATGAGACTGTGATACTAACCGAAGAATGTAGTGCCATCATTCAGCACAAACTACCCCAGAAATTGAAGGATCCTGGGAGCTTCCAGATCCCTTGTATTATAGGGAAATCACAGTGGAGAAGGCTCTGTGTGACTTAGGAGCCAGCATAAATCTGATGTCAGTAGCTATGATGAGAAAAATGAAGATTGAGGAGGCTAAGCTAACAAAAATGGCCCTACAACTGGCAGACCGATTGTTCAAGTTTCCTCATGGCATAGTAGAAGATTTGTTGGTGAAGGTAGGATATTTTATCTTCCCAGCAGACTTTGTAGTGCTGGACATGAAGGAGGAAGCCAAGGCCTCCATCATCCTGGGAAGACCGTTCTTGGCCACTGCTGGAGCTATCATTGATGTCCAAAAAGGTGAACTCACCCTGAGATTACACAATGAAAAGATGACATTCAATGTGTTCAAAGCCATGAGTACCCACCAGAACCATTGGCGAATGTATGAGGTTGGATTCACTGGAAGATGCAGTACAAGAGATTTTTGAAGAAGAAGAACTTGAAGGGTTAACAGAGGAGGAATCAACATCTAGCGAAGAGGCTACAACAGCAGAGATTCATATACAGGGTGCACCAAAGAAAGAGAATAAAAAAAAGAAGCACCCAAACTTGAACTCAAAGCATTGCCACCCACTCTCAAATATGCATACTTAGGAGAGAATGAAAGTTACCCAGTGATCATAAACTCAGCCTCAGCCAAGATCAAGAGGATGAACTACTCCAAGTATTGCGAAAGCATAAGGATGCCATTGGATGGACCCTCGCTGACCTGAAAGGAATCAGTTCGGCCATATGCATGCATAAGATACTGTTGGAAGACGATGTCAAACCATCCATTCAATCCCAAAGGAGGCTGAATCCAGTCATGAAGGAAGTGGTACAGAAAGAAGTCATGAAGTTATGGCAGGGAGGGGTGATCTACCCGATCTCAGACAGCCCATGGGTCAGCCCGTGCAAGTTGTCCCAAAAAAATGAGGAATCACTGTAGTCTTCAATGAGAAGAACGAACTAATCCCTACAAGGACCGTCACATGATGGCGGATGTGCATAGACTACAGAAAACTCAATGAAGCTACAAGAAAAAATCATTTCCCCCTTCCTTTCATGGATCAGATGCTGGAAAGACTTGCAAGACACGCATATTACTATTTTCTCGATGGTTATTCAGGATATAACCAAATAGTGGTTGATCCGAGAGACCAAGAGAAAACCTCATTCACTTGCCCATATGGAGCGTTTGCCTACAGGCGCATGCCATTTGGGCTATGTAATGCACCTGCAACTTTCCAACACTGCATGCTCTCCATTTTCTCAGATATGATTGAAAAATTCATTGAAGTCTTTATGGATGACTTTTCGGTATTCGGAGATTCCTTCCCTAATTGCCTAAATCACTTGGCCCTGGTATTAAAAAGATGTCAAGTGACCAACTTGGTCTTGAACTGGGAGAAATGTCACTTTATGGTGACAGGAGGAATAGTTCTTGGCCATAAGGTTTCTAACCAAGGCATTGAGGTAGACAGGGCTAAGGTGGAACTCATTGAAAAATTACCCCCACCAAGTGATGTCAAGGCAATTAAGAGCTTTTTAGGGAATGCCGGCTTTTACAGAAGGTTTATTAAAGATTTTTCAAAGATAGCCAAGCCCTTAAGCAATCTCCTTGTATCTGATACACCATTTGTCTTTGATGAAAAATGCATGCTAGCATTCGAAAACTTGAAAAAGAGGATGTCCTCTGCCCCTATCATTTCCCCACCTGATTGGAACTTACCATTTGAACTGATGTGTGATGCATCTGATTTTGCAGTTGGGGCAGTGTTAGGACAAAGGAAAGATAACTTGGTCCATGTGATATACTATGCCAGCAAAGTCCTCAATGACACTCAAAGAAATTATACCACTACTGAAAAGGAGTTGCTGGCAATAGTTTTTGCATTTGACAAGTTTAGATCGTACCTCATTAGTGCCAAAGTGATCGTTTTCACAGATCACACAGCACTTAAATATTTGTTTGCCAAGCAAGAATCAAAACCAAGACTAATAAGATGGATCTTGTTGTTGCAAGAATTCAATATTGAAATTAGAGACAAGAAAGGAGTGGAGAATAAAGTAGCAGATCACCTATCCAGAATTCCTCATGATAAAGAAGGATCACATGATACAAGTGTAAATGAGTTCTTCCCAGATGAGCAGTTGATGACGGTTCACAGAGCACCCTGGTTTGCAGATATTGCCAATTTTAAGGCAACTGGGGCTTTTCCTCCAGAAATCAACAAACATCAAAAAAGAAAGCTCATCAATGACGCGAAGTATTTTGTTTAGGATGAACCATACCTATTCAAGAAGTGTTCTGATGGAATCCTTAGAAGATGTGTTTCAGAAGAAGAGGGAAGAGAGGTCTTATGGAACTGCCATGGCTCGTGCTATGGAGACCACTTTGGAGGGGAAAGAACTGCAGCCAAGGTGTTACAAAGCAGATTCTTTTGGCCCACCCTTTTCAAGGATGCCAAGGAAGTAGCAAAGAGCTGCAATGAATGCTAAAGAGCTGGAAACCTACCCAAAAGAAATGAGATGCCACAGAATTTCATCTTAGAGCTGGAACTATTTGATGTATGGGGAATCGATTTCATGGGACCATTTCCAACCTCATATTCAAACAAGTATATCCTAGTAGCAGTGGATTACGTTTCCAAGTGGATAGAGGCCATTGCAACCCCAACAAATGATAACAAGGTGGTCATGAACTTCCTCAGAAAGAATATCTTTAGCCGGTTTGGAGTCCCACGAGCGCTCATCATTGATGGAGGGAGCCATTTTTGTAACAGGCCACTAGAAGCTCTTCTCCTACGATACGGGGTAAAGCACAAGGTTGCCACACCTTATCACCCCCAAACAAGTGGGAAAACCGAGATATCTAACAGAGAGTTAAAAAGGATTCTGGAAAAGACTGTAGGAGCATCAAGAAAGGACTGGTCGAAGAAGCTAGATGATGCTCTTTGGGCATACAGAACGGCATTCAAAACACCAATTGGGATGTTCCCATATCAACTGGTGTATGGGAAGGCCTGTCTTTTACCATTGGAGCTTGAACACAAAGCCCTCTGGGCTCTCAAGCTACTAAATTTTGATAGCCTTGCCGCTGGTGAAAAAAGAGTCCTGCAGCTGCAGGAAATGGAGGAATTCAGATCTCAAGCCTATGAAAATGCCAAGATCTATAAAGAAAAGGCAAAGAGAAGACATGACCTCAATTTGACACCCAGAAGTTTTGAAAAGGGACAGCAAGTGCTCCTCTACAACTCCAAATTGAGACTTTTTCCTGGGAAACTCAAATCAAGGTGGTCTGGACCCTTTCTTGTCACAAAGGTCTCGCCGTATGGACACATAGAAATCATGGAGGAAAGCTCAAGGAGGACTTTCACTATGAACAGACAAAGGCTCAAGCATTACATGGGAAAAATGGGGGAAAGCCCCAAAGTGAAATATCATCTCAACTGATAGAGAAATCGTCGAGCTAGCGACGCTAAAAGAGCGCTTCGTTGGGAGGCAACCCAACCTAAGGTAGTTTCCTTTTCATGATCATTTCAATAAAAGTTACAAGTAGTTTACCCTTTATTGCGAGGAGCTAAGTTTGGTGTTGCACACTAAAACAATCCAAGAGTGAATGTGTAATTCTAAGTTTGGTGTTCCACCAAAGATTTCAGTTAGAATCACATTACACCTCTTCAAGAGCAAATTGCTAGCCCCAACCAATCAGGAAAACCACTTGACAAGAGTTTAGTTTCTAGTTCATAGTTGTTTTAGTAATAAAAGCACATAAGATCCTCTGCATGTATTCAATCTGTTGCATTAGGCAAGGAACTAAGTTTGGTGTTCACACACCAAATCAAGTTCAGAAACTCACAAGCATACATGCATGCTAACTAATTTTCAAGTGCTTTGGGAACAAGCAACTTCCAATAATTTTGTAAGAATTCAATTAAATCTTCGGGAACAACGGTGCACCATCATCCAAGGAGGTGAAGAAGGATGCAAAAGCTGTGGACGATGACAACAAAGGGATGGCTAGAAGTCACCACCAAAAGGTTGTATTGTTACTTGATTCCATATGCTTGGAAATGCTCAAATTGGAAGTCTGAAGTCACCACCCATTTACTTGTCATATGTGTGCTATGCCAAGCTATCTGCTGCATTTTCACCTTGCCTACTTCTATGCTTGTCCTTTAAGTCAATTAAAAAGAGATGTTATGAAAGACCAGAGTGATGTTCAATTTGTGGAGTAAGTTCTTAAGCTTGTGGTGTAGTAATTACTTAGCTAAGTTGGTTCACCAACAAGGTAAGAAGGAAACTATCTGTCCTGAATCATATGCTTGAAACACACCCCATGAGACTAGCTAAATAACAAGATCCTAATAAGAAAAGGGGAAAGAAAAATAAAAGTTGAGAAATAAAGAAAAAGAGTAAGAAATAAGGCTAGGCACCAAGGGTTGAATCTTAAGGCATGTGTCTGTGGTGCTCCTGTGCAAAGGATATACTTGGATGAATAAGCTCTCAGGGGGTGCCTTATCACTTGGTAACTTGGGTTAACTAACCCGGGATTATCAGCTGAAAGTCCACTATCAAGAGTAACCCTTGCTATAGAGTACTTAGTAACCCAAAGAGGTGCTGGACACCAAGGTCTCAAGAAGAAAAATAACAAACCATGTGCCTGTGGTGTGAATGTTTGGGGAAAGAGACTTGAGGGAGTAAGTCCTTAGGGGTGTCTTAACACCTAGCACCTTGAACCAACTGGTTCGGGAGTGCTGGCTGAAAGCTTATATTAAAGAGTCGCCCCCTTAAAGAGCACCTAGTCTAAAGAACACAATCAAACCCTAAAAAGACAAAGGGATCAATGAATAAAAGTCTCATAGGGTGCAATCAAGTGAGTATTCCAGGGCATGGTAAAGGTCTGAAAGCCAATGAAGGAATGAACCTAAGTTGCTATGCATGAAACCCCTTAAAACCAAGGACATGACTTCCACAATAATGACTCATTTTTCTTGTCATTTCATTCATCATTCTCATGTTTCAGTACTTGCTTAGGGACAAGCAAGCTTTAAGTTTGGTGTTGTGATGCCAGGGCATTTTGGCCAGTTTCAATGATCTTTTCTTTACTGTTTTAGGGTAGTTTCATGCATTTTCTTAGTTAATAAGCAATTTTTAGGTAGATAATCACTTACATCTTGATTCAAGTAAACATTGTGAATTTCATGTGATTTTATGAGAATTATGCATGAATTGAATGACAAATTGGATAATGCATGTCTCATAACTTGGATTAGAGCTTTGATGCACTTTATTTGTTTGATTTCAGGACAAAAGAAGCAAGGAAGAGCCACATTAGCAGCCACGTTAATCTAATTAACGTGACCACTAACATGGAATAGGAATAAACTTGCAACGTTAATGAGAAAAGTGATTGCCAATAACGCCTTCGAAACCATCATGGCCCACGTTAATTGCCACGTTAACTACATTAACGTAGTATTTAACTTGGAGAGAAAGGGAGCTCCAAGCGTTAGTGGTAAAAGTGAATACCACTAACGCTCCAAATTGGCAATTGGCCACGTTAAGAGTCACGTTAACTCAGTTAACGTAAACTCTAATGTGGAAAGGGAAGACAATGCCAATGTTAGTGACACTCACCTTTGTCACTAACGTTGGACTAAGCCTAATTGGCCACGTTAAGAGTCACGTTAACTACATTAATGTGAACTCTAATGTGGGAGGAGCAAGGAATCGCCAACGTTAGTGACACTCACCTTTGTCACTAACGTTGGACCAAGCCACTATGAGCCACGTTAGTTGCCATGTTAATTGCATTAACGTGAAAGCTAACATGGAGGAAAGAAATGATGAGCCAACGTTAGTGACACTCACCTTTGTCACTAACGTTAGAGATGGCAATCACCACCACGTTAGTGGCCACATTAAGACAATTAACGTGAGGCACTAACATGAGAAGGGGCGTTTGGAGCGTTAGTGACAAAGGTAAGTGTCACTAATGCTCTCGAGGCTAAGGCATGCCCACGTTAAGAGCCACGTTAGTTATACTAACGTGAACTCTAACGTGAGAAAAGGGGGGCTAAGAGCAACGTTATTGGCAAAAGTGAACGCCAATAACGCTTGCGATAGACCAAGCGGCAATGTTAGTGGTCACGTTAGTGCCACTAATGTTGAAGTTAACGTGAACCATCTTGGGCTAGGGACATTAGTGAAAAAGGTGATTGTCACTAACGTTCTCGAACCCACATTTTCATTTAACGTTAATGCCACTAACGTCCTAGCTAAAGTCCATGCCTACTTCACACTTTCTCTGCAAGTAAAGCTGAGCCCACTGAAGATTCCAAACTGCTTCAACTCAAGATCCAAAGGCCCATATCCAAAGACTTGAAGAGCCAACTAGAAGATCAGAAGAGTAGTATATATAGGAGTAGTTTTGAACTAGAGAGAGGAGCTTTTGGCCATTGGGAGAACTACTCTCTGTATAATTTTACTTTCTCTGCACTTTTAGTTTTACTTTGAGAATGTATTTTTCATCTTTGTTTTCCATTCCCAGAGCTATGAGCAACTAAACCCCTTTCATTGGGTTAGGGAGCTCTGTTGTAATTTGATGGATCAATAATAGTTTTCATTATTATTCTTCTTTCTTTTCTCTTGATCTTACTAAAAAGCATTCAATCTTCATCCAATTGGGTAGTTGTCTTGGAAAAGAAGCTATTCATACTTGGATCTCTTCAGAACCTTGGAAGAGGAATGAAGAGATCATGCTAGAAATGCTTTCTCATGTTGGACCAAATTGGGTTTGGATGGATATAGCGACATATAATCCTACCAACATTTTGATTTGGGAATACATGTGGTATAATCAGTGACCACACTTCATCTGTTCTCATGGGCAATTAGACCAAGGAATTGGCTATTGATTAAGATTTGAGAGATTGAATTACCAAGGAATTGGAATTCAATCACTTAAGATTGCCAAGGAGGTCAATGAATGCATTGATTGAGGAAGAGATGAAAATGAACTTGATCCGGAGAATACAACATCTCCTAAGCCCAATGAACTCCCCATTTCTGATCTTACCCATTCTCTTTACTTTCTGCCATTTACTTTTATGTTCATCCTCCCCATTCCCCATTTAAGATTCTGCAATTTACTTTCCATCATTTACATTCAGTCCTTTATTTCCAATAATTACATTTCCTGCCATTTACTTTCTGCCATTTAATTTCCTGCAATTCTCCAATCAAATTCTGCTTAGCTCAACTAGAACATTCCTCCAATTAAAGTTGCTTGACCAATCAATCCCTGTGGGATTCGACCTCACTCTATTGTGAGATTTTACTTGACGACAATCCGGTATACTTGCCGAGTGAAAATTGTTGAGACACAAGTTTTCGTGCATCAGTGAGTCGCTGAAGATGATAAGCTTTTGAGCTCCAACCTCCCTAGCCAGTTTCAAACCAGCTAGTAGTGCCTTATATTCCGCTTGGTTGTTTGAGGAGGGGAACCCGAATTTGAGGGAGAGTTCAATTTGGGTCCCTTGGTCGCTTTCAATTATCACACCCGCGCCGCTTTCAGTTTTATTTGAGGAACCGTCCACGTAGAGATTCTATTTTGTGGGGGGTTCCGGGGTGTCTGTAAATTCTGTAATAAAGTCGGCCAGGTATTGTGATTTGATGGCTGTCCGAGCTTCATATTGAAGATCAAATTCGGACAACTCGATTGCCCATTGCAAGATTCTGCTTGCTAGGTCTATTTTTTGTAAAATCCTTTTTATGGGCTGGTTGGTCCGAACCTTAATGGTGTGAGCCTGGAAGTATGGACGAAGTCGTTGAGATGTCAGTATGAGTGCGTAGGCAAATTTTTCTATTTTTTGGTAGTTCAACTCGGATCCTTGTAATGCTTTACTAATGAAGTATATAGGTTGTTGCCCACTGTCGTCTTCTCGAACTAATGCTGAGGCTACTGCCTGACTTCCTACCGCGAGGTATAATATGAGTAGTTCTCCTTCTCGTGGTCGAGATAGGATAGGTGGTTGTCCCAAGAATCTTTTAAAATCTTGGAAGGCTTTCTCGCACTCGGTGGTCCATTCAAACTTCTTCCCTTTCCTTAGGGTGGCGTAGAAGGGGATAGATCTTATTGTCGACCCGACTAGAAATCTGGACAAGGCTGCTAACCTTCCGTTAAGTTGTTGTACTTCTTTGACACAAGTCAGACTCTTCATGTCGAGTATGGCCCGGCATTTATCCGGATTTGCCTCAATTTCTCTTTGTGTGAGCATGAAACCCTGGAATTTGCCAGCTTCTACTGCGAAGGTGCACTTTGCAGGATTAAGTCGCATGGCATGCCTTCTTATGGTGTCGAATACTTGGGCGAGGTCAGACAACAACGTCTCTTTACTTTGTGTCTTTATTAACATGTCATCCACGTAGACTTCCATGATTTTTCCAATGTGATCAGTGAAGACTTTATTCATAATCTTTGGTAAGTAGCTCCCGCGTTTTAAGACCAAAAGGCATGACGATGTAGCAATAGTTTACTTTTGGGGTTAAGAATGAAGTTTTTTCTTGGTCGGGTGGTGTTCATATCCTGGGTCGAGCTATCCGACCTGGGATGATTGGCGACAACGCGACCGACCTCTTCAGGTCAGGCTACCCGACCTCTTCTCAAAGAGGTCGGCAAAATCGACAGGAAAGCCCAATAAAGGGCCCAAATAGAGGAACACGACCCAAATTCAAAGGCAGTCCAAGCCTATAGAGATAAAGGCGGTTCCCTTGAAGATAAGCTGACCTCACCCAAAGATATGATAAGATAAGATAACTAACTTATCTTATCGGAAAGGTCAGCCCACACTACTATAAATACACTGGAGCACCCAGGTATAACTCATACTCCGATTCTACAATAAACCTGCTTAATACCCATGCTAACTTAAGCATCGGAGTCTCTTGCAGGTACCCCCCACCCTCCGGTGACCAAGGATCAGAAGTGCAGCCAGTCCAACAAGTCGGACACAACAGCTTCGGCCGCCACCAGCCAGCCGGACACGTCATCTCCGACCAGTACAGAAGATCTCATCCGAGATCGACCTACAGTTTCAGGTAACCCTCGAAACATTGGCGCCGTTTCCAGGGAACTTGGAAGTCATCCCATCACCATGGCGGACGAACAGGATAACGACCACAACTTAGATTTAGAAAACAGAACGCCGCACAAAAACACGGGTGCCACACCAAAAGACACTCCGGAATCTAACAGAGACAAAAACTCATCACATCCGGGAGTAATAGAAGCACTTCAAGATCGCCTAAAGCAACTCGAAAAAGAAAGCCAGTACCAGCAAGAAGTCGGCAAGGATCTACAAAGAGAGGTAAGACGACGTCGAGAATTGGAAGATAAACTCCTACAACTTGAAGCCGATCTCAAAGCAAAGGCTACCCGGACCACCCCTGAGGACAACTCTCGCAAGGATCAAGATCCATTCACTAGGGAAATCATGAAGACTAAAATCCCTAAAGACTTCAAACTTCCGGATATGACTTTGTATGATGGCACTACAGATCCCAACCATCACCTCAGCAACTTCAGAAGTAGAATGTACCTCACTGACGCCTCAGACGCCATTTGCTGCAAAGCTTTTCCAATGACTCTCACGAAGACAGCAATTAGATGGTTTGACAACTTACCTCCTAAGTCCATCTCAAGCTTTGACGACCTAGCCAAAAAGTTCTTGGCCAGATTCTCCATCCAAAAAGACAAGGCCAAGCACGCTCCCAGTCTACTAGAAATCAGGAAAGGAGATCGGGAAAGTCTTCGCAACTACATGAAAAGATTCAACAAAACATGCCTGGATATACAAAGCTTGCTAATAGAGGCTGTCGTCATGGGCCTCATCAACGGCTTACGAGAGGGACCTTTCAGCCAATCTATATCAAAGAAATACCCCACATCTCTGGATGAGGTGCAAGAGCGGGCAGAAAAGTACATCAACATGGAAGAAAATTCCTGACTTGGGGAGGCCTCAAAATCCGGTTTCACCTACCGAGATAAAGATAAAGAATCCAACAAGAAGGAAGATCGAACGGGGGAAAAAAATAAAAAAGTATCATAATTATACCCCTCTTCGGGTGTCCCTGGTGGATATTTACAAAGAAGTCTGTAACACAGAAAAGATACCCCCAGCTCGACCACTCAAAGGCAAAAGAGGAGGAGGAAATCGGAACGAATACTGTGAATATCATCGGGTCCGAGGACATTCCACCAACGAATGTTTCGATTTAAAAAACATCATAGAAAATTTAGTAAGAGAAGGAAAACTAAATCGGTACCTGGCCACCCGAGATGATGAGCAAAGAAAAAGACGAAGGGATGTCGGACGAGCTGAGCGATCACCTCGTACGCCAGAAAGACATGTCCACATGATACACGGAGGATTTGCAGGAGGAGGAATCTCCAAGTCATCCCGCAAAAGATATCTTAAAGAAGTATATCATGTCGAAGGGAAGGAGGAAGCACCTGACATCCCTGCAATCACATTCACCAAAGAAGACGCATCAGGTGTCATCTCAGAACACGACGATCCCATGGTCATCACCATCATACTGGCGAACGTCAATCTCCACCGCACATTAATAGACCAAGGGAGCTCCGCCGACATCTTATTCAAAACTGCCTTCGACAAGCTCGGCTTAGAAGAAAAGGAGCTTAGAGCATACCCGAACAGCCTGTTCGGACTGAGCGATACCGCAGTACAACCACTGGGATACGTGTCACTACATACAACCTTCGGAAAAGGGAACCAATCCAGAACACTCAAGATAGACTACATCGTGGTCGACGTGAGTTCAGCCTACAATGCCCTAATAGGTCGGACAACACTAAATCAACTCGGCGCAATTGTCTCAACTCCGCATCTATGCATGAAATTCCCAACTACAGAAGGGATAGCTACAATAAAAGCAGATCAAAAGATGGCACGCCGCTGTTATAACGAAAGTCTAAACCTCAGAGGCAGAGGATAATAGTTCCATACAATTGAGCTTGGTGGAGTTCAGAGACGAGAAGAACTCGGTCCAGAGCCCGAAGGAGAGGTAGAGAAAGTTCAGATCGGAGACACCTCAGACAAAACAACTAATATTGGCACGATCCAGAAAGGAAACGCAAAAGAATTACTAGTACAATTCTTACGAGATAATGTTGATCTCTTCGCATGGAAAGCTGCAGACATGCCAGACATAGACCCCAAGCTAATGAGTTACAAGTTGGCGGTCTATCCAGGATCTCGGCTGGTACAGCAGAGACGAAGAAAACTTGAGCTAGAACGATCCCAAGCTGTGGAAGAACAGGTACAAGCACTACTGGAGGCAGGATTCATAAGAGAAGTCAAGTACCCACTATGGCTAGCTAACGTCGTCTTGGTGAAAAAATCAAATGGGAAATGGCGAATGTGCACCGACTACATCGATCTCAACAAAGCCTGCCCAAAAGATCCTTACCCACTCCCAAGTATCGACGCTCTGGTAGATGCTTCATCCGGATATAGATACCTCTCGTTTATGGATGCATATTCCGGATACAACCAAATCCCCATGTATCCACCAGATCAAGAAAAGACCTCGTTTTTAACACCAAAAGCAAATTACTGCTACATAGTGATGCCTTTTGGTCTCAAGAATGCGGGAGCTACGTATCAAAGGCTAATGAATAAAGTCTTTTCAGATCATATCGGAAAAATCATGGAAGTCTACGTGGATGACATGTTAATAAAGACACAAAGCGAAGAGACATTACTGACCGACCTGGCTCAGGTGTTCGACACTATAAGGAAGCATGACATACGACTCAATCCCGCAAAATGCACCTTAGCAGTAGAAGCGGGAAAATTCTTAGGTTTCATGCTCACACAAAGAGGAATTGAAGCAAACCCGGACAAATGCCAGGCCATACTCAACATGAAGAGCCCGACTTGTGTCAGAGAGATACAACAACTCAACGGGAGATTAGCAGCCTTATCCAGATTCTTAGCGGGATCAGCGATAAGATCTTTCCCCTTCTATGCCACTTTAAGGAAAGGAAAGAAGTTCGAATGGACAATGGAATGTGAGCAAGCCTTCCAGGATTTCAAAAATTTTCTGGGACGACCACCTATCCTAACTCGACCACGAGAGGAAGAACCACTCGTATTATACCTTGCAGTAGAAAATCAGGCAGTAGCCTCAGCACTGGTTCGAGAGGACGACAAAGGGCAACAACCTGTATACTTCATTAGTAAAGCGATGCAAGGATCCGAGCTGAACTACCAAAAAATAGAAAAGTTCGCCTACACTCTCATACTGACATCTCGACGACTTCGCCCGTACTTCCAGGCTCACACCATTAAGGTTCGGACCGACCAGCCCATAAAAGGGATACTGCAGAAAACAGATCTAGCAGGAAGAATTTTACAATGGGCACTCGAGTTATCAGAGTTCGACCTCCAATATGAAGCTCGGACCGCCATCAAATCACAATACTTGGCCGACTTCATCGCAGAATTCACAGATACCCTGGAAACCCCACAGAATGGAATCTCTACGTGGACAGGTCTTCAAATAAGACTGGAAGCGGCACATGTGTGATAATAGAAAGCAATCAAGGAACCCAAGTTGAGCTATCCCTCAAATTTGGGTTCCCGGCCTCAAACAACCAAGCGGAATATGAAGCGTTACTAGCTGGTTTGAAGCTGGCTAAGGAGGTGGGAGCTCAAAAACTCAACATCTTCAGCGATTCACAAGTAGTCACCTCACAAATAACAGAGAGCTACCAAGCCAAAGATCCCAACATGAAAAAGTATTTGGATAAAACCAAGGAACAGCTCGGACAACTCGGGGAATATAAGATCTGCCACATACCCGCGAACAAAATGCCCGAGCTGATGTACTCTTAAAACTAGCCAGCACCAAACCAGGAGGCAACAATAGAAGCCTCATCCAGGAAATGCTGCAGAATCCATCAATCTCGGAAGAGGAAAAAGTCCTAGCCATAACAAGTCAGGATCAAGGATGGATGACCCCCATAATTAATTACCTCAAAATAGAAACACTCCCCACAAATGAGAAGGAGGCAAAGAGGTTAAAACGGGAGGCTCAATACTACACCATCATAAACAACACCCTATATAAAAGAGGGATTTCAATACCACTACTAAAATGTGTGCCGACCTCCAACACAAGGGAAGTTTTAGAGGAAGTACACAGTGGCATTTGTGGTAAATCATCTCGGAGCACAAGCTCTCACCAAAAAAGTACTCTGGGCGGAATTTTATTGGCCAACTCTACAAAAAGAAGCTACAGAGTATGTAAGGACATGCCCACCATGCCAGAAACATGCCAACTTTCACATCGCCCCGCCAGAAGAGCTCATTAGCGTAACCTCACCTTGGCCATTTGCAAAATGGGGTTTTGATCTCCTCGGACCTTTCCCCCAGGGATCAGGATAAGTTAAATTTCTCATAGTAGGGGTAGACTATTTCACAAAGTGGATCGAGGCAGAGCCCCTAGCCAACGCCACTGCTCAAAGAAGCCGGAAATTCCTATATAGGAACATTATCACAAGGTTCGGGGTTCCATATTCCATCACCACGGACAATGGCACCCAATTCACAGATGCAGGCTTCAGAAAGTTAGTAGCCGATCTGAACATAAAACACCAGTTCACCTCCGTCGAACATGCTCAAGCCAATGGACAGGCCGAAGCTGCCAACAAAGTCATATTGGATGGGTTGAAACGGAGACTGCAAGCTACAAAGGGAGCTTGGGTCGAAGAACTTCCACAAGTCCTATGTGTATATCGAACAACGCCACATTCTACCACAAACGAATCACCATTTCGACTAGCATACGGAGTGGAGGCAATGATCCCAGTAGAGGTTGAGGAAGGGTCGCCTAGAGTAGTCCACTACAATGAAGAAGCCAATTCTCAACTTCAAAGAGAAGAGCTCGACCTACTTCCGGAAATCCAAGAAAGTGCCCGGATCAGGGAAGAAGCGCTAAAGTGACGAATGGCTTCGAGATATAATCAAAGGGTAGTGCCAAGAGGTTTCGCTGAAAATGATCTCGTCCTAATCCGAAATCACATTGGAACAACTCGACCCGGAGAAGAAAAGCTGGTAGCAAATTGGAAAGGACCCTACCGAGTCATAGAAGTACTTGGAAAGGGCTACTACAGACTGTCCGAACTCGATGGACGAGAGCTTTCCAGATCATGGCATGCCTGCAACCTAAGAAGGTACTATAGCTAGAAAAGGTAAAAGATCTCGGATGCACTCTTTTTCCTAAAAAGGTTTTTTAATGAGGCACCAAGTCGAGATTCAGAAATTATCCGATTTAAAGGGATGAAAAACTCCCGCATGTATATATTTGCACTTCCTTTTAAATAAAATATATTTTTAGATATTCTACAAATTCTCAAGACGCATTAATCTGAAGCATTCATCGTCCGATTATAAAGCAACAGATCGGCAGAAAGTGAAAAATAGATTCACTGCACGATCACGATAAAGACCAATAGAGATAAAAACGCGATTCATCTAAAGGTCGAACAAACAAAGATAGAAACCACCTTCTACAAATTGGCAAAGATGAACACAGAATAATGCAAGAAGTTATCGAAAGTGATCCGGAAAAAGAACTTGACGAGGTCTTATGGATTGCTAAATAATAACTTAAAGACTGGCCGACGTTAAGAAGTCGGACCGAGTCAACCCAAGTTATCAGCAAATCCCTGGAAAGAGGTCTGGCCAACCCTATAAAAGAGGAATTTCTATAACTTAGAAGAGATCGACCTAACGAAGTCGGTCTCCTACAAAAATAAGTTATATAAGTAATCCCTGAAAGAGACCTGACAAAGGTCCAAGAAAGAGGATTACAAAATAACTTAGAAGAGATCGACCTAACGAAGTCGGTCTCCTACAAAAATAAGTTATATAAGTAATCCCTGAAAGAGACCTGACAAAGGTCCAAGAAAGAGGATTACAAAATAACTTAGAAGAGATCAACCTAACGAAGTCGGTCTCCTATAAAAATAAGTTATATAAGTAATCCCTGAAAGAGACCTGACAAAGGTCCAAGAAAGAGGATTACAAAATAACTTAGAAGAGATCGACCTAACAAAGTCGGTCTCCTACAAAAACAAGTTATATAAGTAATCCCTGAAAGAGACCCAACAAAGGTCCAAGAAAGAGGATTACAAAAATAATTTGGAAGAGGACAACATGAAGAAGTCGACCTCCTACAAACAAGTTATATAAGTAATCCCTGAAAGAGACCTGACAAAGGTCTAAGAAAAAGGACTACAAAAATAACTTGGAAAAAGACGACGCAAAGAAGTCGATCTCCCACAACCAACAAGTTATAAAAGTAGTCCCTGAAAGAGACCTGACAAAGGTCCAAAAAAGAGGACTACAAAAATAACTTGGAAAAGGACGACGTAAAGAAATCGGTTATGGATAAATACAAGTAAGAGCAAGCAAACCGAAATACGAATTGGATCCACGCATCTATGACCTCCAAGTACAAAGCAGTTCAAAGAGGTCGAGCAGCAAGGCTCCAGTATTCTAAAAACCCAGAAAGGTGCCAAGACAAGTGTAAACAAGCATGCCATAGAATACAATAATATAAAGCTTCAGGGTCAAGCCCAAAAGCTTGAAAGCTACTTGTTTTTTAAAAAACAAAAGTTGCTAAACAAGCAACCAAAGGGAGTACCAGCAGTCAGCAAAGTATTCAATTATACAAAATAAAGAGTTTTAAAGCCCACAAGCCGGGCCAACTATGCAAATATCCAAAGAAAACTCAGCTAAAGATTAGAAGACTTTTTAGCAGCATCAGTCTGGGGTGAAGGAGGGCGAGCCTGGAGAGGCACAGCATCCACGGTACTATCATCCCGGTTCAAGATCTGACAGTCCAGATCAGAAACAGAACAACCAACCTCAACCGGAGGAACTGTAGAAGCGGACACCTTGGCAGGGGGTGGATCAACATCATCATCATCTTGGTCATCGGGGACAATCTTACCATCCCTCACAACATTGTCCAAGCTAAAGAGAGTAAGGTCAACCTCAGGAGCAAGAACTTGAACTTGCTCTTTCAAATTATCATAGGCAGTGTTCACGCTGCCGACGAGGTGACCTTGGAGCTCGGAATAATCAGCTCGGGCGTTCTCCAACTCCTCCCTCAGACGCACCACCTCCCGATAAAATGTAATGTAACTGTCCTTATGCCTCAATGCCATGTCCTCGGCCAACCGCACAGAAGCCGCCAGAGCAAGGGAACTCGCCTTTTCGTTCTCCAGATCCTTCTCCAACTTGGCTACCTTTACCTCAAGCTCTTCCTTCAGGCCCTTCATCCGGTCGAACTCCTGTTTAGCCTCCTCCATAAATTCTTTGGTGGCATGGAGAGGAAGATTCTAAGCAGTTCGGTACAGAGCAGCCCCCATATATGCCATTTTAATACTGTTTCGGGTCATAAAATCCAGATGGCGAAGGATTGATACATCATCCATGAGGAGGGCACCGTAGGGACCGATTTGCTGATCTACGAACTCGATTGCATTAAAATCAGGGGCATCAAGATTAAAGTCCTCAATTGTTTTTTGTTTCTTGTTGGGAGGAGCACCAGAAGTAGTGGCAGAAATCTGTGGAGGATCAGTTAGACGAACTCGAGGAGTGGGGATCACCTTCCTTGGCCCAAGAGAACTCGGCACGGGCGGCTTCACTGGAACTTGAGAAGATCCCTCTCCGGCCGCCTTGGCCGAGATGTTTTGAGCAGTAGCAGCCTTCTTCGCCTTCTTGTAGGTCTTCATGGAATCATTATTTTTCGACATCTCTGAAAATACAAAATCAACCATAATGACGAGTTACAACATAGGAGAAGAAAAACTAAGAAACAAGTATAGAAACAAGTCAGACAGTACCCAAAGCAGTTCGAACCAAAGATGGATCACTCAAAAATCTTTTTGTATCCAGATGGGGTGGTTCCCCCCACAAATCTTCAAGAACAACTACAAAGGCCCGCTCAAACTCATCAAGCATCTCCCATGTATAGCGAGACACTCTCACATTCTTTTGCCACTCTAGAGGGAAAGCAGGCTCGTCATTCTCATCAAGAAAAAAGGGGCGGACCCCCTCAACAGCACGGTCTCGGAAGAAATAATTCTTAAAATCTTTAAAAGACTCATCATACATGGCAAAAACTTTATGCCCCTGGGCCGACCTGAACGAAACCCAGGAAGCTTTCTTTTTGGAGGAACCTCCAGGCTTGGCAGATACAAAAAGATAGAGGAAAAGAGTCTGGGAAGGTGTTATGCCTAACTCTTGGCAAAGTAGCTGAAAAATCTTGATAAAACCTCAGGAATTCGGATGAAGCTGGGAGGGGGCAATATTACAAGACCACAACAAATCGGTTTCGAAAGCAGTAAAAGGAAAGGTAATGTCCAACTGGCTGAAGAAATATTCATAGGCATAGAAAAAGGGATGCTCCCCCTCGACGGAAGTAGGAAAACAAGCCCTCTCATCAGAGTCAGGAGCTACAAGCTCATAATCCCTCTCCCGAGCACTGTTACCACAAATCCTATGACATTTCCTCAGCTCTACACAAAATTCAGCATCCACGACAGAGACACACATTAGGACAAGGGAGTCCAGCCAATCGGACATCCCCTCGGGAACTTTGGAAGACATCTCTACAACGTTATTCCGAGAAGACATGAAGCCAACTAATCATACAAAAAGAAAAGAAGATTGGATTACTAAAAAACATCTCGGAGGAGGGGCAAAGCAACTCGACTAATATGATACAGACGAACAAGCAGAAAAGGAAAACCCTAAGACTCAAACCAAAGTCCTGGGGCATCCTTTGGAGGCAGTGACAAAGCAAGGTTTCAGGAAAAATCTACAGCTTACGTCTCGGCATCCCCCAAACAAAAAAAAGAAGATTTCAAACAGCAAGCATTTTCATAGGAGAAGGACAAAACACAAAAAATTACAAAAAGTCATCAAAGCCACTATCTTTTTACAAAAAGCTTCGACAACACCAAACATGCCAAGCAGAGAATCGTCAAAGACACAGCCTTTTCTCCAGAATCAAACAAAAACCATCATCAAAAGCATAAGCAGAAACGGTGATAACATGCAAAAGCCCTAAAAGCATCAAGCAACAGGAAAGACGAAAAAATTCACACAAAAGACGAAGAAACTCCAGAACACGCAACAATCAGCCGCAGTAAAAGCAGAAAGATCCAAACTTTCTCCAAGCAAAATCAAACTCAGACATAAAAAATGACAGAGGAGGAAAAATCGAACCTGGAAAATAGAAGGAAACCTCGAAAAGAAAGCTGAAGAGCAAGAAGCGACAGAGCCACCCCTCGAACGGAAAAAATTCGCCGGAAGAAAATGGAGGGAGAAACTGTGAAACTCTAGGGAAAAACAGAAAACGAGAGAGTAAAGGGAGAAGTTACGAAGAGGAACGAAGAAGAGAAACCGTTTCTGATGGCAAAGTTCAAAATAAAAACCAAGGGAAACGGGGCATTTGAAGCCAATTAATGAGGGTATTAAACCCTCGCACGTTCCCAAAGCGCCGATATAAAAGCGCGCACTTTTAAAGGAAAACGTTCCACATTCAAAAAGGCTCTACAAAGAAAGGAATCGACAAAATACTTGAGTTTGGCTTCACTAGAGAAGGACCGAAGTCAAGGACTCGACCTCAACAAAAAGACCGAGCTCAAGCAGGGGCACTGTTCATATCCTGGGTCAAGCTATCCGACCTGGGATGATTGGCGACAAAGCAACCGACCTCTTCAGGTCAGGTTACCCGACCTCTTCTCAAAGAGGTCGGCCAAATCGACAAGAAAGCCCAATAAAGGGCCCAAATAGAGGAACACGACCCAAATCCAAAGGTAGTCCAAGCCTATAGAGATAAAGGCGGTTCCCTTGAAGATAAGCTGACCTCACCCAAAGATAAGATAAGATAACTAACTTATCTTATCGGAAAGGTCAGCCCACACTACTATAAATACACTGGAGCACCCAGGTATAACTCATACTCTGATTCTACAATAAACCTGCTTAATACCTGTGCTAACTTAAGCATCGGAGTCTCTTGCAGGTACCCCCCACCCTCCGGTGACCAAGGATCAGAAGTACAGCCAGTCCAACAAGTCGGACACAACAGTTCTGGCCGCCACCAGCCAGCCGGACACGTCTTCTCCGACCAGTACAGAAGATCTCATCCGAGATCGACCTACAGTTTCAAGTAACCCTCAGAATAGGTGGATATATTGGGATTTGATTGTATCCTGAATATGTGTCCATAAACGAGAGGTATTTATATCCGGAGGATGCATCTACCAGAGCGTCGATACTTGGGAGTGGATAAGGATCTTTTGGGCAGGCTTTGTTGAGATCAGTGTAGTCGGTGCACATTTGCCACTTCCCATTTGATTTTTTCACCAAGACGACGTTAGCTAGCCATAGCGGGTACTTGACTTCTCTTATGAATCCTGCCTCCAGTAGAGCTTGTACTTGCTCTTCCACAGCATGGGATCGTTCTGGTCCGAGCTTTCTTCGTCTCTGTTGTACCGGCCAAGATCCTGGGTAGACCCCCAACTTGTGGCACATTAATTTGGGGTATATGCCTGGCATGTCTGCAGCCTTCCATGCAAAGAGGTCAACATTATCTTGTAAGAACTGTACGAGTGATTCTTTTATGTCTCCTTTTAGGCTCGTACTAATATTGGTTATTTTGTCCGGGATGTCTCCGATCTGGACTTTCTCTACTTCACCTTCAGGTTGTGGGCGGAGTTCTTCTCACCTCTGAACTCCACCGAGTTTGATTGTGTGGAATTCTTCTCCTCTGCCTCTGAGGTTTAGACTTTCGTTGTAACAGCGGCGCGCCATCTTTTGGTCTGCTTTTATTGTAGCTATCCCTTCTGTAATTGGGAATTTCATGCACAGATGTGGAGTTGAGACTATTGCGCCAAGCTGATTCAACGTTGTCCGGCCTATTAAAGCGTTGTAGAATGAAATCACGTCGACCACGATGTAGTCTATCTTGAGTCTTCTTGACTGGTTTCCTTTTCCGAAGGTTGTGTGTAGTGAGATATATCCAAGTGGTTGAACTGGGGTGTCTCCCAGTCCGAATAGGTTGTTTGGGTATGCTCTAAGTTCTTTTTCTTCCAGGTCGAGCTTGTCGAAGGCAGTTTTGAACAAGATGTCGGTGGAGCTCCCTTGGTTTATTAGTGTGCGGCAGAGATTTGTGTTTGCCAATATAATAGTGATGACCATGGGATCGTCATGTCCTGAGATGATACCGGCTGCGTCCTCTTTAGTGAAAGTAATTGCGGGGATGTCGGGTGCTTCCTCCTTCCCCTCGACATAATATACTTCTTTAAGATATCTTTTGTGAGATGATTTGGAGATTCATCCTCCCGTAAATCCGCCGTGTATCATGTGGACATGTCTTTCTGGTGTACGAGGTGATCGCTCGGTTCGTCCGACTTCTTCGTCCCTTCTTCTTTTTCTTTGCTCATCATCTCGGGTGGCCAGGTACCGATTTAATTTTTCTTCTCTTACTAGTTTTTCTATGACATTCTTTAAGTCAAAACATTCTTTGGTAGAATGCCCACGGATTCGATGATATTTGCAATATTCAGTCCGATTTCCTCCTCCTTTTTTGCCTTTGAGTGGTCGAGCTGGGGGTATTTTTTCAGTGTGGCAGACTTCTTTGTAGACATCCACAAGGGACACCCGAAGAGGGGTGTAATTGTGATATTTTTTTATTTTCTCCCTATGTCAATCTTCCTTCTTTTTGGATTCCTTGTCCTTATCCCGGGAGGGGTAGGTAAATCCAAATTTTGAGGTCTCTCCTAGTCGGGAGTTTTCCTCCATGTTGATGTACTTCTCTGCTCGTTCTTGTACTTCGTTCAAAGATTCGGGGTGTTTTTCGATATAGATTGGCTAAAAGGTCCCTCTCGTAAGCCATTGATGAGCCCCATAATGGCGGCCTCTGTTGGTAGGCTTTGTATGTCCAGGCATGTTTTTTTGAATCTTTCCATGTAGTTGCGAAGACTTTCCCGATCTCCTTGCTTGATTCCTAATTGACTTGGGGCGTGCTTAGCCTTATCTTTTTGGATGGAGAATCTGGCCAGAAATTTCTTAGCTAAGTCGTCAAAGCTTGAGATGGACCTAGGAGGTAGATTGTCGAACCATCTGATCGCTGTCTTTATTAAGGTAGTCGGAAAGGCTTTGCAGCGAACTGCATCTGAGGCGTCAGTGAGGTACATTCTACTTCTAAAATTGTTGAGATGATGACCGGGATCTGTAGTGCTATCATATAAAGGCATATCCAGGAGTTTAAAGTCTTTAGGGATTTTGGTCTTCATGATCTCCCTAGTGAATGGATCTTGATCCTTGTGAGAGCTATCCTCATGGATGGATCGAGTAGCTTTGGTTTTGAGATCGGCTTCGAGTTTTAGAAGTTTATCTTCTAATTCTCGGTGCCGCCTTATCTCCCTTTGTAGATCCTTCCCAGCTTTTTGCTGATGTTGGGCTTCTTTTTCAAGTTGTTTTAAGTGATCTTGAAGTGCCTCCATGGCTCCCACAGTTGATAAATCATTGTTTTTATTAGGTTGAGGAGTATCGTTTGGTGTAGTATCCGCGTTCTTGTGCGGTGTTCTATCTTTCAGATCTGAATCATGGTCGTTGTCATGGTCATCCGCCATGGTGATGGGATGACTTTCAGGTTCCCCGGCAACGGCGCCAATGTTCCGAGGGTTACCTGAAACTGTAGGTCGATCTCGGACGAGATCTTCTGTACTGGTCAGAGATGACATGTCCGGCTGTGGAGTGGCGGCCGAAGCTGTTATATCCGCCTTGTGGACTGGCTATGCTGCTGATCCTTCATCACCGGAGGGTGGCGGGTACCTGCAAGGGACTCTAATGCTTAAGTTAGCAAGGGTATTAAGCAGGTTTTTTGTAGAATCAGAGTATGAGTTATACCTGGGTGCTCCAGTGTTTTTATAAAAGTGTCGAGTGACCTTCTTAGATAAGCTAAGTTAGTTATTTTTATCTTATCTTATCTTTGAGTGAGGTCAGCTTATCTTCAAGGGAACCGCCCTTATCTCTATAGGCTTGGGCTGCCTTTGGATCTGGGTCGTATTCCTTGAGTTGGGCCCTTTTTGGGCTTTCTTGTAGATTTGGCCGAGATCTTTGGGAAGAGGTCGGATAGTCTGACCTGAAGAGGTCGGTCGCTTTGTCGCTAATCATCCCGGGTCGGATAGCTCGCCCCACGGTATGAACATAAGTTATACCTGGGTGCTCCAGTGTATTTATCTTATCTTATCTTATCTTTGAGTGAAGTCATCTTATTTTCAAGGGAACCACCTTTATCTCTATAGGCTTGTGCTGCCTTTGGATTTGGGTCGTGTTCCTTTGTTTGGGCCCTTATTGGGCTTTTCGGGTGATTTGGCCGAGCTCTTTGAGAAGAAGTCAGGTAGTCCTGACCTGAAGAGGTCGGTTGACTTGTCGTCAAACATCCCGGGTCGGACAGCTCGACCTAGGATATGAACAAAGGCAAAAGCATAAATCAGAACAGCGCTAAAAAGACATCCAAACAAACTATAAAAAAGGTTCCCACTGGAACACTACCTAAAAAGTTGTTGGATTATGACTAAAAACCCTGAGCAGTGAAGAATACAAGTCGAAAGAAAGGCTGAAAAGTCCTCTCAACAAACTAAAAAGGGCAATACCAGACTCGCACAAGGAGAAACTACTCAAGATCGACCAAAGTCAGGATGCTTGAGCATGACTTCCCCAAAGAGATCGAAGCTCTGAAAGCACGATCTCACGAAAAGGTCTGAACTCAAGCGGGGTAAAGTCGTAAAGGTCGACGTCAGCTAAGAAGAGGCGCAAGTACGATCTCAAAAAAAAGAACAAACCAAAAGGTTGGGAAACAACTTAAGGATCAAATGTGCTTAGCTAAAAGGGATACAACTCCGCTCAAAGAAGGCACAATCTCAAACAGGGTGACGTGGTGGAAATTGGCGAGTCAAGAATTGTTATAAGATATGCGTTGCAAGTGTAGTTCTTAACCAACCAGAAATCCGCTTATCAATTTAGAAGGGTTGCCACAAAAATTAAAATTAAAATACTGAGAGTATGAATCCCAGGTCGTCTCCCAACGAGTTGCAGAAAGGTGTGCTATTTTATTAATCAGATATTTTCAAAAAGAGTTTGAGTTGAATAAATAGGAAATTAAATTGGGGAAATTAAGTAATTTAAATTAGTTGGAAGCCCAATTCTTGTTGCAGTACTCTCAAGATTAATTGATAATTGAAGGTTGTTCTGTTCAGTTATCCCTTACTAGGTAACGAAAAGTCAAACAAGTTGGAATGCTGTTTCTATTCACAAGTCCCAATCCGCTTACTTGGAAGGACTGGTGTTCCGAGGGTTACCTGAAACTGTAGGTCGATCTCGGACGAGATCTTCTGTACTGGTCGGAGATGATGTGTCCGGCTATGAGTGGAGGCCGGAGCTGTCGTGTCCGACTTGTTGGACTGTCTGCACTACTGATCCTTGGTCACCGGAGGGTGGGGGGTACCTGCAAGAGACTCCGATGATTAAGTTAGCATGGGTATTAAACAGGTTTTATGTGGAATCAGAGTATGAGTTATACCTGGGTGCTCCAGTGTATTTATAGTAGTGTGGGCTGACCTTTCTGATAAGATAAGTTAGTTATCTTATCTTATCTTATCTTGAGTGAAGTCAGCTTATCTTTAAGGGAAACCGCCTTTATCTCTATAGGCTTGGATTACCTTTGGATGTGGGTCGTGTTCCTCCATTTGGGCCCTTTACTGGGCTTTTCTGTTGA
This sequence comes from Arachis hypogaea, assembly GCF_003086295.3. Lineage (NCBI taxonomy): Eukaryota > Viridiplantae > Streptophyta > Magnoliopsida > Fabales > Fabaceae > Arachis > Arachis hypogaea. The sequence continues at coordinate 71,567,244 of NC_092046.1, read as the reverse complement.
TTTGGCCGACCCCTTTGAGAAGAAGTCGGATAGCCTGACCTAAATAGGTCGGTCGCTTTATTATCGAACATCTCGGGTCGGACAGCTCGACCCAGGGTATGAACAGTGCCCTGCTTGGGCTCGGTCTTCTTTTGTTTTGGGGGCGAGTCCTTGACTTCGGTCCTTCCCTAATGAAGCCGAACTCAAGCATTTTGTCGATTCCTTTGTAGCGACTTTTGAATGTAGAACGTTTTCCTCTAAAAGCGCGCGCTTTTATATCAGTGCTTTGGGAACGTGTGAGGGTTTAATACTTTCATTAACTAGTATTAATTGCCCCGTTTTCCTTTGGCTCTTTATTTTGATTTTCGAAAACCCAGAAACCGTTTCTCTTCTTCGCTCTTTTCGCAATTTCTTTCTTTGTTCTCTCGCTCTCTGTCTTTCGCCCACATTTCTGCTTTTCTTGCATTGCGGCGTCGCTAGGCAATTTTTCTGGGTAGCTTTCATTTTCACGTCTCCTTTTTTCCCTTGAAGCTTCTTCCCTTTCCAGGTTAGTTCCATTCGTATTTTCTTTTTCTTTTCGTTGTTTTGGCTTTGTGATGAGGTTTTGATTTTACTTTAAAGAAATTTTGGATCTTTCTATTTTTGTCGCGCCTAATTGTTGTTGAGATGTGTGTTCTAGGAGTTTATTCATCTTCTGCATGATCCTTTTTTCTTTTCCTGTTGCTTGATGCTTTTTAGGGCTTTTTGCATGTTTTGTTGTTTCTATCTGATACCAATACCCAGAAAATCTGCATCTTTTCCTCGCTTTGTTTGAAGATTGCTTTTTTGTCTGATTCTGAAAAAGGTTGCGCCTTTGATGGTTTCTGTTTGGCATGTTTGATGTTGTCGAAGCTTTTTGCTGATAGACTGTAAAAAGATAGTGGCTTTGATGACCTTTTAAACTTTTATGCTTGCTATTTGAAAATCTTCTTTTCTTGTTTGGGGGAAGCCGAGACGTAAGCTGTAGATTTTTCCAGAAACCTTGCTTTGCTACTGCCTCCAAAGGATGCCCCAGGACTTTGGTTTGAGTCTTGGGGTTTTCCTTTTCTGTTTGTTCTTCTGTATCATATTGGTCGAGTTGTTTCGCCCTTTGCCCGAGATGCTTTTTAGTAATCCAATCTTCTTTTCTTATTGTAGGATTAGTTGGCCTCATGTCTTCTCGCAATAACATTGTAGAGATGTCTTCCAGAGTTCCCGAAGGAATGTCCGATTGGCTGGACTCCCTTGTCTTGATGTGTGTTTCTGTTGTGGATGATGAATTTTGCATAGAGCTGAGGAAGTGTCATAGGATTTATGGTAACAGTGCCTGGGAGAGGGATTATGAGCTTATTGCTCCTGATTCTGATGAGAGGGTTTGTTTTCCGACTTCCATCGAGGGAGAACGTCCCTTCTTCTATGCCTACGAATATTTCTTCAGTCAACTGGACATTATTTTTCCTTTTACTGATTTTGAGACCGACCTGTTGTGGTCGTGTAATATTGCCCCGTCCCAGCTTCACCCGAATTCCTGGGATTTTATCAAAATTTTTCAGCTACTTTGCTAAGAGTTAGGTGTAACACCTTCTCAGGCTCTCTTCCTTTACCTGTTTGTTTCCACCAAGCCTGGTGGCTCTTCGAAAAAGAAAGCTTCCTGGGTTTCTTTCAGGTCTGCCCAGGGCCATAAAGTGTTTGCTATGTATGATGAGTCCTTTAAGGATTTCAAGAATTACTTCTTTAAAGTTCGTGCTGTCGAGGGGGCCCGCCCCTTTTTTCTTGATGAAAATGATGAGCCTTCTTTCCCTCTAGAGTGGCAGAAGGAGGTGAGAGTGTCTCGCTATTCCTGGGATATGCTTGACGATGTTGAGCGTGCCTTTGTTGTTGTTCTTGAGGATTTATGGGGAGCACCACCCCATCTTGATACAAAAAGGTTTTTGAATGACCCATCCCTGGTCCGGGCTGTTTTGGGTATTTGCCTGACTTGTTTCTATACTTGTTTCTTAGTTTGGCTTCCTCATCTTGTGATTGTAACCCTTTATTGTGCCTGATTTTTTGCAGAGATGTCAAAAAATAATGAATCAATGAAGGCCTTCAAAAGGGGAAAGAAGGCGACTGCTGCTCAGAACATCTCGGCCAAGGCAGCCGGGGAGGGATCTTCCCAAGTGCAAGTAAAGCCACCTGTGCCGAGTTCTCCTGGACCGAGGAAAGTGATCCCTACTCCTCGGGTTCGTCTGGCTGACCCTCCACCGACTTCTGCCTCTAGTTCTGGTGCTCCTCCCAACAAGAAACAAAAAACAGCTGAGCCTTTCAACCTTGATGCTCCTGACTTTAATGCAATTGAATTTGTGGATCAACAAATCGGTCCCTACGGTGCCCTTCCTATGGACGATGTGTCACTCCTTCGCCATCTGGACTTTATAACTCGAAGTAGTGTTAGAATGGCATATATGGGGGCTGTCCTATACCGGACTGCTCAAAATCTTCCTCTCCACGCCACCAAAGCTTTTATGGAATAGGCTAAACAGGAGTTTGATCGGATGAAGGGCCTGAAGGAGGAGTTTGAAGTAAAGGTAGCCAAGTTGGAGAAGGATTTGGAGAACGAGAAGGCGAGTTCACTTTCTCTGGCGGCTTCTGTAAGGCTAGCCGAGGACACGGCACTGAGGCATAAAGATAGCTATGTTACATCCTATCGGGAGGGAATGCGTCTGAAGGCGGAGTTGGAGACGCCCGAGCTGATTACTCCGAGCTCCAGGGTCATCTTGTTGGCAGCGTAACTGCTGCTTATGAGAACCTGAAAGAGCAAATTCGGATTATTGCTCCTGAGACCGACCTTACTCTCTTCAGTTTGGATAATGTTGTCAGGGATGGTAAGATTGTCCCTGATGATGAGGATGATGATGATGTCGATCCCCTCCCTGTGTCTTCTGCCAAGGTGTCAGCTCCTGTTGTTCCTCCTGCCGAGGTCGGCCCTCCCGCTTTTGATCCTGACTGCCAGATCTTAAACCGGGACAATGGTACTGTAGATGCTGTTCCTCTCCAGGCTCACCCTCCTTCTCCTCAGACTGATGCTGCTGAAAAGTCTTCTAATCTCTAGCTGATTTATTTTGGATATTTGTGTAGTTGGCCCGGCTTGTGGGCTTTAAAACTCTTTATTTCTTGGTTGGTTTATTTTGCTGACACTCTTTCTGGTTGCTTGTTTAGCAACCCATTATTTTGAAAAACACAACGAGTATCTTCTAAGCTTTTGGGTCTGACCCTGAAGCTTTGTTATTTTATGTCATGCTTGCTTTCGCCTATCTTAGCTTTTATATGTTTCGAGAATGTTGAAGCCTTGTTGCTCAGCCTCTTTGAACTGCTTTGTACTTGGAGGTCGTAGATGCGTGGATCCAATTAGCAATCCATGACCGACTTCTTTGTCCTTTTCCATGTAGTTGACCGACGTCGTCATGTCGATCTTTTCTCGGTTATTTTTTAGTAATCTTCTTTTTTGGACCTTGGTCAGGTCTCTTTCAGAGATTACTTTTATAACTTGTTTGTTGTAAGAAACTGACTTCGTTATATCGATCTCTTCTAAGTTATTTTTGTAATCCTCTTTCTTGGATCTTTGTCAGATCTCTTTCAGGGATTACTTTTATAACTTGTTTGTTGTAGGGGACCGACTTCATTATGTCGATCTCTTCTAAGTTATTTTTGTAATCTTCTTTCTTGGATCTTTGTCAGATCTCTTTCAGGGATTACTTTTATAACTTGTTTGTAGGAGGTCGACTTCTTTACGTCGTCCTCTTTCTAAGTTATTTTTGTAGTCCTCTTTTTTGGACCTTTGTCAGGTCTCTTTCAGGGACTACTTTTAATACTTTTCATTTTGGGCTGACTTTGTCATGTCGGGTCCTTCTAAGTTAAAGTAATCCTCTTTAATAGGGTTGGCCAGAACTCTTTCCAGGGTTTACTTATAACTTGGGTTGACTTGGTCTGACTTCTTAACGACAGCCAGTCTTTAAGTTATTATTTAGCAATCCATAAGACCTCGTCAGGTTCTTTTTCGGATCACTTTCGATAACATCTTACATTATTTTGTGTTCATCTTTGCCGATTTGTAGAAGGTGGTTGCTATCTTTAGATCGTCTTTTAGGTTAATCGCGTTTTCACCTTTTTCGGACGATTGTCTTTATCGTGATCGTGCAGTGAAATTGTTTTTCACTTTATGCCGATCTGTTGCTTTATAATCGGACGATGAATGCTTCAGATTAATGCGTCTTGGAAACTTGTAGAATATCTAAAATATATATTTTATTCAAAGGAAAGTGCAAATATATACATGTGGGAATTTTTCATCCCTTTAAGTCGGATAGTGTCTGAGTCTCAACTTGGTGCCTCATTAAAAAACCCTTTCAGGAAAAAGAGTGCATCCAATAGTGAGATCTTTTACTTTTTCTAGCTGTAGTACCTTCTTAGGTTGCAGGCGTGCCATGATCTGGGAAGCTCTCGTCCATCGAGTTTGGACAGTCTGTAGTAGCCCTTCCCAAGTACTTCTACAACTCGGTAGGGTCCTTTCCAGTTTGCTACCAACTTTCCTTCTCCTGGTCAAGTTGTTCCAATATCATTTCGGATTAGGATGAGATCATTCTCTGCAAAACTTCTCGGCACTACCCTTTGATTATATCTGGAAGCCATTCGACATTTTAGTGCTTCTTCCTTGATCCGAGCTCTTTCTTGGATTTTAGGTAGTAGGTCGAGCTCTTCCCTCTGAAGTTGGGAGTTTGCTCCCTCATTGTAATGAACCACTCTGGGCGATCCTTCCTCAATCTCTACTGGAATCATCGCCTCTATTCCGTATGCTAACTGGAAGGAGGATTCCTTTGTGGTGGAGTGTGGCGTCGTTCGATATGCCCATAAAACTTGTGGAAGCTCTTCTGCCCAAGCTCCCTTTGCGTCTTGTAATCTCCGTTTTAACCCGGCCAATATGACTTTGTTGGCAGCTTCAGCCTGTCCATTGGCTTGCGGATGTTCCACGGATGTGTACTGGTGCTTTATGTTCAAGTCGGCTACTAATTTTCTGAAGCCTGCATCTGTGAATTGAGTGCCATTGTCTGTGGTGATGGAGTGTGGAACCCCGAACCTTTTTCGGCTTCTTTGAGCAGTGGCGTTGGCTAGGGGCTATGCCTCGATCCACTTTGTGAAATAGTCTACCCCTACTATGAGGAATTTAACTTGTCCTAATCCCTAGGGGAAGGGTCCGAGAAGATCAAGTCCCCAGTTTGCAAACGACCAAGGCGAAGTTACGCTGATGAGCTCTTCTGGCGAGGTGATGTGAAAGTTGGCATGTTTCTGACATGGTGGACATGTCTTTACAAATTTTGTAGCTTCTTTCTATAGAGTTGGCCAATAAAATCACGTCCGGAGTACTTTTTTGGCGAGAGCTCGTGCTCCGAGATGATTGCCGTAAATGCCGCCGTGTACTTCTTCTAGCACTTCCTTTGTGTTGTTGGTCGGCACACATTTTAGTAATGGTATTGAGATCTCTCTTTTGTACAGGATGTTGTTTATGATAGTGTAGTATTGTGCCTCCCTTTTTAACCTCTTTGCCTCCTTTTCTTCTGTGGGGAGTGTTTCTGCTTTGAGGTAGTTAATTATGGGGGTCATCCATCCTTGGTCCTGACTTGTTATGGCTAGGACTTTTTCCTCTTCCAAGATTGACGGGTTCGGTAGCATTTCCTGGATGAGGCTTCTATTGTTGCCCCCTGGTTTGGTGCTGGCTAGTTTCGAGAGTGCGTCAGCTCGGGCATTTTGTTCGCGGGGTATGTGGCGGATCTTATATTTCCCGAGTTGTCCGAGCTGTTCCTTGGTTTTATCCAAATACTTTTTCATGGTGGGATCTTTGGCTTGGTAGTTCCCTGTTATCTGTGAGGTGACTACTTGTGAATCATTGTAAATGTTGAGTTTTTGAGCTCCAACCTCTTTAGCCAGCTTCAAACCAGCTAATAACGCTTCATATTCCGCCTGATTGTTTGAGGCCGGGAACCCGAATTTGAGGGAAAGCTCAACTTGGGTTCCTTGGTCGCTTTCTATTATCACACCTGTGCCGCTTCCAGTCTTATTTGAAGAACCGTCCACATAGAGATTCCATTCTGTAGGGATTTCTGGGGCATCTGTGAATTCTGCGATGAAGTCGGCCAGATACTGTGATTTGATGGCCGTCCAAGCTTCATATTGGAGGTCGAACTCGGATAACTCGACTGTCCATTGTAAAATTCTGCCGGCTAAATCTGTTTTCTGCAGTATTCCTTTTATGGGCTGGTTAGTTCGAACCTTAATTGTGTGAGCCTGGAAGTACGGGCGAAGTCGTCGAGATGTTAGAACGAGAGTATAGGCAAACTTTTATATTTTCTGGTAGTTCAACTCGGATCCCTGTAGCGCTTTACTAATGAAGTAAACGGGTTGTTGCCCACTTTCGTCTTCTCTGACTAGTGCTGAGGCTATTGCCCGGTTTCCTACTGCGAGATATAATATAAGCGGTTCTCCTTTTTGTGGCCGAGATAGGATAGGTGGCCGTCCTAAGAATTCCTTGAAGTCTTGGAAGGCTTGTTCACATTTTGTTGTCCATTCGAACTGCTTTCCCTTCCTTAAAGTAGCATAGAAGGTGAGAGATCTTATCGCTGATCCTGCTAAGAACCTGGATAGGGCGGCCAATCTCCCGTTGAGTTGTTGTACTTCTTTGACACAGGTTGGGCTTTTCATGTTGAGTATGGCTTGACATTTATCCGGATTTGCTTCAATTCCTTTTTGTGTGAGCATGAAACCTAAAAATTTGCCCACTTCTACTGCAAAGGTGCATTTTGCGGGGTTGAGTCGCATGTCATGCTTCCTTATAGTGTCAAACACTTGAGCCAGGTCGGATAATAATGTCTCTTCACTTTGTGTCTTTATCAACATGTCGTCCACATAGACCTCCATGATTTTCCCGATGTGATCTGAGAAGACTTTATTCATTAGCCTTTGATAAGTAGCTCCCGCATTCTTGAGACCAAAAGGCATCACAATGTAGCAGTAATTTACTTTTGGCGTCAAAATCGAGGTCTTTTCTTGATCTGGTGGATACATGGGGATTTGGTTGTATCCGGAATATGCATCCATGAACGAGAGGTATCTATATCCAGAGGAAGCATCTACCAGAGCGTCGATACTTGGGAGTGGGTAAGGATCTTTTGGGCAGGCTTTGTTGAGGTCGGTGTAGTCGGTGCACATTCGCCACTTCCCATTTGATTTTTTCACTAAGATGACGTTAGCTAGCCATAGTGGGTACTTGACTTCTCTTATGAATCCTGCCTCCAGTAGTGCTTGTACCTGTTCTTCCACAGCTTGGGATTGCTCTGGCCCAAGTTTTCTTCGTCTCTGCTGTACCGGTCGAGATCCTGGGTAGACCACCAATTTGTGACACATTAGCTTGGGGTCTACGCCTGGCATGTCTGCAGCTTTCCATGCAAAGAGATCGACATTATCTCGCAAGAACTGTACTAGTAATTCCTTTCCATCTCCTTTTAGGATCGTGCCAATATTAGCCATTTTGTCCGAGGTGTCTCTGATCTGAACTTTCTCTATTTCACCTTCGGGCTGTGGACAGAGTTCTTCTCGTCTCTGGACTCCACCAAGCTCAATTGTATGGAACTCTTCTCCTCTGCCTCTAAGGTTTAGACTTTTGTTATAACAGCGGCGTGCCATCTTTTGATCTGCTTTTATTGTGGCTATCCCCTCTGTAGTTGGGAATTTCATGCATAGATGTGGAGTTAAGACTACTGCGCCGAGTTGATTTAGTGTTGTCCGACCTATTAGGGCATTGTAGGCTGAACTCACATCGACCACAATGTAGTCTATCTTGAGTGTTCTGGATTGGTTTCCTTTTCCAAAGGTTGTATGTAGTGACACGTATCCCAGTGGTTGTACCGGGGTATCTCCCAGTCTGAACAGACTGTTCGGGTATGCCCTAAGCTACTTATCTTCTAGGCCGAGCTTGTCGAAGGCAGTTTTGAATAAGATGTCGGCGGAGCTCCCTTGGTCTATTAATGTGCGGTACAGATTGGCGTTTGCCAGTATGATGGTGATGACCATGGGATCGTCGTGTCCCGAGAAGATACCAGATGCGTCCTCTTTAGTGAATGTGATTGCAGGGATGTCGGGTGCTTCTTCCTTTCCCTCGACATGATATACTTCTTTGAGATATCTTTTGTGAGATGATTTAGAAATTCCTCCCCCTGCGAATCCGCCGTGTATCATGTGGACGTGTCTTTCTGGTGTACGAGGTGATCGCACGGTTTGTCCGATATCTTCGTCCCTTCGTCTCTTTCTTTGGTCGTCATCTCGGGTGGCTAGAAACCGATCTAGTTTTCCTTCCCTCACCAATTTTTCTATGATGTTCTTTAGATCGAAGAACTCGTTGGTGGAGTGCCCTTGCACTCGATGATATTCGCAATATTCATTCCGGTTTCCTCCTCCTCTTTTGCCTTTGAGTGGCCGAGCTAGGGGTATTTTCTCCGTATGGCAGACTTCTTTGTATACGTCGACTAGGGATGCCCTGAGAGGGGTGTAATTGTGGTATTTTTTTATTTTCTCTCCTTGTGGATCTTCTTTCCTTTTGGATTCCTTGTCTTTATCTCGGCAGGGGACCCCAGATTTTGAGGTTTCTCCCAACCGAGCGTTTTCTTCCATGTTGATGTATTTTTCTACTCGCTCCTACACTTCGTCTAAGGAGGTAGGCTACTTCTTTGATATGGATTGGCTAAAAGGTCCTTCTCGTAGGCCATTAATGAGTTCTATGATGGCGGCCTCTGTTGGCAAGCTTTGTATGTCCATGCATATTTTGTTGAATCTTTCCATGTAGTTGCGGAGGCTCTCCCGATCTCCTTGCTTGATCCCCAGTAAACTGGGGGCGTGCTTGGCCTTATCTTTCTGGATGGAGAATCTGGCTAGGAATTTTTTGGCCAGGTCATCGAAGTTTGAGATGGACTTTGGAGGTAGGTTGTCGAACCATCTGATTGCTGTCTTCGTGAGAGTTGTTGGAAAATCTTTGCAGCGAACGGCATCTGAGGCGTCGGTGAGGTACATTCTGCTTCTGAAATTGCTGAGATGATGGTTGGGATCTGTGGTACCATCATACAAAATCATATCCGGGAGTTTGAAGTCTTTTAGAATTTTGGTTTTCATGATTTCCCTAGTGAATGGATCTTGTTCTTTGCGTGAATTTTCCTCAGGAGTGGTCCGAGGAGCCCTTGCTTTGAGATATCTTCCAATTCTCGATGCCGTCGTACCTCTCTTTGTAGATCCTTTCCGACCTCTCGTTGTTGTTGGGTTTCTTTTTCAAGTTGCTTTAAGCGATCTTGAAGTGCTTCTATTACCCCCCAGATTTGATGAGTTTTTGTCCCTGTTGGATTCCGGAGTATCCTTTAGCGTAGTGTCCGCGTTCTTGTGCGGTGTTCTGTTTTCCAGATCTAAATCGTGGTCGTTGTCATGGTCGTCCGCCATGGTGTTGGGATGACTTCCAGGTTCCCCGGCAACGGCGCCAATGTTCCGAGGGTTACCTGAAACTGTAGGTCGATCTCGGACGAGATCTTCTGTATTGGTCGGAGATGATGTGTCCGGCTGTGAGTGGAGGCCGGAGCTATCGTGTCCGACTTGTTGGACTGGCTGCACTACTGATCCTTGGTCACCGGAGGGTGGGGGGTACCTGCAAGAGACTCCGATGCTTAAGTTAGCATGGGTATTAAACAGGTTTTATGTGGAATTAGAGTATGAGTTATACCTGGGTGCTCCAGTGTATTTATAGTAGTGTGGGCTGACCTTTTTGATAAGATAAGTTAGTTATCTTATCTTATCTTATCTTATCTTGAGTGAAGTCAGCTTATCTTTAAGGGAACCGCCTTTATCTCTATAGGCTTGGATTGCCTTTGGATGCGGGTCGTGTTCCTCCATTTGGGCCCTTTATTGGGCTTTCCTGTTGATTTGGCCGACCCCTTTGAGAAGAGGTCGGATAGCCTGACCTAAATAGGTCGGTTGCTTTATCATCGAACATCTCGGATCGGACAGCTCGACCCAGGGTATGAACAACTGGCGTTAGTGACTAGATGAAAATCCAACAATAAACCCAATTACAATTTCTCTTTGAGCATTCCAACTCAAGGGTTCCTTTCAATCAACTCCCCATCAAGTTAGGGAACAACTCGCTCACTGTGAATGTAGAACTCATAACATAGAAAAGGGAATTAAAGAACGACATGATAAATAAAACTCAAAGGAATCAATTAAAAATAAAAGTAACTCTTGTATTAATAAATCCTAAAATAATCCAATAGTAAAATTGAGTAAATTAAAGGACATGGAAAAGTAAAGCCAAGTAAAGAAAATGAACTAGAATGACGAAGTCTTGATGAGGTAATAACTCTCCTCAATATCCCAATGCAAAGAGCAATAGAAATAATAATCCTAAGAACTATGAATGTGTAGAGAGAAAACCTAGAGGAGGAGTAAAACTAGATCTAAAAAACTAAAACTGTGCAGAATGAATGTTGTTTTTGTTTCTGTATGTTTTCTGGCTCTAGTCTTCTTTTTCGGACCGAAAACTGGGTCAAAACAGGGCCCAAAATCGCCCCCAGCGATTCTGCAAATTATGCAGATCACGCACGTCACGCGATCGCGTCATTCATGCGGACGCATCATTTGGCATTTTGCTTTGCCACGCGGGCGCGTTGTCCACGCCTCTGCGTCACTTGTGCTATTCCAATCCGCGCGGTCGCGTGAGCCATGCGGCCGCGTCACTGCGATTTCCTCTCTTTCGCGCGGTCACGTGAGCCATGCGGCCACGTCACTTCTCGTTGGTCATCTCCTCAATTTCTTGTATTCCTTCCATTTTTGCAAGCTTCCTTTCCAATCTCCAATTCATTCATGCCCTATAAAGACTGAAACACTTAACACACAGATCACGGCATTGAATGGAATAAAGGAGAATTAAAATACATAATTAAAAGTCTCTAGAAAGCATGTTTTCAATCATGTAATAATTTTAGGAAGGAAATATAAATGCATGCTAATTATATGAATAAGTGGGTAAAGATCATGATAAAACCATACAATTAAACACATTATAAACCATAAAATAGTGGTTTATCAACCTCCTCACACTTAAACATTAGCATGTCCTCATGCTTAGTTACAGGAGATAAAATAAATGAGTAGGAACATGTGAACTCATGTAATGCAATGCAACCTATATATGCAAATGCAACTATATGATTCTTGTCCACTTGATTAAAAGTAAATAAGCTCTTCAAAACAATTACAAATCAAATCCTACTAATTCAATTCTCATACAGCAAGAACAGATAAAAATGCAAGAAGATAGCTCATGAAAGCAGGGAACATAAAATTTCAAGCATTGAACCCTCACTGATGATGTATGTACGCTCTAATCTCTCTAGTGTATAGGGCAATCACTCTATCCTTCTCTAATCATGCTTTCTAATTTTTTTGTTCTTCTCCTAATCAATCAACAACATTTAATATACTAATGCAAACATTATGAGGTCTTTTCAAGGTTGTAATGGGGCCAAGGTAAGGGTAAGGATACACATATGGTTAAGTAAGCTTATAAACTGAATCTTTAATTAACCCAAGCTTTAACATAACCTATATATATTCTATATAACTTTAGAATTCATACCTAGCTACCCAGAATTTCTCTTTCACATTCCATACTCATGTATCAACTTTTTATTTTAATTTTATCATACATGCATTGATCCTTGAATTCTTAACTTAGCATTGGGGTAATTTTGTCCCCTTATTTATTTATTGAATATTTTTTATTTTTTTTTTCATAAACATAAAAATAAACATAGCTTATCAATGCACATAGATTTTTAATTCTTATAGTTTCACATGAGTAGGTATCCAAATTCCCATTATATTATCATGACACACTCTCTTATTATCTTTTCTTCCCACAATTTCCCATACTTAATTAGCACACACAATTCTATCTTAAGCTAACCAAAGATTCAATTTGGGGTATATAATTATTTTTCTACTTAAGGCTAGTAATGTGGTAAAATATAGAACAAATGGGATTTAAAGGCTCAAAGTGGCTAACAAAGGTAATTGAAAGGGTAGGCTTAATTTGGATAAGTGAGCTAAATAATTAATGGCCTCAATCATATGCAAACATATAAATATAACAAACATTGGACATATAGGATGAAACAAAATATAGATCACAATCATAGAGAAGTAAACACACAAGAATAAAATAATTATGGTTAAATAATATAACCATGCATAAAGGCTCTGATGTCAGGGCATTTTGGACAGTTTCACTGACCTTTTCTTTACTGTTTTTAGGGTAGTTTCATGCATTTCCTTAGAAAATAAGCTAGTTTTGGGTAGATATTCACTTACATCTTGATTCAAGCATACGTTATGAACTTTACATGATTTCATGAGGATTTTGCATGATTTTAATGACGAATTGGATGTTGTACTTCCCATGACTTGGACTAGAACTTTGATGCACTCTATTGCTTGATTTCAGGATAAAGGAAGCAAGGAAGAACCACATTAGCAGCCATGTTAATCTAATTAACGTAACTCCTAACGTGGAATGGGAGTAACTTGTAAAGTTAATGAGAAAAGTAATCGCCAATAATGCTCTCGAAGCCATCATTACCCACGTTAAGAGTCACGTTAACTAAGTTAACGTGAACTCTAACGTGGAGGAAAGGAAATGGAGCAAACGTTAGTGACACTTACCTTTGTCACTAACGTTGGACCAAGCTCATAAGTGGCCACGTTAAGAGCCACGTTAACGTAGTTAACGTGGGCTCTAACGTTAAGAAGCAAGAGAGAAGCCAACGTTAGTGACATTCACCTTTGTCACTAACGTTGGCCAAGCCTCCATAAGCCACGTTAACTCCCACGTTAACTTAGTTAACGTGGAAGTTAACGTGAAGCAAGAATGTGATCGCCAACGTTAGTGACACCTAACATTGTCACTAACGTTGGAATGAACCCACACAAGCCACTATGAGCCACGTTAACTCCCACGTTAACTTAGTTAACGTGGAAGCTAACGTGGATAAAGGAATGATGAGCCAACGTTAGTGACACTCAACTTTGTCACTAACGTTGGAGATGGCTAGCATGGCCACATTAGAAGTCACGTTAACCTAGTTAACGTGGACTCTAACGTGAGAAATAGGGGCACATTGGAACGTTAGTGACAAAGGTAAGTGTCACTAACGTTCTCGAAGGTTGGTAAGCCTACGTTAAAAGAGCCACGTTAACTAAGTTAACGTGGACTCTAACGTAGGAAAGGGAGAGACTTCTCAACGTTATTGGGAAAGGTAAGTCCCAATAACGTGTGCGAAGGACAAAGAGGCAACGTTAGTAGCAACGTTTGTGCCACTAACGTTGGAGTTAACGTGGCTCTTACTTTGGTGAGGAACGTTAGTGAAAAAGGTGATTGTCACTAACGTTCTCGAACCCACATTTCCACTTAAACGTTAACACCACTAACGTCCTGAGCTAAAGTCTCTGCCTACTTCACACTTTCTCTCTGCAAGTAAAACTAAGCCCAATGAAGAAGATAACTGCTTCAAACTCAAGATCCAAAGGCCCATACCCAAGACTTGAAGAGCCAACTAGAAGATCAGAAGAGTAGTATATATAGGAGTAGCTTTGAATTAAAATGAGAGTTGGAAATTATAGGGAGCCTCTTGGCATAGAATTACTCTCTGTATTTTACTTTCTCTGCACTTCTAGTTTCATCATGTATTCTCCATCTTTGTTTTCATTTTCCAGAGCTATGAACAACTAAACCCCTTTCATTGGGTTAGGGAGCTCTGTTGTAATTTGATGGATCAATACTAGTTTTCATTATTCTTCTTCTATCTTTTCTCTTGATTTTACTTGAAAGCTTTCGATCTTCATCCAATTGGGTAGTTATCTTGGAAAAGAAGCTATTCAAACTTGGATCTCTTCTGAACCTTGAAAGAGGAATGAAGAGATCATGCTAGAAATGCTTTCTCATGCTGGACCAAATTGGGTTTGGATGGATATGTGACTATAATCCTCTCAACACTTGATTTGGGAAATGCATGTGGTATAATTAGTGACCATACTTCATCTCTTCTCATGAGCAATTGACCAAGGAATTGGCTATTGATCAAGATTTGAGAGATTGAATTACAAGGAATTGTAATTCGATCACTTAAGATTGCCAAGGAGATCAATGAGTGCATTGATTAAGGAAGAGATGAAAATGAAATTGATCCGGAGAATGCAACATCTCCTGAGCCCAATGAACTCCCCATTTCTGATCTTACCCATTCTCTTTAATTTCTGTCATTTACTTTTATGAGCAATTATACCATTCCCATTTAAGATTCTACAATTTACTTTCCGTCATCTACATTCAGCTCTTTATTTCTAGCATTTACTTTTCTGTTATTTACTTTCCCGCCATTTAATTTTCTGCAATTCTCAACTCAAATTTTGATTCGCTCAACTAGAACATTCCTCTAATTAAAGTTGCTTGATCAATCAATCCCTGTGGGATTCGACCTCATTCTATTGTGAGTTTTTACTTGATGACAAATTCGGTACACTTGCCGAAGCAAATTTTTTATGAGACAAGTTTTCCGTGCATCAGGCTCAATTCTCACAGGTTGTGTGTTCTTTAGCTCAAAATGTTCATGTTCCAAATACAACTTAAGGCAAATTTAACATAAAAATTTTAATTAAAATTAGTGAAATTTCGTTCCAAAGATAGAGTCTTAGAAGAATCTTATTGTCTTTTCAATCAAGTAGAACATGCATGCAACTAATCTATTACTATGCAATTTATCCTATTCTATAAAAGAAAAAACTAACTAAATATCCTAATTTATTGGTGTTTAGGGAAGAGAAATTACCTCCGGAAGTCAGGTACTGACCGACCTCCCCACACTTAAGGCTTTGCACCGTCCTCGATGCCATCTGTGAGGAATAGGGGTGGGTTGGTAGCGGTATCTCCACAGCCGGGACCATCATGGCTCCCTGTGCTGGTAAAGGAAGTGGAGTTGTGGGTTGTATGACAGGGAGAAGAAGCGGGGCTTCAACTTCCTTTGATTCTGAACCTGAGAGGACCTTCTTTAGATTAAGAAGGGAAGCAAGAGGAAAAAGAGTAGTTGGTGCTGAGGAAGAGGAGGAATACTTTGAACCAAACATGGAAGAAAACATGGAAAACCATCATAAAGAAGAGACTCACAACTATGGCAGAGGAGGTCTAGCAAATCATGCTGGGGAGGATAGAAGAGTTTTAGGCTCTTACATCAATCCAAACCCAGGAAACTGTGGAAGTAGCATTCAAAAGCCAACCATCCACACCAACAACTTTGAACTGAAGCCACAGCTCATCACCCTTGTTCAGAACAACTGTTCGTTCGGAGGAGGTGTCCAAGAATCAACATCTAACCACCTTCCTAAGAATATGTGACACAGTGAAGTCTAATGGTGTTCATCCTGACGCCTATAGACTGCTCTTATTTCCATTCTCACTCAAGGATAAGGCAGCCAAGTGGTTGGAGTCTTTCTCGAAGGAGAGCTTAACAACCTGGGAAGATGTGGTGAACAAATTCTTAGCAAGATTTTACCCTCCTCAATGAATCAATAGGCTGAGAGCTGAGGTCCAAACTTTTAGGCAACAAGATGGTGAGACTCTTTATGAAGCATGGGAGAGGTTTAAGGACCTGACAAGGAGGTGTCCACCTGACATGTTCAACGAATGGGTGCAGCTACACATTTTCTATGAAGGCCTGTCATATGAATCAAAGAAGGCAGTATACCATTCATCCGGAGGATCTTTGAACAAGAAGAAGACCATTGAGGAAGCCATATATATCATTGAAATAGTAGCAGAGAATGATTATTTCTATGCTTCTGAAAGAGGCAACACTAGAGGAGTAATGGAGCTAAACAATGTAGATGCTCTGCTGGCCCAAAACAAGCTCATTACCCAGCAGCTGGCTGACCTCACCAAGAAGATGGAGAGGAACCAAGTAGCAGCAATCACTACTTCATCAACAACCCAAGAAGGAGTGAATGAAGAAGCAGAGGGTAGTCAGGAGCAAGCCAACTACATTGGGAATTCACCTAGGCAAAACCATGATCCATACTCTAAGACCTATAACCCTGGATGGAGGAATCACCCAAATTTTGGGTGAGGAAATCAACAAGACCAAGGCCTAGATCAAAGACATTCAAATCCCAACAACAATGCAGCCCACCAACATTTCACATCTAGACCATATCAGCACCCACATAACCAACCCTCTCAAAACCTTTACCAAGGCCAAAATAACCCTCCTCATTCTTCCACCTCTAATCCCAATCTACCATCATTTGATGACAGACTCTCAAGGATTGAGAATCTACTTGAAGGCATAGGCAAAGAGATTCAAGACAACAAGGCATTCAAGGAGGAAGTGCGAGCCAATTTCAAGAACCAGGGAGACACAATCAAGAGGTTAGAATCCCAAGTGGGGTATCTCTCTGAGCAGATTCCCAAACCTACAGATGGATTCCCAAGTGACACAGAGAAAAATCCGAGAGGTGAAACAAAGAAAGTAAGATGAGAAGATTGCAAGATGGTCACTATAAGTGATAAGGAGACTGAGGACAAGCCAAACAAGTTGACAGAACAACCTGGAGACACCTCAACAGAGAAGGAGGAAAAAGATCACCAAGAACCAGAAATCTCACAACAAGAGCTACTGAGACTTTATGCACCCTTTCCCCAACGACTCAATGGTGCTGTTGAGAAGAGAATATACTCAAGATTTCTTGACTTGTTTGCATCTCTGCTTGTCAACATACCATTCATCAAGACCATCCAACAAATGCCTGCATACATCAAATACATGAAGGAACTGCTCCCTAGGAAAAGCTCATTCAAAGGAGGCCAAACTATAGTAATGAACAAGGAGTGCAGCGCCCTCATTCAACCAGAGTTGCCTACAAAAAGAAAGGACCCAGGGAGTTTTCACATCCCCTGTGCCATAGAAGAAACAATGTTTGATAGAGCACTCTGCGATTTGGGAGCAAGCATCAACTTAATGCCCTTATCCCTGGTGAAGAGGCTACAGATCAATGAGATAATGCCCACAGATGTAGTCATCAGGCTAGCAGACAAAACTCAAAAACAAGCAATAGGAGTGGTGGAAAATGTGTTGGTAAAGGTTGGGAAATACTTCCTTCCCACAGACTTTGTCATTCTGGATATGGAAGAGAGTCACACCCACCCAATCATATTGGAAAGACCATTCCTAGCTACAGCCAGAGCACTCATAGATGTGGAGCGAGGGGAGCTAATATTGAGGATCCATGATGAACAACTCAGTTTTAATGTCTTCAAACTCTCACAAGAAGCAGACCTAGAGAATAAAGAACCAAGCAAAGATCATAATGAGATACTGAAAGAGGAAGCAAGTACTGAAGCACAACCAGCCCATCTGGGAAAGCCCTTGCTTGATGAACAATGAAATAAGCAGTTGTCACAGCTCAAGGAAAAGCTGGAGGAACCTAAACCACCAGAGACATGTGAAGACAACAACAAAATTTCCTTAGAAGAAAAAGTCACAAAGAGCAAGGCAACATCAAAAGGAACAAAGAAGAAGGTACCAAGGAGGTGGAGGAACAAGAAGATCCCTACCGAGAACTTCTCTCCAGGGGATAAAGTAATCTCAGCTTACTTCCCAGATATCCCCCTGATCTCCCCACTGTACCATCTCAGCTACCTAAGGTCTTCACTATCAACAGAGTTCTTTCCTTGGAACATGTAGAGATCATTGATACAACCAATAGATATAAGTCCAAGGCAAGAGGGGAGGACTTGAAGCATTATCAACCTCCCTGATGAAGGAGAAACGTCAAGCTAGTGACGCTAAAGAAGCACTTCATGGGAGGCAACCCATGTTTTATATGCTTTTAATAGTGAATAAGTCAATATTCATGAATTCCAACCCAAACTCGACAAACACTTGGTGAAATACTTATTATGCAGTATATAGTGAAGAACAAGTTTGGTGTTCAAAGCATGCCAAGAAAGCATGGATGCAACTCAGAGCATGCTAGTCTTGGAGCTTTGAACAAAATTTTTCATCACAGTGCTCCAAACTAAGTTTGGTGTCACCCCAGGGTGCCACGAATATGCATATAAGGACCCACAGTTAGTTAGTTAGTTGGTGTTCATGAATAAACAATCTAATCTTTTGTCTTTATTATACTATCCGTAAAGTTTAATTTTTTTTTATGATATTAATTTTTTTTATAGGGAAAAAGGAAAGGAGCATCGAAAGGGATTGATTGGACAATGAAATGAGGAAGGATCGGCCACTTCATGAAGAGGGACTACACACTTGTTCTCAAAAGGGAACGCATTGGAAAATGTTGCCATACAACATGGAAAAGAATGGGACCCTTGAAGACCGAACCAATAACCCTCATAAAGTGATGATCCTTGTCCTTTCTCCATGCACAACCCCAACCATCCATCAAGCAACCACTCCGTCAATCCACACCTTCCATTCACTCACAACCCCTCTATATAAGTGACCTTTGTTCCGTACCTCACCTTCACACTCCACGCCCAATCTTCACACCTCTTCCTTTCGAAACCAAGCACCTCACACCACATTAGACACATTCTCCCTCATTCCCTTCACTGTAATCAACCCTAAACAACCAAAAGTTTCCACACCCTTACCACCTTCACACATTAACTCTCATTCATGGCATCTTCGAGCTCTAAAAGAAGGCAGGGAAAGGAACCTATGGAGCAATACCCGTATGATGAAAAGAGATTTAGAAGCTTGCACCATGCATTGCAATACGGGTGGATGGTGGATAAGGAGATCATCTATGAGCTGGGGTTTCAAGTTAAGAAAACTGAGTGCCCCGAAATCACAAAGAAGGTAGAAAAGAGAAGATGGGAGCTCCTCACTGATCCGGTCATTAAGGTGAATGCAAATTTTGTAAGAGAATTTTATGCAAATACGGTCCGATATGATAAGGCTGACGAGTCGTATACAAGCTTTGTGAGAGGAAAGATTGTGGATTTCGGTCCCATGAGTGTCATGAGGGCATTAAAGCTACGGTCCATACCGTTTGAAAAAGAGAGTTATCATTCAAGAATGGACAACAACCCCAATCATGACCAGATTGTGCAAGACATTTGTGTACCAGGAGCTGACTGGGAAAGATATGCGGATAGGAGACCAAGGTTCATCAAGAGAGCAGATCTCACCCCGGAAGCAAAAGGGTGGTTCGAAATTGTAAGGAGGTCCATCCTCCCAGCAGGGAACAACTTGGAGGTGAATCTCAAGAGAGCCACAATGGTGCACTGTATACTCAAAGGAGGAGAGATCAAGGTTCATGAACTCATAGCAGAAGGCATTAGAAAAATGGCAGAGTAAAGCGACTCAAGAGGAACGTTAGGTTACCCCAGCACTATTTACCGACTATGCAAGAAAGCTGGGGTGGTGTTTGAAGATGAGGACCCCGTGTGGATAAAAGAGGGCATTCCAATAACCGTTCGACGAATGCATGCTACCGCATCCCCCCTGCCTCAACGGAAGCAAAGGAAGAGGCCAGCCCCTCAAGTAGTAGAAGGACAAGTCTTAGAAGGGGAAACACCAGTCACCTTGGATATGAACCAACTGCAGGAAGCTATTGATGGCCTATCTCGACAATATTTGGAAAGCCAAGGAGCACAGAAAGAGCTTCTACTACAGATGATGGGGCAGCAAGAGGAATCACTCTCAAGATGGATGACTCAACAAGGGGAGTGGCAAAAGCAAATGATGGAGCAACAACTGAGTCAAGGATAACAATGGAGTGAAACATTCCACAGGATGGAACAAAGGCAAAATAAACAACAACAATCCATCCAGAGGCTAATCAACATCCAAGCACATCAAGGTGCACACATACATGAGATGCATCGAAGACAAATAGAACAGGCAAAACTACTGGACGAGCAAAGGGCATTCGCAGAAGGAGTTTACCTGAGCGAGACTGGGCATCATATAAAAACTCAAGCCAGGCTCGGTTACTTAGTGGGACAGCTGCCTATATTGCATCCAGGAATTACAAGGTACGAAGAAATGAGGGATGAATTAGCACGAGAAAAAAGAAAAAAGGTGGAAGAGAGTCATGAATCAGTAAGGAAGGCACTTGAGGATTGGAAGCAAGCAAGATTGGCACGGATGCGAGGAAATGCAAGAGGACACAAAGAGGACAAACAAGGAAGAGAGCATGGGCAACCACACGAGTAAAAGGTGGTGGAGTTCCTTCTTTGGTCCATCTTTCTCTATGATTTAAATAAGGAAGATCTTGTATGAAATAGAACTTGCTTCCATGTTAGTTTGAACTTTTTTTTTATTTTGTCTTTTAAGTTTTGTGTTGAAGAGGTCCATGCTTGCTAGTCTTTATGTCACTGCATCATCACTAGGCTTACTTGTATGCTTGTTCCTTTAAATCAAATAAAAAAAGAATGAGTGTTTACAAAAGACCAGAGTGGAGTTCATACTATAGAGTAAGTTCCTTAGTTTGTGGTGCGATCATAAGTTAGCTAAGTTGGTTCAACCACAAGGTGGGAAGGCAACTATCTGTCATGAATACTATGCTTTGAACACACCCCATGAGACTAGCTAAATAACATGATCCTAATAAGAAAAAGGGGAAAAGAAAAATGAAAGTGGAAAAATAAAAGAAAAAGAGTAAGCAATAAGGCTAGGCACCAATGGTTTTAATCTTGAAGCATGTGTCTGTGGTGTTCCTGTGTGAGGGATTTACTTAGATGAATAAGCTCTTAGGGGTGCCTTATCACTTGGTAACTTGGGTTAACTAACTCGGGATTATCAGCTGAAAGTCCACTATCAAGAGTAACCCTCACTACAGAGCATTTAGTAACCCAAAGAGGTGCTGGACACCAAGGTCTC
This sequence comes from Arachis hypogaea, assembly GCF_003086295.3. Classification (NCBI taxonomy): domain Eukaryota; kingdom Viridiplantae; phylum Streptophyta; class Magnoliopsida; order Fabales; family Fabaceae; genus Arachis; species Arachis hypogaea. Next base: position 71,546,233 of record NC_092046.1, on the reverse strand, counting down.
AAGAAAAGAAAATAAATAAACCATATGCCTGTGGTGTGTATGTATGGGGGAGAAACTTGAGGAAGTAAGTCCTTAGGGGTGCTTCAACACCTAGCACCTTGAACCAACTGGTTCGGGAGTGTTGGCTGAAAGCTTATTTTAAAGAGTTGCCCCCTTTAAGAGCACTTAGCTTAAGAACACAAATAAGCCCTGAAATGACAACAGAAGGATCAATGAATAAAAGTCTCATGGGATGCAATCACAGTGAGTATTCTAGGACATGATAAAGGTCTGAAAGACAGTAAAGGAATGAATCTAAGTTGCTATGCATGAAACCACCATAAAACCAGGGACATGACCTCCACAAGAATGACTCATTTCTCTTGGCATTCCATTCATCATTCTCTTGTTCCAGTACTTGCTTAGGGACAAGCAAGCTATAAGTTTGGTGTTGTGATGCCAGGGCATTTTGGCCAGTTTCACTGACCTTTTCTTTACTATTTTTAGGGTAGTTTCATGCATTTTCTTAGAAAATAAGCTTGTTTTGGGTAGATATTCACTTACATCTTGATTCAAGCATACATTGTGCACTTTATATGATTTCATGAGGATTTTGCATGAATTTAATGACAAATTGGATGTTGTACTTCCCATGACTTGGACTAGAACTTTGATGCACTCTATTGCTTGATTTCAGGACAAAGGAAGCAAGGAAGAACCACGTTAGTAGCCACGTTAATCTAATTAACATAACTCCTAACGTGGAATGGGAGTAACTTGCAAAGTTAATGAGAAAAGTAATCGCCAATAACGCTCTCGAAGCCATCATTACCCACGTTAAGAGTCACGTTAACTAAGTTAACGTGAACTCTAACGTGGAGGAAAGGAAATGGAGCCAACGTTAGTAACACTTACCTTTGTCACTAATGTTGGACCAAGCTCATAAGTGGCCATGTTAAGAGCCACGTTAACTTAGTTAACGTGGGCTCTAACGTTAAGAAGCAAGAGAGAAGCCAACCTTAGTGACATTCACCTTTGTCACTAACGTTGGCCAAGCCTCCATAAGCCACGTTAACTCCCACGTTAACTTAGTTAACGTGGAAGTTAACGTGAAGCAAGAATGTGATCGCCAACGTTAGTGACACCTAACATTGTCACTAACGTTGGAATGAACCCACACAAGCCACTATGAGCCACGTTAACTCCCACGTTAACTTAGTTAACGTGGAAGCTAACGTGGATAAAGGAATGATGAGCCAACGTTAGTGACACTCATCTTTGTCACTAACGTTGGAGATGGCTAGCATGGCCACGTTAGAAGTCACGTTAACCTAGTTAACGTGGACTCTAACGTGAGAAATAAGGGCACATTGGAACGTTAGTGACAAAGGTAAGTGTCACTAACGTTCTCGAAGGTTGGCAAGCCTACGTTAAAAGAGCCACGTTAACTAAGTTAACGTGGACTCTAACGTAGGAAAGGGGGAGACTTCTCAACGTTATTGGGAAAGGTAAGTCCCAATAACGTGTGCGAAGGACAAAGAGGCAACGTTAGTAGCAACGTTTGTGCCACTAACGTTGGAGTTAACGTGGCTCTTACTTTGGTGAGGAACGTTAGTGAAAAAGGTGATTGTCACTAACGTTCTCGAACCCACATTTCCACTTAAACGTTAACACCACTAACGTCCTGAGCTAAAGTCTCTGCCCACTTCACACTTTCTCTCTACAAGTAAAACTAAGCCCAATGAAGAAGATAACTGCTTCAAACTCAAGATCCAAAGGCCCATACCCAAGACTTAAAGAGCCAACTAGAAGATCAAAAGGGTAGTATATATAGGAGTAGCTTTGAATTAAAATGAGAGTTGGAAATTATAGGGAGCCTCTTGGCATAGAATTACTCTCTGTATTTTACTTTCTCTGCACTTCTAGTTTCATCATGTATTCTCCATCTTTGTTTTCATTTTCCAGAGTAATGAACAACTAAACCCCTTTCATTGGGTTAGGGAGCTCTGTTTTAATTTAATGGATCAATACTAGTTTTCATTATTCTTCTTCTATCTTTTCTCTTGATTTTACTTGAAAGCTTTCAATCTTCATCCAATTGGGTAGTTATCTTGGAAAAGAAGCTATTCAAACTTGGATCTCTTCTGAACCTTGAAAGAGGAATGAAGAGATCATGCTAGAAATGCTTTCTCATGCTGGACCAAATTGGGTTTGGATGGATATGTGACTATAATCCTCTCAACACTTGATTTGGGAAATGCATGTGGTATAATCAGTGACCATACTTCATCTCTTCCCATGAGCAATTGACCAAGGAATTGGCTATTGATCAAGATTTGAGAGATTGAATTACAAGGAATTGTAATTCGATCACTTAAGATTGCCAAGGAGATCAATGAGTGCATTGATTGAGGAAGAGATGAAAATGAAATTGATCCGGAGAATGCAACATCTCCTGAGCGCAATGAACTCCCCATTTCTGATCTTACCCATTCTCTTTAATTTCTGTCATTTACTTTTATGAGCAATTACCCCATTCCCATTTAAGATTCTGCAATTTACTTTCCGTCATCTACATTCAGCTCTTTATTTCTAGCATTTAATTTTCTGTTATTTACTTTCCCGCCATTTAATTTTCTGCAATTCTCAACTCAAATTTTGATTCGCTCAACTAGAACATTCCTCTAATTAAAGTTGCTTGATCAATCAATCCCTGTGGGATTCGACCTCACTCTATTGTGAGTTTTTACTTGACGACAAATTCGGTACACTTGCCGAAGGAAATTTGTTATGAGACAAGTTTTCCGTGCATCAGGCTCAATTCTCACAGGTTGTGTGTTCTTTAGCTCAAAATGTTCATGTTCCAAATACAACTTCAGGCAAATTTAACATAAAAATTTTAATTAAAATTAGTGAAATTTCGTTCCAAAGATAGAGTCTTAGAAGAAACTTATTGTCTTTTCAATCAAGTAGAACATGCATGCAACTAATCTATTACTATGCAATTTATCCTATTCTATAAAAGAAAAAACTAACTAAATATCCTAATTTATTGGTGTTTAGGGAAGAGAAATTACCTCCGGAAGTCAGGTACTGACCGACCTCCCCACACTTAAGGCTTTGCACCGTCCTCGGTGCCATCTGTGAGGATCAGGGGTGGGCTAGTAGCAGTATCTCCACAGTCAGGACCATCATGGCTCCCTGTGCTGGTAAAGGAAGTGGAGTCCGGGGTGTCTGAGTCCTTGAATTTTCCCATAATCAGCTCCTTGAGGTATGTGAATCGGCGCTTATGATGGCGCTCTCTCATCTTAGCTTTGTGTTCCTGCCGATCCAACCTTTCGAGTATCTGATGGAGCAGTTCGTCTATTGTAGGTGCTTGTGGTACGGAAGTAGGAATGTCCTGAGCCGGTTCAGTGGGCTGGCTTATAGTGGCTGCTGAGGGTCTGATATATTTCCCATTAGTGACATATTGATCATCCCGTGGAAGTATGGCTTTGGTGTCCCCAGCTCTGAAGGAGACTCCGGCTGCTGAGACAAGATCTGAGATGAATGCGGGGAAAGGTAAGTTGCCCACAATTTGTACGTGTCCCATGGCATTCCGGATGTGTCTTGGTAGGTTCAAAGGTTGGTCAGTAAGGATGCACCATAGTAGAACGGCCATGTCCGCAGTGAAAGAGGACTCGTGAGTGCTCGGAAAGACGTAATGGGACATGATCTGTGCCCATACTCGAGCCTCCAAGGTAAGTGCTGAAGCCGAGATTCCCTTAGGGCAGGTACGATGGTATCCGTAGATCCATCGACTGCCAGGTAGTGCGATAACTCTGAGAACGGCGTCCCAGTCAAATTGGTACATCTGGCGCTTGAGTGCGGCTTCTTGAAAGGCGTCCAAACCTTCTGGAATAGGGGGAAGACCTAAAGCTTTTTGAATGGCCTCTTCTGTAATAGGGACTTGCTTCTGACGGACAAAGACAGACTGCAGGGTTGGCAGGTGGAAGTTGGAGTAGAACTCGACTACCCAAGAAAGATTGACCTGCCTCGGCTGTCTCTTGAGGAAACCCCATTGTCTTTGTGCAATTTGCGGCTCAACAAAGGTAGCAATATTGGGCGGGAGGGTAAGAAGGTATTCGTTGTTGTAGCTTCTTTCTGTCAGGATGGGGAACATCTGCTCACAATAGCGATTGGGAAATCGCGCAGTGTCCTTTGCTGGGAAGGCTCTCTCCTTTTCATCAACCTTTATAATCCTCTTAATCCTTTTTGTTGAGGGCTTGACTGCAGTTGAAGAAGGCTCTGCCACTAGTGCTCTCTTTGTTCCTCTCCTTGTTGGGGATTTAGGAGTAGCTTTCTCTTTTCTTTTCTTGGTGGCCATCCTGAAAAAGGGAAGAGAAAGTAAATGAAATTCAAAGAGATAGAGCAAGGAAGAGAACGGAAAAGGGTGGTTATGAATGCACATTAAAAGGTAAATGATGTTAACACATGGTCATGACTACATGTGAGAAGTCATCAATGGAAAATAGTTAGTGCATATGATGACAAGTGAATGCAAGGTGTTTATTGGCATGCTGGCAAAGGCATGAGTAGCATAGATCAAGCATCACTTGTAACAAAACATCACGTTTGTATTGACAATTATTTTTCAATTAATACAATAGTAAAGGGAATTTGTGAAAAGCAAGCATTGAATAGTAGGATAATGTAGAAAAATGCATAATGCCATATGGGCTTTTTCACAAACACATAGCATGCATGGTAAATAAGGTATAGAGAGTATAAAGGTGAACATGCAAGCAACCCTTTTTTTAATTGCCAAACAATTTTACAACAATCCACAAGCATATAATGAGAAATAATGACTCATAAATTTCCAACACCAAGTAAAAAGGAAAAAAAGAAAGAAAAAGAAGATATAGATAATGAAAATAAAAAGAAAAGAAAAGAAGATAACATATAAAAATAAGAAGAATAAAAGAAAAGTGAGGAGAGAAGAAGAAAAGAAAACCTTGTTAATGGGGGTGAGAGAGAGAGAATAGAAAGTGAGAAAGAAGGAAGAAGGTAGAAAGAAGAAAGAATGAGGCAAAAAGGGAAAATAGGATTTGGGAAAAAGAAAAGATAAGATAAGTGGCAAATTAAGGAGGCTGTGCGGCGCAAGCGACGCGGCTGCGTGGGGCACGCGGTCGCGCGAATTGCGCTTAAACTGATTGACCCGGTCGCGTGACCCGTTTTATGCCACTGGCGCGAGGGCAGCCTCGCACTCGCACAACTCTCTGTTTGAAAGTTTATTTTTACCAAATCTGGGGTGACGCGATCGCGTGGGGCATGCGATCGCGTGAGTGGCCATGAGAAGGATATGACGCGGTCGCGTCGGTCACGCGGCTGTGTGGGAAGGATTGTGCGTTCAGCACCAATCCAGCACCACTCTCGCACAATTTTCGGTCGTGCACCATTTTGACGTCGAATTCCAGGGCACGCGGCCGCGTGAGTGACGCGGTCGCGTGGGAGGCCAATGTTCCCACTCGACGCGGTCGCGTGGGGCAATTTGGGCCATTGGCACGCCTCCATCCACGCTCCTACGTGACTCTCTGTTTGTTTATTATTTTCTCGCATCTCCTTGCGACGCGGATGCGTCAATGATGCGGTCGCGCCGTGTGAAATTTTTTTTAAATAAAAGTATGTAATTGTAGATGCACGAAATGTACTAATAAAGAGAATAGTTATTGAATAGGAAAATTAAAAACAAAGAAAAGAACGATCATACCATGGTAGGTTGTCTCCCACCTAGCACTTTGCTTTAACGTCCGTAAGTTGGACGCTCCACTAGCTCAGGCTTCGGCTATGTGGGGATTTTCCAAGAGGAAGATCTCGAGCTCCTTGTTCTTCTGCATCCTCTCTCCATGGTATAGCTTCAATCTTGAAGGATGACTTAGGTGATAAACTCCATACGGTTCGGCCTTCTCTACTCTGTATGGACCTTCCCATCTTGATCACTGTAACGACCCAATTTTTAGTACGCCTAGGACATACCGGAAGCTGAGTGCTACCAATTTGTCATCCTAATTATTACCTATTATTTATTATATGAGCCTGATTTGTTGTTAAAAGCGTAGTTAGTTTGCGAGGTACTTTTTTTTAAATATTTGGATTAATAAACAGAATCATTTATAATCAATTCACAAATAATAATAGATAAAACAGTTATAAACAACCACACATAAATACATCACAAGTAGTTGACAACATTCGGTGATTCAGCCTTTATTAGAATATAGACTGTTAGTTAGAACACCCCTAGATGTAGCTAAATAATATCTATATACATATATAAACATACAACATCCCAGGTCCTGACCTGTTCAAGAGGTCCCTAAGTTGGCACCTAGGCTAGCCTAAACTCTATACTCACCTAGTCCCTCTAAACTACTAAAGCGAGGGAAAGTACGTTCTAGGTCTTCAAAACTCAAATTAGGTGGAACATCACCAAAAGGTAGAACATCATCTGCTACTCCTCTGCACGATCAGACATTGCCATAGGACGTCTCTTTGGTACCTCATCAAGTAGCCACACAACAGGAGTCTCGTACACATTATTTAAGTTAAAGTTCGCATACAAACGGGGTGCAGACATTGGCTGGTCTCACAGTATATACATATAAACAGAGAACGGGATTCACCCTAGACTAAGAAGACTACCTAGAGCGGAATCCTTTTTACAAATGGTCGTCAGCGAACTACAGAAAGGAACTCTTGCTTCCATCTGAAGGGGGAAGGAAGAGAGAAGGGATAAGAACTGGGGAGTTCTTAGTAGGGCCAGGGTTATTAGTTACGTTCATTAATTCCGTGTTGTTTAGCAGATAAATAGCAGAATACCGAGAAGCAGTAGACAGAAGAAATAGATAAATAGAGAAAATAGAGAAAACAAAAAGCAAAACACAAACAAAAGAATACAAGAAAACAAAACAGAGACACAGAGAATAGAATGAAAACAAAGAAGGCATACATTCAAACAACAATCATAACAGAGGAAACGCGCAACCAAATATGATGCATGTCTAGCCCTAGTGCAGGTAATGAGCTCATTTGTCGGTTACATACCCGCTCCCGACGTTACCTGGAGTCCTCTGACCAGGTAAGGCTTCCCTGTTGGCAATGCCCCTCGCAAGAGTCCTTTGACTTGTGAGGCAAACCACTACAAGAGTCCTTTGACTTGCATGGCGGAGCTAGTTAAATTATATCTGCCCAACACACTTACTGTAAGAGTCCTTTGACTTACAGGAGCACACACACACTCATTGTAAGATTCCTTTGACTTACAGGAGTATATGCTAGTTGTGTTTTCTCGATACCTCTGTAAGAGTCCTCTGACTTACAGAATAGCATTATAGCTAAGTATCCCAGGAAAGCACTCTCAGTGGTCGTACCACCATCTATCTGACTGCCTTCACGCAGCAGATCATAACATAATCATTCTCATTATCATCATTCATTATCATTCTCATTATTCATCATCACTTTCACATTCTTATGCAGTACCTCTTTCTTTCTCTGTTCAATCATGCTATACAAACTTTACAACTTTTACTTTTACAACATTGTAACTCAAACCATTTCTCTTTATCACATTACTCTTTTCTCTTTGTCTTTTTACTCTACTCTGATTACTCTTTCTCTGTATCTCTTTACTTTTCTCTGGTTAATCTGTTCTCTGTGTTTCTTTACTCTGCTTTGATTTCTCTTCATAACATATGTATTTAAAGCTTATGTAAATTTCGATATGAATAGTTAGTCTGTCACAAGTATAGGCTCATTAAGTCTATACTAAAACAGTTTAACTTTTCATATTGTACCTAACCCTGGGTGCAACTCAAGAACTAACTATGTTGCTCCTAGTTCGTTTACTAATCTCTGTCTGTTTTCCTGTCATTAAAACTTTACAGACTTTTCTTTGGTGTTTATCTTTTCTTTAACTTTTTATCTTTCATTTATCTTTGCCTCACTAACATGTTATTACCACTCCCTAAGTGTTTTATGAAGGTAATTATGAGATTCTGCGCTTAAAGTTGTCTTTCTAAAGCTTTTACAAAAAACTGACTTTCTGCATTATTTTATTATTTTTATTAAAATATTATTTTTAATTAAATATTATTATTTAATATTTTATTATTATTTATTATTTTATTATTAAATTTTCGAAAATTACCTTACCTTTTACTTTTAACCTTTAAAATTTACTTTTTACCAACCGTAACTTTTAATATTTCTACTTTAACCACCCTAACTTTTAGAAATTACAAAATAACCCCTCAAACACCAAAATATTTACTTCCTTGCCCTTTTTAAGATCTAAAAGGTGTTCTTCATTATTCTTCACCACACTCAAAGTGTTCTTCATTTTCTTCATAAATTCTTCAGATTCTTTCTCTATTTTTACCCGTTTTTCAGTCTTTTTAGCAACCAATTTTTACCAAAATTCAAAATAAATTCCCGGACACTAAAACCCCATATTTTCTACATGATTTTAACATAAATTGAACCCTAATTTAAGGCCTAGGGTTCGTTTTTCCAGCAGCCCTCAAGAACAACATTCATAGCTTGAATATCATCAAATTTCATCAAAGTTTTAACAAACTTTCACCAAGAATAACTCATATAAGAAATCAATTTCAAGCATAACCAAACCATATCATAATCATACAAATCAAAGACAATCAATCAAGATTAAATTCGTCAAACCCTACCTGGTTTTGCTGCTCCTAATTTGGTTAGACTTTCAGGTGGTCCTTAAGCACTTTTTCCTCCTAAATCACATCAAGAACAACTTTAAATCCAAAAACCCTCAACTAACCAAATCTCCCTCAGCACGTTAGGAGGTGATTTCTAACCTTAGACTTGCTAGAAAGTCACGTTTCTTGGCCCTCAAGTCAAGTTAAGCATGATTCCTAAGGAAGAACATCAGGAAAACACATGTTTAAGCATATTTCCTTGAAAACCAAATTGAAAGGGGAAAGGAACAGCCATATCACCTTATTTCCAGCCTTGATAACTTACATGGTTATGTAGAGGAAGAAGAGAGGATCATTTTGGTGAAATCGGAGTTTTGATTTGAGTTTTGGTTCAGAAGAAATCAAGCTTTGAAGATTAAGTGTTCATGAAGTTTTCTCTCTTTTCGCTCTTGTTATTTTCGGCCAAAGGGAGTAAATGACCAGCCTTGGAGTGTCTTGGGGGTGTAAGGTGAGTTGTGATTGGTTGGCTTGGAGGTGGGTTAAAATAATATCAAAATATCTCAGGTGTATAACTACTAAAACTAGATGTATCGGAACACTTGTAAAAACATCTCTAAAAATTATTTTCTGAGCTACTAGCATAAATGACACTAGTAACATATTTATTATGAGAATAAAACATGTATAATGAGGCCTTAGCATTGCTAAAGTCATCAGAGAGTGCCGGTGCTAAGCTGAACCAGTAAACTGTGAACCCGGTTAAACCGATTTCCTATTTTTAACTAAAACAGACCAGGTAACCTTATAATATTATTCAAGAATCTTCTAATACTAATATAATGATAATATTATACTATTATTTCTCTTCTCTCATGAGTCGAGTCTGGTTCGTCAAACTGAGACTATTTACGAAAATTACAATCAGAACTCCTAACCGATACAATTCAAAAACTAGGTTCTTCGCGATTGCGTTGTCGGGCCTGTCCCAACTAAGGTCCTGAGTTAAAGATAATATAATGGACAATGACGATTGAAATGCTTGATGATACAAAAGAGGTATTCCCTTTACTTATCTTTCGGAGAAATTCGTGTCTTCAGAAATGATCTCGCGTACTCGAAAATTAGGGTTGTTACATTCTACCCTCCTAAAAGAAAATTTTGCCCTCAAAATTTCAGCCGTGTGCAAGAATTTATTTTCAAGCGGTCTATTTCCTTCAAGCCGTCCTAACGAAGAGATCGGTTTGTTCCTTACAGCATCCAAATCTCACACAGCCATAGCCATGAAGATCATAACAGCTATGAAGATAGCTGTGGCTCACGTCGATTTGTCTTTTGGAGCTCGATTAAACCATGTCTGTTCACAGTCATTGAGGTCTTATCCGCACCAAACAATCAACATTAAGGTGATCAGTCTTAATATCTCAAGCTAAGCACTAACATTGCCAAAATGAGCACTCATAAACATTCATGCCAAATGTATCTTGAAGATACCCTAACAGCATGAGACACACAAGCAGAGTATGCAACGAAGCATAGTCAGTCCACTCCCCAGGCTCTACTGGGAACGAACTGCTCTGATACCAAATTGTAACGACCCAATTTTCAGTACGCCTAGGACATACCGGAAGCTGAGTGCTACCAATTTGTCATCCTAATTATTATCTATTATTTATTATATGAGCCTGATTCGTTGTTAAAAGCGTAGTTAGTTTGCGAGGTACTTTTTTTTAAATATTTGGATTAATAAATAGAATCATTTATAATCAATTCACAAATAATAACAGATAAAACAGTTATAAACAACCACACATAAATGCATCACAAGTAGTTGACAACATTCGGTGATTCAGCCTTTATTAGAATATAGACTGTTAGTTAGAACACCCCTAGATGTAGCTAAATAATATCTATATACATATATATACATACAACATCCCAGGTCCTGACCTGTTCAAGAGGTCCCTAAGCTGGAACCTAGGCTAGCCTAGACTCTATACTCACCTAGTCCCTCTAAACTACTAAAGCGGGGAAAAGTACGTTCTAGGTCTTCAAAACTCAAATCAGGTGGAACATCACCAAAAGGTAGAACATCATCTGCTACTCCTCTGCACGATCAGACATTGCCATTGGACGTCTCTTTGGTACCTCATCAAGTAGCTACACAACAGGAGTCTCGTACACATTATTTAAGTTATTCGCATACAAACGGGGTGCAGACATTGGCTGGTCTCACAGTATATACATATAAACAGAGAACGGGATTCACCCTAGACTCAGAAGACTACCTAGAGCAGAATCCTTTTTACAAATGGTCGTCAGCGAACTACAGAAAGGAACTCTTGCTTCCATCTGAAGGGGGAAGGAAGAGAGAAGGGGTAAGAAGTGGGGAGTTCTTAGTAGGGCCAGGGTTATTAGTTACGTTCATTAATTCCGTGTTATTTAGTAGATAAATAGCAGAATACCGAGAAGCAGTAGACAGAAGAAATAGATAAATAGAGAAAATAGACAAAACAAAAAGCAAAACACAAACAAAAGAATACAAGAAAACAAAACAGAGACACAGAGAATAGAATGAAAACAAAGAAGGCATACATTCAAACAACAATTATAACAGAGAAAACGCGAAACCAAATATGATGCATGTCTAGCCCTAGTGCAGGTAATGAGCTCATTTGTCGGTTACATACCCGCTCCCGACGTTACCCAGAGTCCTCTGACCAGGTAAGGTTTCCCTGTTGGCAATGCCCCTCACAAGAATCCTTTGACTTGTGAGGCAAACCATTACAAGAGTCCTTTGACTTGCATGGTGGAGCTAGTTAACTTATATCTGCCCAACACACTTACTGTAAGAGTCCTTTGGCTTACAGGAGCACACACACACTCACTGTAAGATTTCTTTGACTTACAGGAGTATATGCTAGTTGTGTTTTCTCGATACCTCTGTAAGAGTCCTCTAACTTACAGAATAGCATTATAGCTAAGTATCTCAGGAAAGCACTCTCAGTGGTCGTACCACCATCTATCTGACTGCCTTCACGCAGCAGATCATCACATAATTATTCTCATTATCATCATTCATTATCATTCTCATTATTCATCATCACTTTCACATTCTTATGCAATACCTCCTTCTTTCTCTGTTCAATCATGCTATACAAACTTTACAGCTTTTACTTTTACAACATCGTAACTCAAACCATTTCTCTTTATCATATTACTCTTTTCTCTTTATCTTTTTACTCTACTCTGATTACTCTTTTCTCTGTATCTCTTTACTTTTCTCTGGTTAATCTGTTCTCTGTGTTTCTTTTCTCTGCTTTGATTTCTCTTCATAACATATGTATTTAAAGCTTATGTAAATTTCGATATGAATAGTTAGCCTGTCCCAAGTATAGGATCATTAAGTCTATACTGAAACAGTTTAACTTTTCATATTATACCTAACCTTGGGTGCAACTCAAGAACTAACTATGTTGCTCCTAGTTCGTTTACTAATCTCTCTCTGTTTTCCTGTCATTAAAACTTCACAGACTTTTCTTTGGTGTTTATCTTTTCTTTAACTTTTTATCTTTCATTTATCTTTGCTTCACTAACATGTTATTACCACTCCCTAAGCGTTTTATGAAGGTAATTATGAGATTCTACGCTTAAAGTTGTCTTTCTAAAGCTTTTACAGAAAACTGACTTTTCTGCATTCTTTTATTATTTTTATTAAAATATTATTTTTAATTAAATGTTATTATTTAATATTTTATTATTATTTATTATTTTATTATTAAATTTTTGAAAATTACCTTACCTTTTACTTTTAACCTTTAAAATTTACTTTTTACCACCCGTAACTTTTAATATTTCTACTTTAACCACCCTAACTTTCAGAAATTACAAAATAACCCCTCAAACACCAAAATATTTACTTCCTTGCCCGTTCTAAGATATAAAAGGTGTTCTTCATTATTCTTCACCACACTCAAAGTGTTCTTCATGTTCTTCATAAATTCTTCTGATTCTTTCTCTATTTTTACCCGTTTTTCAGTCTTTTCAGCAACCGATTTTTACCAAAACTCAAAATAAATTCCCAGCCACTAAAACCCCATCTTTTCTACATGATTTTAACACAAATTGAACCCTAATTTAAGGCCTAGGGTTCGTTTTTCCAGCAGCCCTCAAGAACAACATTCATAGCTTGAATATCATCAAATTTCATCAAAATTTTAACAAAGTTTCACCAAGAATAACTCATATAAGAAATCAATTTCAAGCATAACCAAACCTATCATAATCATACAAATCAAAGACAATCAATCAAGATTAAATTTGTCAAACCCTACCTGGTTTTGCTGCTCCTAATTTGGTTAGACTTTCAGGTGGTCCTTAAGCACTTTTTCCTCCTAAATCACATCAAGAACAACTTTAAATCCAAAAACCCTCAACTAACCAAATCTCCTTCAGCACGTTAGGAGGTGATTTCTAACCTTATAATTGCTGGAAAGTCACGTTTCTTGGCCCTCAAGTCAAGTTAAGCACGATTCCTAAGGAAGAACATCAAGAAAACACATGTTTAAGCATGTTTCCTTGAAAACCGAATTAAAAGGGGAAAGGAACAGCCATCTCACCTTATTTCCAGCCTTGATAAGTTACATAGTTATGTAGAGGAAGAAGAGAGGATCATTTTGGTGAAATCGGAGTTTTGATTTGAGTTTTGGTTCAGAAGAAATCAAGCTTTGAAGATTAATTGTTCATGAAGTTTTCTCTCTTTTCTCTCTTGTTATTTTTGGCCAAAGGGATTAAATGACAAGCCTTGGAGTGTCTTGGGGGTGTAAGGTGATTTGTGATTGGTTGGCTTGGAGGTGGGTTAAAATAATATCAAAATATCTCAGGTGTATAACTACTAAAACTAGATGTATCGGAACACTTGTAAAAACATCTCAAAAAATTATTTTCTGAGCTACTACCATAAATGACACTAGTAACATATTTATTATGAGAATAAAACATGTATAATGAGGCCTTAGCATTGCTAAAGTCATCAGAGAGTACCGGTGCTAAGCTACACCAGTAAACTGTGAACCCGGTTAAACCGATTTTCTGTTTTTAACTAAAACAGACCAGGTAACCTTATAATATCATTCAAGAATCTTCTAATACTAATATAATGATAATATTATACTATTATCTCTCTTCTCTCATGAGTCAAGTCTGGTTCGTCAAAATTAGACTATTTACGAAAACTACAATCAGAACTCCTAACCGATACGGTTCAAAAACTAGGTTCTTCGCGATTGCATTATCGGGCCTGTCCCAACTAAGGTCCTGAGTTAAAGATAATATAATGACAATGAGGATTGAAATGCTTGATGATACAAAAGAGGTATTCCCTTTACTTATCTTTCGGAGAAATCCGTGTCTTCAGAAATGATCTCGCGTAATCGAAAATTAGGGTTGTTACATTCTACCCTCCTAAAAGAAAATTTTGCCCTCAAAATTTCAGCCGCGTGCAAGAATTCATTTTCAAGTAGTCTATTTACTTCAAGCCGTCCTAACGAAGAGATCGGTTTGTTCCTTACAGCATCCAAATCTCACACAGCCATAGCCATGAAGATCATAACAGCTATGAAGATAGCTGTGGCTCACGTCGATTTGTCTTTTGGAGCTCGATTAAACCATGTCTATTCACAGTCATTGAGGTCTTATCCACACCAAACAATCAACATTAAGGTGATCAGTCTTAATATCTCAAGCTAAGCACGAACATTGCCAAAATGAGCACTCATAGACATTCATGCCAAATGTATCTTGAAGATACCCTAACAGCATGAGACACACAAGCAGAGTATGCAATGAAGCATAGTCAGTCCACTGCCCAGGCTCTACTGGGAACGAACTGCAATGATACCAAATTGTAACGACCCAATTTTCATTACGCCTAGGACATACCGAAGCTGAGTGCTACCAATTTGTCATCCTAATTATTATCTATTATTTATTATATGAGCCTGATTCGTTGTTAAAAGCGTAGTTAGTTTGCGAGGTACTTTTTTTTAAATATTTGGATTAATAAACAGAATCATTTATAATCAATTCACAAATAATAACAGATAAAACAGTTATAAAAAACCACACATAAATGCATCACAAGTAGTTGACAACATTCGGTGATTCAGCCTTTATTAGAACATAGACTGTTAGTTAGAACACCCCTAGATGTAGCTAAATAATATCTATATACATATATATACATACAACATCCCAGGTCCTGACCTGTTCAAGAGGTCCCTAAGCTGGAATCTAGGCTAGCCTAGACTCTATACTCACCTAGTCCCTCTAAACTACTAAAGCGAGGGAAAGTACGTTCTAGGTCTTCAAAACTCAAATCAGGTGGAACATCACCAAAAGGTAGAACATCATCTACTTCTCCTCTGCACGACCAGACATTGCCATAGGACGTCTCTTTGGTACCTCATCAAGTAGACACACAACAGGAGTCTCGTACACATTATTTAAGTTATTCGCATACAAACGGGGTGCAGACATTGGCTGGTCTCACAGTATATACATATAAACAGAGAACGGGATTCATCCTAGACTCAGAAGACTACCTAGAGCGGAATCACTTTTACAAACGGTCGTCAGCGAACTACAGAAAGGAACTCTTGCTTCCATCTGAAGGGGGAAGGAAGAGAGAAGGGGTAAGAACTTGGGAGTTCTTAGTAGGGCCAGGGTTATTAGTTACGTTCATTAATTCTGTTTTGTTTAGCAGATAAATAGCAGAATACCGAGAAGTAGTAGATAGAAGAAATAGATAAATAGAGAAAATAGAGAAAACAAAAAGCAAAATACAAACAAAAAAATACAAGAAAACAAAACATAGACACAGAGAATAGAATGAAAACAAAGAAGGCATACATTCAAACAACAATCATAACAGAGGAAACGCGCAACCAAATATGATGCATGTCTAGCCCTAGTGCAGGTAATGAGCTCATTTGTCGGTTACATACCCGCTCCCGACGTTACCCGGAGTCCTCTGACCAGGTAAGGCTTCCCTGTTGGCAATGCCCCTCGCAAGAGTCCTTTGACTTGTGAGGCAAACCACTGCAAGAGTCCTTTGACTTGCATGGCGGAGCTAGTTAACTTATATCTGCCCAACACACTTACTGTAAGAGTCCTTTGACTTACAGGAGCACATACACACTCACTGTAAGATTTCTTTGACTTACAAGAGTATATGCTATTTGTGTTTTCTCGATACCTCTGTAAGAGTCCTCTGACTTACAGAATAGCATTATAGCTAAGTATCCCAGGAAAGCACTCTCAGTGGTCGTACCACCATCTATCTGACTGCCTTCACGCAGCAGATCATCACATAATCATTCTTATTATCATCATTCATTATCATTCTCATTATTCATCATCACTTTCACATTCTTATGCAGTACCTCTTTCTTTCTCTGTTCAATCATGCTATACAAACTTTACAGCTTTTACTTTTACAACATCGTAACTCATACCATTTCTTTTTATCACATTACTCTTTTCTCTTTGTCTTTTTACTCTACTCTGATTACTCTTTTCTCTATATCTCTTTACTTTTCTCTGGTTAATCTGTTCTCTGTGTTTCTTTACTCTGCTTTGATTTCTCTTCATAACATATGTATTTAAAGCTTATGTAAATTTCGATATGAATAGTTAGCATGTCCCAAGTATAGGTTCATTAAGTCTATACTGAAACAGTTTAACTTTTCATATTATACCTAACCCTGGGTGCAACTCAAGAACTAACTATGTTGCTCCTAGTTCGTTTACTAATCTCTGTCTGTTTTCCTGTCATTAAAACTTTACAGACTTTTCTTTGGTGTTTATCTTTTCTTTAACTTTTTATCTTTCATTTATCTTTGCCTCACTAACATGTTATTACCACTCCCTAAGTATTTTATGAAGGTAATTATGAGATTCTGCGCTTAAAGTTGTCTTTCTAAAGCTTTTACAGAAAACTGACTTTTCTGCATTATTTTATTATTTGTTTTAAAATATTATTTTTAATTAAATATTATTATTTAATATTTTATTATTATTTATTATTTTATTATTAAATTTTCGAAAATTACCTTACTTTTTACTTTTAACCTTTAAAATTTACTTTTTACCACCCGTAACTTTTAATATTTCTACTTTAACCACCCTAACTTTCAGAAATTACAAAATAACCCCTCAAACACCAAAATATTTAATTCCTTGCCCTTTCTAAGATCTAAAAGGTGTTCTTCATTATTCTTCACCACACTCAAAGTGTTCTTCATGTTCTTCATAAATTCTTCAGATTCTGTCTATTTTTACCCGTTTTTCAGTCTTTTCAGTAATCGATTTTTACCAAAATTCAAAATAAATTCCCAGCCACTAAAACCCCATATTTTCTACATGATTTTAACACAAATTGAACCATAATTTAAGGCCTAGGGTTCGTTTTTCTAGCAGCCCTCAAGAACAACATTCATAGCTTGAATATCATCAAATTTCATCAAAATTTTAACAAACTTTCACCAAGAATAACTCATATAAGAAATCAATTTCAAGCATAAACAAACCATATCATAATCATACAAATCAAAGACAATCAATCAAGATTAAATTCGTCAAACCCTACCTGGTTTTGCTGCTCCTAATTTGGTTAGACTTTCAGGTGGTCCTTAAGCATTTTTTCCTCCTAAATCACATCAAGAACAACTTTAAATCCAAAAACCCTCAACTAACCAAATCTCCTTCAGCATGTTAGGAGGTGATTTCTAACCTTAGACTTGCTGGAAACTCACGTTTCTTGGCCCTCAAGTCAAGTTAAGCATGATTCCTAAGGAAGAACATCAGGAAAACACATGTTTAAGCATATTTCCTTGAAAACCGAATTGAAAGGGGAAAGGAACAGCCATCTCACCTTATTTCCAGCCATGATAAGTTACATGGTTATGTAGAGGAAGAAGAGAGGATCATTTTGGTGAAATTGGAGTTTTGATTTGAGTTTTGGTTCAGAAGAAATCAAGCTTTGAAGATTAAGTGTTCATGAAGTTTTCTCTCATTTCTCTCTTGTTATTTTTGGCCAAAGGGAGTAAATGACCAGCCTTTGAGTGTCTTGGGGGTGTAAGGTGAGTTGTGATTTTTTGGCTTGGAGGTGGGTTAAAATAATATCAAAATATCTCAGGTGTATAACTACTAAAACTAGATGTATCGGAACACTTGTAAAAATATCTCTAAAAATTATTTTCTGAGCTACTACCATAAATGACACTAGTAACATATTTATTATGAGAATAAAACATGTATAATGAGGCCTTATCATTGCTAAAGTCATCAGAGAGTGCCGGTGCTAAGCTGCACCAGTAAACTGTGAACCCGGTTATACCGATTTCCTGTTTTTAACTAAAATAGACCAGGTAACCTTATAATATCATTCAAGCATCTTCTAATACTAATATAATGATAATATTATACTATTATCTCTCTTCTCTCATGAGTCGAGTCTGGTTCGTCAAATTGAGACTATTTACGAAAACTACAATCAGAACTCCTAACCGATACGGTTCAAAAACTAGGTTCTTCGCGATTGCGTTGTCGGGCCTGTCCCAGCTAAGGTCCTGAGTTAAAGATAATATAATGACAATGAGGATTGAGATGCTTGATGATACAGAAGAGGTATTCCCTTTACTTATCTTTCAGAGAAATCCGTGTCTTCAGAAATGATCTCGCGTACTCAAAAATTAGGGTTGTTACAATCTCAACTTGCCTGGCATAAGCCTCAGTCGAGATTTGTAAAGGAGGACTAAGTCCCCAGGTTGGAACCCTTTTCTCTTGATGTGCTGATCATGTACAGCCTTCATCTTCTCCTTGTATAGTCTTGAGTTCTCATAAGCTTCTAGGCGAAGGCTTTCCAGTTCTTCCAGTTGTAACTTCCTTTCAACTCTGGCTTTCTCAATTCCCATGTTGCACTCCTTTACTGCCCAAAAGGCTTTTTGCTCTACTTCAACAGGGAGATGACAAGCTTTTCCATAAACTAAGCGGAAAGGACTCATCCCAATGGGTGTTTTGTATGCGGTTCTGTACGCCCAAAGTGCATCTTGTAGCCTGGTGCTCCAGTCTCTTCTATGAGGTTTGACTATCTTCTGCAAGATACGCTTTATCTCTCTGTTTGACCCCTCGACTTGCCCATTAGTCTGAGGATGGTATGCTGTTGCAACCTTATGAATGATTCCATGCCTTTTCATTAATCCTGTTAGTCTCCTGTTACAAAAATGGGTGCCTTGATCGCTCACGATTGCTCGTGGTGATCCAAAGCGACAAATAATGTGGTTTCTCACAAAGGAAACAACAGTGTTAGCATCATCAGTGCGGGTAGGAATTGCTTCTACCCATTTGGAAACGTAATCCACAGCTAACGATATATAAAAATAACCATTAGAATTTGGAAATGGACCCATGAAGTCAATGCCCCAAACATCAAAAATTTCACAGAAAAGCATAATTTGTTGAGGCATCTCATCCCTCTTGGATATATTACCAAATTTTTGGCATGGAAAACAAGATCTACAAAATTCAGCAGCGTCTCTAAAAAGTGTAGGCCACCAGAATCCACAGTCTAAGATTTTTCTAGCTATTCTTTGAGGAGCAAAATGTCCTCCACTCTCAGATGAGTGACAGGCCTCTAAGATGGACTGGAATTCTAATTGAGGCACACACCGTCTAATTACCTGGTCAGTGCCACATCTCCATAAATATGGATCATCCCATATATAATATTTAGACTCGCTTTTCAGCTTGTCTCTTTGATGCTTAGAAAAGTTTGGAGGAAAAGTGCAGCTAACTAGATAATTAGCTATAGGTGCATACCAAGGGACTACCTCGGATACTGCTTGCAGGTTATCAAATGGGAAATTATCAGCTATAGGAGTGGGGTCATCTGTAATGTGCTCAAGGCGACTCAAGTGGTCCGCCACTAAATTCTGGTTACCACTCCTATCCTTAATTTCTAAATCAAATTCTTGTAACAGCAGTATCCAACGTATAAGCCTTGGTTTGGACTCCTTTTTAGCTAATAGATACTTTAGAGCTGCGTGGTCTGAGTACACTACTACCTTCGTACCAAGTAAATAGGCTCGGAATTTATCCAGAGCAAAAACAATAGCAAGAAGCTCTTTCTCAGTAGTAGTGTAATTGGACTGTACGGCATCTAGAGTTTTAGACGCATAAGCAATAACAAAAGGATCCTTACCTTCACACTGAGCCAATGCTGCTCCTACTGCATGGTTGGAAGCGTCGCACATTATTTTGAATGGCTGGTTCCAGTCTGGTCCTCTCACAATTGGAGCTTGAGTCAGGGCGGTCTTCAGCTTATCAAACGCTTGTTTGCAATCTTCATTGAACTCGAACTCAATATCCTTCTGCAGTAGTCTGGATAAGGGAAGTGCTACCTTACTGAAGTCCTTAATGAATCTCCTGTAAAAACCTACATGGCCAAGAAATGAGCGGACTTCCCTCACAGAAGAGGGGTAAGGTAAACTAGAAATAACATCCACCTTTGCTGGATCTACAGAAATGCCAGTATTAGACACAACATGTCCTAGTACAATCCCTTGTTTAACTATAAAGTGACATTTTTCAAAATTTAATACAAGGTTTGTACTAACACATCTATCTAATACTCTAGATAATCCATCTAAGTAAAGGCTAAAGGAATCGTCATAAACACTAAAATCATCCATAAAAACTTTCATACAGTCCTCAATAAGATCAGAGAAAAGACTCATCATGCACCTTTGGAAGGTAGCTGGTGCATTGCACAAGCCAAAGGGCATTCTCTTGTAAGCATAAGTCCTGAAAGGACATGTAAAAGTAGTCTTTTCCTGATCCTCAGGAGCTATATGAATCTGGAAATAACCTGTGTAACCATCTAAAAAACAATAATGTGATTTACCTGACAGGCAATCCAACATTTGATCAATAAATGGAAGAGAATTGTGATCCTTACGGGTTGCTTGGTTGAGGTGTCTGTAGTCAATGCAGACCCTCCAAGCGTTCTGTACTCTGGTTGCTATGAGCTCTCCATGCTCATTCTTCACTGTAGTGACTCCAGACTTCTTTGGCACCACTTGTACTGGGCTTACCCATTCACTGTCTGAGATAGGATAGATGATATCTGCCTCCAGTAGTCTGGTCACTTCCTTTTTGACAACCTCTAAGATAGTGGGGTTCAGTCTTCTCTGGGGTTGACGAACGGGCCTTGCTCCCTCTTCTAAAAATATTCTGTGCTCACACACTTGAGTGTTGATGCCTACTATATCCGCCAAACTCTACCCAATTGCCTTCTTGTGCCTCCTCAGCACACTAAGTAACTGCTCTTCTTGTTAAGAAGTGAGTTTCCTTGCAATGATAACTGGACACTTTTGCTTGTCCTCAAGGTAAGCATATTTGAGGTGTGGAGGAAGGGATTTCAACTCTAACTTCTGCTCATGGTCAGGCTCTGGATTGTCTGAAGCTGGTGAAAATGGCGAAGTGCCATCATTGTCGTTCAAGAGTGTCCCCACACTCGGACCTTGTCCTGTGTGCTTCTCTTCTAACTCCTCCTGGTGAACTTTAGCTACAGTTTTGTCAATGATGTCACACTGGAAGATAGAATGATCTTCTGGAGGGTGCTTCATAACTCCATTCAGATTGAAACTTACTAATCGGCCATCTATTTCAAAAGAGTATGTTCCTGAAAAAGCATCCAATTTGAACTTTGATGTCTTCAGGAAAGGTCTTCCAAGTAGGATTGATGATGGCTTCTCTGAGTCATTTTAGGGCATCTCCAGGATATAAAAATCAGTGGAGAATGTGAGTCCCTTAATGCCCACTAATACATCTTCAGCAACTTCAACCACTGTAATAATGTTTTTATCTGCTAACACAAAACGAGCTGCCGACCTTTTTAAGGGAGGGAGCCTCAAAATATCATATATAAACAAAGGCATTATACTCACACATGCTCCTAAATCACACATGCAGTCAGAAATTATCACACCACCAATAGTACAATTAACCATACAAGGACCTGAGTCACTACATTTTTCAGGTAAACCACCCATTAAAGCAGATATGGAACTACCTAAAGGAATAGTTACTAATTCATTAATTCTGTCTTTATGTATACATAAATCTTTTAGAAACTTTGCATATTTAGGTACCTGTTGAATAACATCAAAAAGAGGAACAGTTACCTCAACCTTTTTGAATATCTCTACCATTTTGGGATCAGGTTCCAGCTGCTTCCTGGGCTTCCTTGCAAGTTGTGGAAATGGAATGGGAGTGGTGTCATCTGTAGTATCTACGCCCTGTGGTGCTTCCTCCTGTGGTTGAACTTCTTCTTTTTCAGCTATGTCCTATATGTCCTCTTCCTCTTCAACATCTTCTATTTCCACTACCTCTTCAGTTGAGGCGTGTTCTGGTGGGCTTGGCTCCTCCTGATTCTTCTCCTGCAGTGTGGTTCCGGACCTGAGGGTGATGGCATTAATGCCACCCTTTGGATTGGGTAATGGTTGAGAGGGAATTCCACTGGAGCTCAAAGGCTGGTTATTGGAGTTATTCATTGATCCAATCTGTGAGACAAGAGCTTGCAAAGTAGCGTTCAGACCATTTAGAGTGGCATTAATGTTATTTTCCATGGTCTGTTGTCTCCAATCAATGGATTGTAATAAATCATCATTAGAAGATGAGGAAGGATAAGTAATTTGAGAGGTCTGTTGTTGGGTATTCTGTGGTCCTTGGGATTGTCTCAGGTGAGGTGCTCTGTAAGGCTGGTTCTGGTTCTGCTGCATGTTGTTGTTATTATTCCACCTCTAATTTTCCTGATTGTCTCTGCCTCCTCTGTTGTTGTTGTTGTCCCTCCAATTTTGGTTAGAATTGTCCTGCCATCTATGGTTGTAATTGCCACCTTGATTGTACCCTTGGTTGGGGCGGTCAAAGAAGTTATGAGTGGCTGCCACAGTGTTGTCTTCATGCTGGAGCTGCGGACATTCATCAGTATAGTGGCTATAATCAGCACAGATTCTGCAAACTCTTGTGGGACTAACTGTTGGCCTTGCTATGGTGGAGAAGGTTGAGCTTGCTGAACTTGTTGTTGATTCAATTGTATCTGCTTCAGCAAGTTGGTCATTTCACAGATACTCTGAGTCAGAGCAGCAGTCTCTCTGCTAGAGGATACTTCTGCAACGGCTTTTGAACAGCCTTGTTTCTGCCTATGATTCCGAGTAGATTCAGCTAAGTCGCTGATCAATTGCCATACCTCATCCGTGGTCTTGTACTTTTTTATAGACCCATTGCTAGCACTTTCCAATGTGGTCTTATCTTGGGGCCTCATGCCCTGTGTGACGTAATCGAGTAACACTATCTTGTCAATTATATGGTGGGGCATACTTTCAGAAGATTATTGAAGCGCTCCCAGTATTCATAGAGTGTCTCAGATTCATCCTGAACAATCATGGAAATGTCTTTCCTCAGTTTATCAGTAACTTCAGCTTGAAAGAATTTTTCCAAGAATTCTCTTCTCAGTGTATCCCAGTTGGATACAGTTACTGTGGGTTGAGTGTAGTACCACTCTCTTGCCTTCCCCTTAAGAGAAAACGGGAAAGCTTTCAGCAAAATTGAAGTTTCATCTGCACCATCACGCCTGACAGTAGAACAGGCTGCTTGGAAATCTCTCAGGTGCTTGATAGGCTCTTGAGTAGGTAAGCCATGAAACTTGGGCATCAAATTGAGCAGTGCAGTCTTAATTTCAAAGTCTGTAGCCACTACTGGGTGATGAACTTGAAATGGTTGCATTGTAAAATCAAGGGCTCCAGCCTCCTGGATAGTAACTCTCCTAGCTGCTGCCATGTTACCTGCACGTAAATCAAACCAAATCAGTAGAACGGGGGCTGGTTTCTTTCTCAAGTGACGTTTCAGATCTGCCCTCAGAGAGGACTAACCGACGCCGAGCTTGCCTTATTCGTGAAATAGTTCTTTCAATCTCAGGATCGAATACTGGCAAGTTTGGATCAGGAAGTGAACGCGTCATCTAACGAAAGAAACAAGCAGCTCATAGTAGCAAGATAAAAAAATACAAATAAATAAATTCCAATCAATAATTTAGCACTCTATTGCAACTCCCCGGCAACGGCACCAAAAATTGACGTGGCGGAAATTGGCGAGTCAAGAATTGTTATAAGATATGCGTTGCAAGTATAGTTCTTAACCAACCAGAAATCCGCTTATCAATTTAGAAGGGTTGTCACAAAAATTAAAATTAAAATACTGGGAGTATGAATCCCAGGTCGTCTCCCAACAAGTTGTAGAAAGGTGTGCTATTTTATTAATCAGATATTTTCAAAAAGAGTTTAAGTTGAATAAGCAGGAAATTAAATTGGGGAAATTAAGTAATTTAAATAAAAGCCTTGACTGGGAGTAGATTAGTTGGAAGCCCTATTCTTATTGCAGTACTCTCGAGATTAATTGATAATTGAAGGTTGTTCTGTTCAGTTATCCCTTACTAGATAAGGGAAAGTCAAACAAGTTGGAATGCTGTTTCTATTCACAAGTCCCAATCCGCTTACTTGGAAGGACTGGCGTTAGTGACTAGATGAAAATCCAACAATAAACCCAATTACAATTTCTCTTTTGAGCATTCCAACTCAAGGGTTCCTTTCAATCAACTCCTCATCAAGTTAGGGAACTACTCGCTCACTGTGAATGTAGAACTCATAACATAGGAAAGGGAATTAAAGAACGACATGATAAATAAAACTCAAAGGAATCAATTAAAAATAAAAGTAACTCTTGTATTAATAAATCCTAAAATAATCCAATAGTAAAATTGAGTAAATTAAAGGACATGGAAGAGTAAAGCCAAGTAAAGAAAACGAACTAGAATGACGAAGTCTTGATGAGGTAATAACTCTTCTCAATATCCCAATGCAAAGAGCAATAGAAATAATAATCCTAAGAACTATGAATGTGTAGAGAGAAAACCTAGAGGAAGAGTAAAACTAGATCTAAAAAACTAAAACTGTGCAGAATGAATGTTGTTTTCATTTCTGCATGTTCTCTGGCTCTAGTCTGCTTTTCTGGGCCGAAAACTGGTCAAAACAGGGCCCAAAATCGCCCCAGCGATTCTGCAGATTATGCAGATCGCGCACGTCACGCGATCGCGTCATTCATGCGGACGCGTCATTTGGCGTTTTGCTTTGCCACGCGGGCGCGTCGTCCACGCCTCCGCGTCACTTGTGCTATTCCAATCCGCGCGATCGCGTGAGCCATGCGGCCGCGTCACTGCGATTTCCTCTCTTTCGCGCGGTCGCGTGAGCCATGCGGCCGTGTCACTTCTCGCTGGTCATCTCCTCAATTTCTTGTGTTCCTTCCATTTTTGCAAGCTTCCTTTCCAATCTCCAATTCATTCATGCCCTATAAAGCCTGAAACACTTAACACACAGATCACGGCATCGAATGGAATAAAGGAGAATTAAAATACATAATTAAAAGTCTCTAGAAAGCAAGTTTTCAATCATGTAATAATTTTAGGAAGGAAATATAAATGCATGCTAATTATATGAATAAGTGGGTAAAGATCATGATAAAACCACACAATTAAACACATTATAAACCATAAAATAGTGGTTTATCACAGGGCTACGAACATCATCCGAGACTAAAAAAGGTTCTATATAAAGAACACTAAAAAGTCATCAGACAAGTCACTAAAAGCTTGGATATCAAGCCACAAGGATAACTTCGCCAAGGCAGAGGGTTGTCAACACAAACTTAAAGCAAGGCGTGATCCAGAAGGCAAGGGTAGAAAACCCACATTACCACTCAAAAGAGGTCGGATTGTGAAGTACCAAACCTCTAGAAAATCTGCAAGGATTACAAAGCAATGAAGAAACAAGCCAGACGGATGCTTGAGCACGACTTCCTCAAAGAGATCGAAGCTCTGAAAGCACGATCTCACGGAAAGGTCCGAACTCAAGCAGGGGCACTGTTCATACATCGGTTCGAGCTATAAAGGACCGGGTTGGCCGACCTCTTCTCAAAGAGGTCGGCCAAATCGCCATAGGAGGCCCAAGAAGGCCCAAACAAAGGGACGCAGCCCAATCTAAAGGCAGCCAAAGCCTAGAAAGATAAGGGCGGTTCCCTTAAAGATAAGATGACTTCACTAAAAGATAAGATAAGATAAGATAACTATCTTATCTCCAGAAAGGTCACTCCACACCATTATAAATACACTGGAACACCCAGGTATAACTCATACTCTGATTCTACTAAAAACCTGCTTAAAGCCCATGCTAACTTAAGCATCGGAGTCCCTTGCAGGTACCACCACCCTCCGGTGACAAAAGATCAACAGCATTGTAAGTCCAACAAGTCAGACGCGATAGCTCTGGCCACCACCCACAAGCTGGACACGTCATCTCCGACCAGCACAGAAGATCTCGTCCGAGATTGACCTACAGTTTCAGGTAACCCTCGGAACAGGTATCAAAGTTTGGAAGTGAGTATGGGTCTTTAGGACACGCCTTATTCAGGTCGGTGTAATCGACGCACATCCTCTACTTGCTGTTTTGCTTTTTGACCAGTACCACGTTTGCCAGCCACGCCGGATATTTAACCTCTTTGATGAAGCCGGCTTCTAAGAGGGCTTGTACTTGTTCTTCCACCACTTGAGCTCGTTCAGGTCCAAGCTTCCGTCTTCTTTGTTGAACAGGTCGCAATCCGGGGTATACTGACAATTTGTGTGACATGAGTTCAGGATCTATCCCTGGCATGTCGGAGGCTTTCCAGGCGAAGAGGTCGGAGTTCTCTCGTAGGAGCCTTACAAGCTTCTGCTTCAAATCTTCTTTCAGTTTGGCTTCTATGTTGGTGTTTTTTCCTTCCTCCTCTCCAACATGTTCCTCCTTAGTTTTTCCTCCAGGTTGTGGTCGCAACTCTTTTTTAACTCTGATTTCTCCAAGCTCAACGGTATGCACCTTCTTACCCTTTCCTCTCAGGTTCAGGCTTTCATTGTAGCACTTTCTCGCTAACTTCTGGTCTCCCTTAATGGTTGCAATTCCCTCTGATGTTGGAAATTTCATGCAAAGGTGGGTGGTGGAAACCACTGCTTCGAGCCGATTTAGGGTGGTTCTGCCTATTAGGGCGTTGTAGGCTGAACCCACATCGACGACTATGAAGTCGATACTCAGAGTATTGGATTTCGTCCCTTTTCCAAAAGTTGTGTGAAGGGGTATGAATCCTAGTGGTTTTATTGGCGTATCCCCCAGCCCATATAGGGTGTCAGGGTAAGCCCTTAACTCTTTTTCATCCAACCCCAGCTTATTAAATGCTGGTTTGAACAGGATGTCGGCTGAGCTTCCCTGATCTACCAGAGTTCTGTGAAGATGGGTATTGGCAAGAATCATAGTTATCACAACTGTATCATCATGTCCAGGAATGATACCTTGCCCATCTTCTTTGGTGAAAGAAATAGTGGGTAGGTCAGGAACTTCGCCCCCCGACCTGGTATACTTCCTTCAAGTGTCTCTTGCGAGATGACTTGGTGAGACCACCTCCACCAAATCCTTCCGAGATCATGTGTATATGTCTTTCCGGGGTTTATGGTGGTGGGTCTCTTCGATCCTCGTCATCTCGCTTCCTCTTGCCATGATGATCTGACCTTTCTATGAGATATTTATCAAGCCGACCTTCTCTGGCCAGCTTTTCTATCACATTTTTTAGGTCATAACAATCATTTGTTGAGTGACCATATAACTTATGGTACTCACAATAGTTGCCACGACTCCCTCCTTTTTTATTTTTGATGGGCCTAGGGGGAGGTAGTCTTTCTGTATGGCAAATTTCCCTATACATGTCAACTAGGGAAACTCGTAGAGGAGTATAGGAGTGATATCTCCTAGGCCTTTCTGGGCTGACTTCCTCTTTCTTCTTGGGCTCTTTTTCTCCCTCTTTTGATGAGTGAGAGTGTCCCGATCGCCAACTTGGCTCTCGAATCCTGGCGTTTTCCTCCATGTTGATGTACTTCTTCGCTCTTTCCTGTACATCACTCAAGGAGGTGGGGTGCCTTTTTGAGATGGACTGGGAGAAAGGGCCTTCTCAGAGTCTATTTACTAGGCCCATAATTACTGCCTCCGTGGGCAGATCTTGGATCTCCAAGCACGCTTTGTTGAACATTTCCATGTAGTTCCTTAAGGATTCTCTGACTTCCTATTTTATTCCCAGGAGGCTCGGTGCGTGCTTTACCTTGTCCTTTTGGATTAAGAACCACATGAGGAACTTCCGTGAGAGGTCATCGAAACTAGTGACCGACCTTGGGGGGAGGCTATCAAACCACTTCATCGCTGCTCTAGTAAGGGTTGTCGGGAAAGCCTTGCAGTGGATAGCATCTGAAGCGTCAGCTAGGTATGTCCGACTCTTGAAATTGCTTAAATGATGCTTTAGATCCGTAGTTCCGTCATAAAGGTCCATATCAGGGATTTTAAAGTTTCTTGGAACTTTTGCCCTCATTATGTCTTCGCTGAACGGGTCTTCTCCTCCCAAGGGAGAGTCTTCTCGGTCACTGCGAGAGTTTCAACCTCGGAGAGCGGACTCTAGCCTTAGGAGCTTTTCTTCAAGCTCCTTTCGTCGCTCAATCTTGTTTCTCAGATTTCTCTCCGCCTCTCGCTGTCGTTCCAGCTCTTGCTCCAGCTGTTCCAGCCGTCCTTGGTGGCCATGGAACAATTCCATGAAAGCAGCTGCATGGGGTTGCCCTTCTTTGCCACTTTCATGTCCCTCAGAGGAGTTCCCTTTCGGGTCTTTTACCCCTGAGGTGCCTTCTTTGTTCTGGTTGGTCACCCCTTGGTGGGTGACTATCACTCTGTCGTTATTACCAGCGTCCTGATTTTCTTGCTCAGAATCATTGAATTCATTCGCCATCATTAGTTGATCTCCAGGTCTCCGGCAACGGCGCCAATGTTACGTGGGTAACCTGAACTTAGTGGATTGGGCTTGTGAAACTGGCCTACACGTTGGGTGAAGGTAATTTCTGTAACACCCTAATTAGCCTAAGCCTTACCACGCGTCGTAAAGCAAAGGTTAATCAAAGGTTACAATAATTCTAAACTTATACATATCATATATAGAAGGAATTAATAATATCTAGAAGCCCGATGAAGAATATAGCTCAAAAACAGGATCTGAAAAATGCAAGACGTACTAGCAAAGCTACTAACTTAAAGCACAGAAACAGATGTAATATAACAAAATATAGTAGTATAATATCATAAGAATCTAGCCATGCCTCACGGAGTTTAAGCCGGCTAGCCATATACAGACAATACATGAGACCAGATAGTAAAATAGCTTATACAAGTTTTGTTCTCTCAAATACAAGCCTCTAGGCCAAACAAAATACAAAAGTGAGAGACATATACATAATAAATCAAAAAGACACCAAGAGGTATCCAGATCCTCCGCTCCTGTCACCAATAAAACAACTCACAGTGGTAGGTTGTGACCTGCATCTGAAAACAACAATAGAAATATGGTATCAGAACCGGAGGTTCTCAGTATGGTAACAGTGCCCAGTGATGTAGGATATAAGACCCCGGGACGCCAAAGGCAATCCTAGACTCTATATCCATCACAAGAATTCGAGCTTAAAGCATTCTAAACCAAATAAGCATAATTATATATAACCTTAACATAAATAAACCGGGTACTACATCTTAGGGGAGTTTCTAATCGCTGTCCCACAGCCTTCACCAGCCTACCCTCCATGCGATCCCATCGCCTCCGCCTTCCGAACCTTCTCAATCCCAGTAGAAAGCACAATTATATACAATGCAAGTAAAACACAAGTAGGAGCATAATAAGCAATTAATTCAAGTAGCAATTAGGCATGTTATACAAATAGGCAAACAATCTCAAGTCGGCAAAGCATACAAACAGATAGAAAATACACATGATGAATGCCTGTCCTACTGGCTGTGATATCACATTGTCGGTTCAACTGCCAACCCGACACATCTCCATGGAGATGTTGTCCTTCGGAATCATGGTGTGGGAACCCCCGAGATATAGTGCTCAGATCACTATCCAGGGTTTTGCGCCTGTACAATCTAATGATCCGAAGGGATGCGAGCGGGATCTATTGCCACCGGCCTCACATCTAAGCGTAAGCGAGATGAATCACTGCCCTTACGCCACCGCCGCTACCTTGACAGGCGGGATCCAAGTAAAATTTGAGAAACAGGGCATGTGCGGCCGTACAGGGGTGTGCGTGCGGACGCTCTGGAGAGTTATAAAATGTGTGCATCCGCACAGGAGTGTGCGTACGCACAGGTGTTAAAACTTACAAAATCTGTTCACTCGCACAACCTGTGCCAGCGCCCCCGAACAGACTGGCCTTCCCAATGTGTTCGTCCGCACAGGCCTGTGCGTCTGCATAGGTTGAAATTCTTCCTTAGATATGTGCCTGCACAAACTGTGCTAGCGCTGCAAACAGAACGCATTTCCCTGCCTGTGCCTGCACACAGGTGTGTGTGTCCGCACAGGTCAAAATTTTCGCAGGTTGTGTATCCGCACGAGGTTGTGCGTGCGCACATATCAGAAATCATAAAATTCTGCAACTTAGCAGAATTTCATATTTTTAACACCAACTTTGAATGATCATAACTTCCTCTACAAAATTTTAAATTTCACAAACTTTATATCGATTTAAAGGGTTTTCAAGGATCTTTAATTCTAAATAAATTTCACCCAATTTTGAAAGCCGAGGTAAAAGTTATGATCAGACAAAATTCACCAAAAACCAACTTTTACCCAAAATCACAATTTCCACAATTCCTTTATAAAACACAACCAAGACCAAACCAAACCATTCCAAGCTCCAATTCTCATCAAAATCAATACCCTATGACATATTACACCAAGCTTACCACATATTTCTTCACTTACCTCATTCTCAATTGCAACATTAATATATTACATATAATCAAACCTCATTAGCATTTTTCCAACTTCATTACCAATCAATCAACATCAATATCACATTTATCAACACAATTCCATCCTCCACTCCACAAATCATTCATCCTCATCACATCACTATCAATCATCATATATCAACTCACAAATTATCATTTCATCAAACTTCATCATACAATAACATCCAACAATTCATCAACCATTCAAATCCAATCCTATCCTATAGGTCACTAGCCTAAGTGTCCATGAATATTATATACTACATAGAGGAAACCGAAACCATACCTTGGCCGATTCCCAATATGCCCTTAAACCAAAGTTGAGCACAAGCTAGGCTTTCCAACACACTCCAAGCCACCAACAATCACCAACAAGCTCCAACAAGTTCAAATGCTCACCATTTTAAGCTATACCACACATAATTCACAATAATTCAACCTAGGGTTTCCATTTAAACATAACATCACAAGGGATTAGTGGCTCTTACCTTATTCAACAGTTTTTGGAAGCCAAAACTAACATCAATCAAGTGCTAGAGTGTACCTAAATACCCAAAACATAAGATTTTACTCAAAACCAAACCCAAAAATTCGAATTTCACAAGGGCACAAAAACTGGGCAGAGAATCTTGAGAAACTTACCACAAGGCTTAAATAGAAATGATGGGCTCGACGAGAACTTCGCGTCGCCGCTTACGGCACACGAATCGGAGTACCGTAGCTCGAGATATCGCGAATTGAAGTGAAAAGTGAATAGTGTTTTCCCTTCTCTTTTCTCTCTTCTCATACAGCTGGTGTTTATGTTGTGTGAGTGGTTTATGGCTGAAAAGGGTTCACTTAAAGGACTTATATATGTTGGGTTTGGGCCTAACTTGGGCCCGGTCCAATCCATTAGCATTTTTAGCCCGTTTGGCCCAACTTCGGGCCAAGCCTTTAAAATTTAACGCCCGGTTTTCCATTTCTAATGTTTTTCTAAGATTTTTGACGGTTTTCACTTTTTCTTGTGCGGTATTGGGCAGACTTGGACCGATACTGGTTCAACTGCCGGTTCATGATTTTTCACAGAAAACACATTTTCTGTCTCAGAAAGACCTACTGAGTCCAAAAATCACCTTTAAATCCTCAAGTTCTCTCTCTAAATTTTCGGAATCTTATTTGGGTAAGTAATTACTTAGTTAACCGATTGATTAGTTGCGGTTCTTACATTCTCCCCACCAAATAAGAAATTTTGCCCTCAATATTTGAATTACCTGAGAAAAGCTCGGGATAATCCTTTCGCATCTCAGACTCCAATTCCCAAGTATGCTCTTCAACTCCTGCTCGCTTCCAAGCAACTTTAACCAACTGAACTTCCTTTCCTCGCAGCTTCTTTACACTGGTGTCGTTAATCCTCACCGGTGTCACTTGGAAAGTCAAGTTCTCTCTCAACTCGACCGATTCAGGTTCCAACACATGAGCCGCATCCGACGTGTACTTACGGAGTTGTGACACGTGAAATACGTCATGTAGGTTAGATAGGTGAGGTGGCAAGGCCACTTGATATGCCACCGGCCCAAATCGCCTTAGAATCTCAAATGGTCCTATATACCTCAGATTCAACTTCTTGGTCTTGATTGCTCTTCCAATTCCATTTGTCGGCGTAACCCGCAAAAATACATGTTCTCTGACTTCGAACTCTTACGGTTTCCTCCTCTGGTCCGCATAACTCTTCTGTCGACTCTGAGCAATTAGAATCCTTGCACGAATATTCTTAATGTTCTCAGTAGTCTCTGCTACCAAATCTGGACCCAAGACACTTGCTTCGCCCGATTCATACCAACAAAGTGAAGACTGGCACTTCCGTCCATACAAAGCCTCATACGGAGCCATCCCAATGCTCGCATGAAAGCTGTTGTTGTACGCAAACTCCACCAATGGAATGTAATGGTCCCAACTTCTAAGTTGATCTAAAACACATGCTCTCAGCATATCCTCCAATGTCTGTATAGTCCTTTCCGACTGTCCATCCGTCTGTGGATGATACGCCGTACTAAGACATAGTCTCGTACCGAAAGCCTTTTGAAAAGCTCCCCAAAACCTTGATGTGAATCGGGGATCACGGTCTGATACTATTCTTGATGGCACACCATGCAACCTTACTATCTCTTTGATATACAATCTTGCTAGCTCTTCCATAGAGCAGTTTACTCGAATAGGTAGAAAATGAGCAGACTTAGTTAAGCGATCCACGATCACCCAAATCGGATCAAATCCCGACCTAGTCCTTGGTAAACCGGTCACAAAATCCATTGCAATTCCTTCCCACTTCCACTGAGAAATTTCAAGCGGTTGTAGCATCCCCGACGGTCTCTGATGTTCTATCTTCACCTTCTAACACGTCAGACACTTTGATACATGTTCTACCACATCCTTCTTCATACCGGGCCACCAGAACATAGTCTTCAGATCGTGGTACATCTTAGTACTTCCAAGGTGAATAGAAAATCCGCTCTTGTGTGCTTCTCTCAATATATCTTGCCGCAATGTCCCAGCATCTGGCACAATGATCCTACCCTTGAATCTCCACAATCCATCTTGATCCCATGACACTCTCCATTGCTTCCCTTGTTCGATAGCTGGCAACACCTTTGGTAACACGTTATTATTTTGATGAGGCTTTAGGAGTTCAGATTTAAAGTCACTTGAGATTTGTAACTGATTTAAGCATGCTCTTCCGGCATCTTCACTAATATCCAACTTAAGATCATCAAACTTCTCCACTAGCTCCTCTTCCTTGATTCTCATCCAAGCTATTGTCAATGACTTCCGACTCAAAGCATCTGCCACCACATTTGCCTTTCCAGGGTGATAACTTAACTCAAAATCATAGTCCTTAAGCAACTCCATCCATCTCCTCTGACGCATATTAAGCTCTTTCTGATCAAAGATGTACTTGAGACTCTTATGATCAGAAAAGACACTAAATCTCACTCCGTACAAGTGGTGCCTCCAGATCTTCAATGCAAACACAATCGCCGTTAATTCCAAGTCATGAGTTGGGTAGTTCACCTCATGCGGTCTCAGCTGACGCGATGCGTAAGCCACCACATTCCGGTGTTGCATCAACACACAACCCAAACCCTTCAGTGAAGTATCACAATACACTTCAAACGGTTCATGCGGTTCCGGTAAGATCAAAACAAGTGCTGAAGTTAGCTTCCGCTTCAAGGTTTGAAAACTCTCTTCACACTCTGACGTCCAAACAAAAGGCACTTCTTTTCTTGTCAACTTGGTCATCGGTAGTGCAATCCGGGAAAATCCTTCGATAAATCTTCAGTAATATCCAGCTAAACCCAAGAAGCTTCTTACTTCGGTCACCGTCATCGGTCTTTCCCACTCCATCACCGCTTCTACTTTAGAAGGATCTACAGCTATTCCTCCTTTGCTCACCACATGGCCTAAGAACTTTACTTCCTCCTTCCAGAACTTGCACTTTGACAATTTTGCGTACAACTTTCGCTCTTTTAGGATTTGCAGCACAATCCTCAAGTGTTCCTCATGCTCCCTTGCCGTCTTAAAGTAAACCAAGATGTCATCTATGAAAACTACCACGAATTTGTCCAAAAAGGGACGAAACACTCTGTTCATGTAATCCATGAAAATAGCAGGTGCATTCGTTAACCCAAAGGACATCACTGCAAACTCGTAGTGTCCATAGCGTGTCCTAAATGCAGTCTTAGGGATGTCATCCTCTGTCACCCTTATCTGATGGTAACCGGATCTCAAATCAATCTTGGAAAATACTCCAGCTACTTGCAATTGATCCATCAAGTCATCTATTCTTGGCAGCGGGTACTTATTCTTCACAGTCACTTTGTTCAACTGTCGGTAATCCACGCGCAAGCGCATTCCTCCATCCTTCTTCTTTACCAATAAAACTGGCGCTCCCCACGGTGATACACTTGGTCGAATGAACCTCTTGTTCAGAAGCTCTTCCAACTGAGTCTTTAACTCTGCCAGCTCTATCGGAGCCATTCTATACGGCGCAATCGATACTGGTCCGGCTCCCAGCACCAATTCAATCGCAAACTTGATCTCCCTTTGAGGTGGAAATTCAGGGATATCTTCCGGGAACACCTCCGGAAAGTCTCTAACCACTGGTATCTGATCTAAGTCTTGGGTATCGCCCGAAGCATTAGCAGTTAACAAGATGTAATCCTAAGACTCTTCCCCACTACAGTGCACCATTACAGAGTTAAGATAGTATCCTACGGCTATCACTGCTCCACTCTCTCCTTCTGGCATAAATCGAATTGTCCGTTCAAAGCAATCCAACAAAACCCAATTCTTTGACAACCAATCAAATCCTAAAATCATCTGCAACCCAACCATTGGTAAACAGATCAAATCATGCACAAAATTTCTACCCTCAAGTTTGAAACCTACTTGTCTACAACCTGACCTAGTCATAACTGTCTGATGCGGAGTATGTACATGCAGATCAAAAGGTAACTCTGACACTCTCAAGCTTAATTCCTCAACTTTAGCAAATGAGATAAACGAATGCGATGCTCTAGTATCATATAATGCAATTAAAGTCTTATCACCAAATAAACAAATACCTCTCATCAACGGATCTGCCTTAGAAGCATCCTTGGCATTCACAGCAAAAACTTGCCCTTGGTATTGACTCTGACTCGCATTCGGGTTCTTCCCACAAGTGCAATCCCTCGTGATATGACCAGGAAGTCCACAGTTGAAGCACCCACTCTGACTTCCTCTTCCCTTGCCACGCTGAAACTGATAATGAGTGTTCTTCCTGAAACCTCCTTGACTTTGATGCGCATGTCCTCCTCTCTTAAAGCTTTGACCGCTTGGGTGGTAATACTTGCCACGTCCCTTGCTAGTATTTCCTCCGTGGGTGTCCTTGGATGCCGCTACGGTCTTGGCATACTCCTCAACCACCCTTGCCTTGTTCACTAAGTCGGAGAAGACACGGATCTCCATAGGGGCCACAGCAGTCATAATGCTATCCTTTAGACCTCTCTGGTACTTAATGCACTTCCAGCTCTCGTAAGTCTTCGGGGCACCTTGACATACCCTAAAAAACCTACAGAGTTCCTCAAACTTGTTAGTGTAATCTGCCACAGACATAGAACCTTACTTTAGCTGCGTCAGTTCTATCTCCTTTGCTTCCCTTGCAGACTCAGGGAAATACTTTTTATAAAAGGCCGTTTGGAATACCTCTCATTGAATGTCGGCGTTCTAAAGTTGTAGCAAGCGACACTCTGCTTGCCACCAGGGCTGGGCCTCTCCCGCTAGCTGATAAGCGGAAAACTCGACATATTGATTGAGGGAAACATGTTGCGCTTGTAAAGCACGCTCCATAGCCTAGAACCAGTGGTTCGCTTCAATAAGATTAGTTGATCCTCGAAAAGTTGGCGGATGAACCTTGAGAAATGTCGCCAAGGTCATCGGAACTCCTCCTGTGTTATCGCCGTTTTCCTCAGCATTATCATTAGCATTCCCTTCGCCATTCCCATTGCCATTTCCGTTCCCAGACGGTTGGCCTAACCTCTGCACAGCTTATAGAGTCGCAGCAGCATTAGCTTCCATGGTATAAACGAGATTCGCCATTGCCGCCATGAATTCGGCATGATTGTTAGCTGGTTGCTCATTCCTACTTTCCCGTGTGCATGTTTAACCTCGCCTGCGAGTGGCCATTAGGGTTCCTGTCTACACCAAACAATCGATATCAAGGTGATCAGTCTCAATATCAAAAGTCTAGTGCTTTAATTATCCCAAACAGGCACTCATAAACAAGCATGCTATGCAATATCAAATAGATAACCTAATAGCATCAAAGAAAAGACACACAGAGTATGCAATGAAGCACAATCGGTCCATCCCTCAGGCTCACGAGGACGAACCGCTCTGATAACACTAAATGTAACACCCTAATTAGCCTAAGCCTTACCACGCGTCGTAAAGAAAAGGTTAATCAAAGGTTACGATAGTTCTAAACTTATACATATCATATATAGAAGGAATTAATAATATCTAGAAGCTCGACGAAAAATATAACTCAAAAACAGGATCTAAAAAGCGCAAGACGTACTAGCAAAGCTACTAACTTAAAGCACAGAAACAAATGTAATATAACAAAATATAGTAGTATAATATCATAAGAATCTAGCCACAGCTCGCGGAGTTTAAGCCAGCTAGCCATATACAGACAATACATAAGACCAGATAGTAAAACATCTTATACAAGTTTTGTTCTCTCAAATACAAGCCTCTAGGCCAAACAAAATACAAAAGTGAGAGACATATACATAATAAATAAAAAAGACTCCAAGAGGTATCCAGATCCTCCGCTCTTGTCACCAATAAAACAACTCACCATGGTGGGTTGCGACCTGCATCTGAAAATAACAACAGAAATATGGTATGAGAACCGGAGGTTCTCAGTATGGTAACAGTTCCCAGTGATGTAGGATATAAGACCCCGGGACGCCAAAGGCAATCCTAGACTCCATGTCAATCACAAGAATTTGAGCTTAAAGCATTCTAAACCAAATAAGCATAATTATATAAAACCTTAACATAAATAAATCGGGTACTACATCTTAGGAGAGTTTCTAATCTAAACCAACACCACTGTCCCACAGCCTTCACCAGCCTACCCTCCATGCGATCCCATCGCTTCCGCCTTCCGAACCTCCTCAATCCCAGTAGAAAGCACAATTATATACAATGCAAGTAAAACACAAGTAGGAGCATAATAAGTAATTAATTCAAGTAGCAATTAGGCATGTTATACAAATAGGCAAACAATCTCAAGTCGGCAAAGCATACAAACAGATAGAAAATGCACATGATGAATGCCTGTCCTACTGGCTGTGACATCACATTGTCGGTTCAACTGCCAACCCGACACATCTCCATGGAGATGTTGTCCTTCGGAATCATGGTGTGGGAACCCCCGAGATATAGTGCTCGGATCACTATCCAGGGTTTTGTGCCTGTACGCTCTGATGATCCGAAAGGATGCGAGCGGGAACCATTGCCACCAGCCTCACATCTAAGCGCAAGTGGGATGAACCACCGCCCTTACGCCGCCGCTGCTACCTCAACAGGCGGGATCCAACCTCGACCCCTGCCGGTCGCGTAGCATCTCATAATCTCAATGAAAAGTAGTGCAGTGGTTTTCAAAAACATTTTTTTTAATACAAGATGGATACATCACTTCTTTCAGAGCCCTCGACTCTTTTCAACCACTGTTCATTCACATTTTAGTTCCGAACTCAACAGTTCCTTAATCCTCATATCATTCATCAACCATTCACCACATAATATTAAACCACCTTCAGTACGCCAGAAACCTAGACCTCTATTTTCTAAATTTTTCCAAATAATATCGTCTAAGACCCTTAAAATCCTTTCCCATTTTCAAGTGTCTAAAAAGTATGCCCAAAAGTCTTAAAACGATGTTTTAGAAGCTTACAACCTTGTTGGGAAGGTGGAATAGTTGAAAATAAGTAAAATTTGATAAACAGGGCGCGTGCGGCGGCACAGGGGTGCGCGCGCACGCTCCGGAGAGTTTTAAAATGTGTGCGTCCACACAGGGGTGTGCGTACGCACAGGTGTCAAAACTTACAAAATCTGTTCACTCGCACAACCTGCGCCAGAGCCCCAAACAGACTAGCCTTCCCAACATGTGGGTCTGCACAGGCCTGTGCGTCCGCACAGGTTGAAATTCTTCCTTAGATATGTGCACGTACAAGCTGTGCTAGCGTTGCAAATAGAACGCATTTCCCTACCTGTGCCTGCGCACAGGTGTGTGCGTCCGTACAGGTCAAAATTTTCGCAGGTTGTGCATCTGCACGAGGCTGTGCGTGCGTATATATCAGAAATCATAAAATTCTGCAACTTAGCAGAATTTCAGATTTTTAACACCAACTTTGAATGATCATAACTTCCTCTACAAAATTCTAAATTTCAGAAACTTTATATCGATTTAAAGGGTTTTCACCCAATTTTGAAAACCAAGGCAAAAGTTATGATTAGACAAAGTTCACCAAAAACCAACTTTTACCCAAAATCACAATTTCCACAATTCCTTTATAAAACACAACCAAGACCAAAACAAACGATTCCAAACTCCGATTCTTATAAAAATCAACACCCTATGACATATTACACTAAGCTTACCACATATTTTTTCACTTTACCTCATCCTCAATTGCAACATTAATATATTACATATAATCAAACCTCATTAGCATTTTTCCAACTTCATTACGAATGAATCAAAATCAATATCACATTTATCAACATAATTCACTCCTCCACTCCACAAATCATTCATCCTCATCACATCACTATCAATAATCATATATCATCTCACAAATCATCATTTCATTAAACATCATCATACAATAACATCCAACAATTCATCAACCATTCAAATCCAATCCTATCCTATAGGTCACTAGCCTAAATGTCCATGAATATTATATACTACATAGAGGAAACCGAAACCATACCTTGGCCGATTCCCAATATGCCCTTAAACCAAAGTTGGGGACAAGCTAGGCTTTCCAACACAATCCAAGCCACCAACAATCACCAACAAGCTCCAACAAGTTCAAATACTCACCACTTCAAGCTATACCACACATAATTCACAATAATTCAATCTAGGGTTTCTATTTAAACATAAAATCATAAGGGTTTAGTAGCTCTTACCTTGTTCAACATTTTTTGAAAGCCAAAACCAACATCAATCAAGTGCTAGAGTGTACCTAAACATCCAAAACACAAGATTTCACTCAAAACCAAATCCAAAAATTCGAATTTCACAAGGGTACGAAAACTGGGCAGAGAATCTCGAGAAACTTACTATAAGACTTAGATAAAAATGACGGGCTCGGCGCGAGCTTCACGTAGTCGCTGACGGCACGCGAATCGGAGCACCGTAGCTCGAGATATCATGACGTCGAGTGAGAAGTGAATAGTGTTTTCCCCTTCTCTTTTCTCTCTTCACATGCAGCTGGTGTTTATGTTGTGTGAGTGGTTTATGGCTGAAAAAGGTTCACTTAAGGACTTATATATGTTGGGCTTGGGCCCAACTTGGGCCCAGTCCAACATGTTAGCATTTTTAGCCCGTTTGGCCTAACTTCGGGTCAAGCCTTTAAAATTTAATGCCCGATTTTCCATTTCTAATGTTTTTATAAGGTTTTTGATGATTTTCACTTTTTCTCGTGTGGTACTGGGCAGACTTGAACCAGTTCAACTGCCGGTTCGCGATTTTTCACGGTTTTTCACAGAAAACACATTTTCTGACTCAGAAATACCCACTGAGTCCAAAAATCACCTTTAAATCTTCAAGTTCTCTCTCTAACTTTTCGGAATCTCATTTGGGCAATTAATTACTTAGTTAACCAGTTGATTAGTTACGGTTCTTACAATCTCTGACTAGGCTCACGTCAGGGAGCTACCGTCCGACTTGTGTATGTGAAAGAATAGAGGGTGGTACCTGCAAAGACACTCTGATGCCTAAGTCAGCAAAGGGTTTTAGCAGGTTTAGAGAGTATTGGAGCTTAAAGATACCTGATGGGTGTCAGTGTATTTATAGTGGTGAACCAATAACCACCGTTGGAGTAGTTCCACCTTTTAAGGTGGATAACCGTCTCTTTATCTTAGGGAAGTTGAGATATGGCTCCTGGAAGTGGGTTGAGAGATTTTAGGGACAGTTACTTATTTGAATAAGGGTTATCTGCCAGCTAATCTTCGCTCCCGACTTCCTTAGAACAAGTCTGTGTTGGATCCGACTTTTTGTGAGGAGGTCGGTGTCGAGTGAAGGCTAATCTTTATATTGGGCCTTTTATTTAGACCTGGGCCTTAGTGTTGGGCCAGGGTATGAACATATTTTATATTTGATTGATTATAAATTTAAAGATATTATATGTTTTGGACAATATTTATTTTGCTTTGGGCAATATTGATTTTATTATTTTGTTTCAAAAAACTTGGTTTATAATTATATTTATTACATATTTATAATTATAAAGACTTTAATGTTTATGAATTTAGAGATTATAATTTTTTTTATGTTTTTAAAAATTATAAATTTATTAAAATAGTTGTGAAATTATATATATTATTTAATATTTAATAATTTATAAAAAAAGATTTAGCGGACTTAGCCCGTTAACCTGCCAGCTCGCCAAAAATTCAGGACTATTTCACTAAGCGGGGACAGACATCCCCGTTTCCCACCCTTAGACTAAACGTGGTTCCAGACCCTTTTATAACCCTAAACCACTAAATCACTAGGTGTGTTTGGGGTTCACGTTGGGAAAGAGAAAAGTCCGTTTGAGTATTTTGAACATTCTATTTTTATATTTGGCAACTTTTTGAAACTCTGAACCCCTTTCACGTCTAAACGTATGTTTACGTGAAGCAAAAAAAATTCTAACTTCTGCATTTACGTTGGAGAAGGCTGATTACTATTGAAAAATTTTTTATTTGAAAACAAAGAGCTCAACAAACTAAAGTGGAGCATAAATTAAGTGAAACTTTTTTTTCTTTTCTACCAACCTTATCATTTTCTTCTATAAAAGGGATGCAAGTAACCATATAACTTTTACAGTAGTTCTTTGTGTAGGTTCTTCGTTCCAATTTTTTTTCATTAAAATCTTTTAAATTTGTTTCGATCACTGCCAAGGTAAATATTTTAATTTTTTTTATTAATTTTAGTACTTTTTTCATATTTTATTTTTATATTTTTTTATTATATTTTTTATTTATATGATAAATATTTTTTATATTATTTCTTTTATTGTTCTGATGTTATTTTTTAGTGTTCTAATGTTATATTTTTATTGTATTTTTTATTTATATAACAAATATTGTTGATATAAATTCTTATTTTTATTCATTTTTAGGGATAAATACTTTTTTCGTCCCCAAGGTCGGGGTCAAAATCAATTTCGTCCCTAATCTTTTTTTTTTATTAAAATCATCCTCAACGTTACAAAACTTTATGAAATCGTCCTTTTCTACTTTAATTTTATTTTTTTTACCATATTATCCTTCATTATTAATAAAAATAATATTTTAAAAAAAGAGCAAAACCCCACCCCATCCCCACCCCCACCCCCACCCCCACTCATCTCTTCGGTCTCTCCCCCCACCCCTCCCCCAATCCCTTCCTTCTACTCTTCACCGTCACCCTCTCTTCTCACCTTCGCCGTGGCAATTACTACTGCCGGAGGACACCCACCCCTCTTCTCCTTCCTCTTCTCACTCTTCCCTAATCCCCTTCCAGCTTCTCACTCTTCCCCAATCCCCTTCCACCTCCTCCCTCTCCCTTTTCTCACCACCATCACCACTGTCACCATAGCCATTCATTACTCACAACACTTTTTTTTACCAACAACAATAATCCTAAAATAAATTAACAGCAACATTCACAAAATAAATCAACAAAAAAATCAGAGGCAGAAGAAGCATAACAATTTCAATAATCACAGCAATTTCAATAAACAATAATTCAATAATCATCAACTACAATTTCAGTTTTCAAATCCAAAAATAGCAAAACAACAGAAATTAAAAAAATTAAAAAATTACAGAAGAATAAGCATAAGTTCAAGCAGTCACAGAAGAAGAAGCAGACGCAGTCACAGAAGAAGAAGCAAAGACAGTCACAGAAGAAGAAGCAGTGCCGGCAGAGTCCCCCTCCCGATGACAACGCGACGGCGTGGTCTCCCGATGACGATGTGACGGCAGCGGCAGCGGCGAACCCTAGAAATGAATAAGTAGGGCGGCGACGACGGCGAGAAAAAAATTGAGGTTGGAATTGGGGTTGGGGTTTTGAAGAGAGGGATATGAGGAAGAGGATGGGGGGTTGAGTGGGGTGAGGGAGTGGGGGGTTACGGGAGTGGGGTGAGGGGGTGAGGGGGTTACGGGAGTCGGGAGTGGGGAGTGGGGTGGGGGGTTTTGTTTTAATTTTTAATATTATTTTTAATTATTTTATTAATAATGAAGGGTAATATGGTTAAAAAAATTAAAATTGAAGTGGAAAATGACAATTTTATAATGTTTTGTAACGTTGAGGATGATCTTAATAACAAAAAAATGTCGAGGATGATTTTGATTTTGACCTCAAACCTTAGGGATGAAAAAAGTACTTATCCCTTCATTTTTATGATATTTTTATTATTTTTTGTTTATATAAATTCTTTTTTTATTCTTTATAGTACTATATTTATGTTGTGTATACAATTTTTTTTATTTAGTTTTATTCATATGAATTTTATTTATTTTTTATTGTAATTTTTTTTGTTTATATAATATATGTTGTTGGTTGTAATTATTATACATTATGTTTGTATGAATTTTTTTTCTTTTTTTCCGTTTTTATTGTACTTCTCACTGTATTTTATTTTAGTTTTTATTATATACTAATTATAAGTAACGAAAGAGTCATAAATAATAAAATTTTATAGTCTAAAATGATACTAAATTAAAGAATATTAACCATACTAAAAAAATTATAGAACATTTTCTTTTTGTTTGACATTATAAAATAGATATTACTCTCTTTCATATTTTTATTTTTATTATATTTATTTTATTTATATGATAAATATTTTTTTATTATTTTTTTAGTGTGCGGCTTTTTCATGTATATTATTATTTCTTATTGTTTTTTAGTTCATATGAATTTTTTTATTATATGAACTTTTTTAATGATATTTCTTATTATATTTTATGTATTTTATTAGTATTTTATCTTTTAATTTAATATTTATTATTGTTTTTATGTATTAAAATATATTTTGTCAATTTTTATATGTTATTTTAATTTAGTAAGTAAATATTAATTTATTATAAGATGATGTCTCTTGATAAGATCTATTTAAATATCCAAAGTAAAATGAGAGGATAATATAAAAAATTATTTAAATTGATGACTCTTTTAGTAATTTTTCATGTAAAAATAATTTTGAGTAGTATAATTCAAACAATATTTATTTTATTATAATTCATTTTGATATAAAGATTATCAAACATTAATCACATTAATACAAACTTATTTTTCATCAAAATCAAATTTACAAAATCAATTTTATGGAAACTGGTAATCCAAACACACACTAATTTATTCTCATTTTGACTTCTAGTCTTCTGTCTCTAATGTATCTTCAAGTTCTGAAACCCTGATAGGAGGTGGGAGTCAGACAGCTGGGAGCTCAATTCATTCAAGATCTTCACGTTTTACTATTTGGATTAAGATGAATTTTTCTGTTATTCTTCCCTTTTAATCTTTTTGATGGCGTCACTGTTACACTACGGAAGAGTCCTCCATGAGTTGTATATACACCTCCTGGCCCCTGCTACAATAGAAGCCAACGAAAGCC
Organism: Arachis hypogaea; assembly: GCF_003086295.3. Classification (NCBI taxonomy): domain Eukaryota; kingdom Viridiplantae; phylum Streptophyta; class Magnoliopsida; order Fabales; family Fabaceae; genus Arachis; species Arachis hypogaea. The sequence continues at coordinate 71,502,121 of NC_092046.1, read as the reverse complement.
CTTCAAAGCATCCCAAGCATTAACAGTACACATGCTTACCTCTGTCACTATACTTTACCATCACTTGGTTCTCAATGTGCAGTATTTTGATTCATGATTCCACATAGCAAATATAGATTATGAGGCATATAGATAGAAGCGTGAAACTAGCAGAACAAAAAGAGAAGGAAGTGTAATATGTATTGCACGTATAATTCTCAACACTAGTACAAGTAATTCAATAAAATAAGAACAAATCAAAGGAAAATTATGCAGCAAGTAAAAAATAAGAAATGGAGGTAGAGTGGAAGGGATCTTCAAGTTCTCTGCTACGTGCAAGAAGTACCTGGAGGAAATTACAAAAGAGAAGAACAGTAAGAAACATAATTAAGTGAGGAGAGATTAGAAGAATGAAGAGGGAATGCGAAGAGAATGAAGAGTTAATAGAGAGGAGAATGTACCACCAATCACTGCCATACGTAGGCTTCCAACCTCCTACTAATAGCTCTTTCCATTGCACTCCTCCTTAACCCTTAATTTGTGGATCACACGCCATTGTCCCTTTTGTGTACTAAACTCTCCCTCCAACATTGCGTGATCCAACCTCTGCTTGCTCACTTTCATTTATATCTCTAACAAAAAACCGATTCAAACCATCTCCTCTTTCATTCAAGAGTATCTTGGGAGGCTCTAGCATTAATCTCTTTCCTTGTTATACAAATTGGAGAGGAGAAGAATGTGGGTGTTTTTTTATTAACGAAAAGGGAAAGATAACGGACAAAGAGGTAAATGCAAAGTTGAGTTTCAAATTTTTTTCAAAAAAAAGAAAAACAAAGAATAAAAGAATGAAATGGTGTAAAGAAAGAAATTGAAGAAATCATAGAAGAAGAAGAATGATGGAATACGACGAAGAAGAACACTAGAAGAGTGACCACAAATGGGGATGAATCATGGTATAGGTTATAAAGGAATCAAGCAATAGTCCCCTTAGGTATTTTTCATTATTTTACTATTCTGGTATAAATTCTCAAAGTGTTTTGAATATTGGAGTGTCTTTTGTAAGTACTTATTTTCTGTGTTTTTCTTGCTGAAGTATGAGTATCAGAGACAAGTTCGATTCTCTCTAAGACAATATATTACCTCAAAGTTCTTACCATATAAAAATATTTGGTGCCCACCGCACAGAACGAGTAAACCAATTTTCTATTCTACCAAGGATCAAAATATTTTAAGGTTTAATTACTCTAGTGGTCCTTATAGTTTCGTGAAATTTTCAATTAGGTCCCTATATTTTTTTTCTTTTTAATTAGGTCCCTGCACCAATTTTTTTTTAATTAAGTCCCTCTTAATAGTAATTGACTTAATTTTATAGGGACCAACTAAAAAAAAAGAATTGGTATAGAGACTTAAATAAAAGAAAAAAAAAGTGTAGGGACCCAATTAAAAAAAATTTGGTACAAGAACTCAATTAAAAAAAATGTATAGGACCTAATTAAAAATTTTACGAAATTATAGGACCAGATATTTTAATTATCTAAAAATTCTTGAACAATTTTCAAGTGATATATGCTATTTTAGCAATCTAAGAATTTTAAAATTGTTAATTACTCAACTTTTATTTATGATTGAGTTTTATAAGACTAAATAACATTCATTCAAGACTTTACATATAGTTTAATTAGACTAACAAATTAAAAATATATATATAAGTGACTTTTCTTCTATTTTTTGTCAATGATTCAAAATTCAAAAGTATATATATCAAACTACTAAAAATTTGAATAAATCAATGTATATGATCTACAAGATTTCTATAATTTCAGCTCCTTAATTCCTTAGTCATGCTCCGTATAATTATTATTGTAACTTTTCAAAGTTAAATCTTTAAATTTATGTAATTTTGTGAGAAGCTGTTGTTGAAATTCAATACAGCTTCAAATAAAAAAGTATGGACGTCATTTATCTCCTTAGAAATTTTTTAATTGCAAGAAATAATTAAAAATTATAATTCAACATGTCATTTCTCTCTGAAATCATAAACTAAAGCCATTTATAGAGAAAAAGTTTTCAAATAATTTACTGCATTTATTTTTGCTATTTTTGCATTGGTTTACCTCTCTTACTTTTTGGTCTTAATTTATCTATGACAACTTTGACAAGTTTTAAGTAATATCTTATAGTGTTATAGAATTAATCAAGTTCAAAATTGCTTAGTTGCGTACAGGGACGGACTTACCCCGGGGCGGGTGGAGGCCTCGCCCCAACTTTTTTAAAAAAAGATTAATAGTAATAAGTTATTAAGTATGATTTAATTTTTTTTAAAATTTATTTAGTATTTAGTCTAATATAAATAAAAATCCAGTTTAACCTAAATATTAATGATTTCTAATATCTAAAAAGTAAGTAACAATATTAAAAAAATATGAAAATATATTATTACTAATCTTTTTTAATTAAATAAAATTTTTCAATTCCGATAAAGTATATTTTTTTTCTTCTTGTGAGCGTCCTTCTTGATTTATTTGATATTAATTTTCTCTGTTTCAACTATTACAACTGAGAGTTCTTTTTCAGCTATGAATATTGTGAAGAATAATTCAGAAACAAAATGAAAGATAATTTTTTTGCTAATTGTCTTTTAATTATATTGAAAAGAAAATTGTAGAAAAATTTGACATAAATTCTATTATCGATGAATTTTATGGAACGAAGAATCGACCACTTCGTTAATAAAAAGTAAATATATATTTTTGTATTTTAAAATATATTCTCTATCAGTATATTTTTGTAATGCATTTTACATTATATAATTTTTTGTATAATTTTTTAATATTATATACGTTATTGCCCCCCATAATACTATTTCTGGATCCGTCCCGGGTTTCGTATATAGCATATGCTCGACTTTCAATCTTTCATGTCATTTGTTTTACGGATCAAAGATTCTTAGTTTTGTACAATAATTATACAAATATATGCTAAAAGAACCAAAATGATTTTATGCTTAAAATAATTCCTTTTTTTCCCAACTGAGTGAAGCTTTGCATGATAAAGATGTTCCTTTAATGATATTAGCTTTAGCACAAGCTCTTTGTCTTTGTCAGAGTATGCTAGCTTGTAATGTTTTTCTTTTTCTTTATTTTGAGTTGTATAGCAGTCAAAATGATTTTTTTTTTATGGTATTTTTTAATTTGACAGATCAAAAATTAATCTGCTGTAGTATTGAGCTTCGTTTAAAGATTTTTTGCTGATCAATAGATTGTTGCATGAACAAGGTGAAATTTTTTTAATACACCTAAATTAAAACATTAGTTTTTCCTTATATATTTCTTTTTGTATATTTTATTTGTTCCTATTTAAATTGAATTTAAAACTGGGTATGACCATTTGTCCTTTAAATGGATGACCTGTGTTAAAGGAATTTATGTCTATATTTGGATAAGGAGGTCCATCATTATTTTATTTTGCAAATTTTTTGAATGCAGATTTAGATTTTGGAATATAGAGCATTTATACCAGCATTCAATCACCAAAGTGCCTAGTAATGAACAAATTTTAATAAAATATTACTTAGTCTCTATAATTGGCATGAGGTAGGGTATGTCTAAAATGAGCATAATAATTATGTGTTTATTGGATATGCCATTTTTATATAGATCATTAGATTTTATTAGATGAAAATTAAAAAATAATATAAAAGAAGATCATTGATGGACTCTATAATACATAAATAAATGTTTTAAATGGTAATACTTTAATACAAGACTTTAAATGGCAACAAAATTTTTTATTCTTAAATAATTAAATATAAAATATATAAATACAAAATATATGAATATTTTTTATTTATTAAGATTAATTATTATGTAAAATTTTTTTATAATATTAAAAAATTATATTAAAATAATATTTTAAACTGTAACATAAAAATATAAAATAATTAAAATTTTATTTTATATTACTTGATAAATAATTAATTAATATATTTAAAATTTATTAACTAACTAATTTTATTAAAGATATTATTATATAATATAATTTTATCAAAATATTTTAAAAATATAATTTATTTGAAATATTATATATAATACATAAAAATATTAATCTTTTCATTTTTTCATTTCTTTTAAACAGAATAAATAAAATCATTCTAAATACATGTTTAAGGCCAATGACCACTTGAGTATATATATTTATCCGTTTATTTATTTGGTTTTTTTATAACTAATAAATTAAAAATTTAAAGTAATTTTTTAAATTTAACATTTATAGTTTCATATATATAATATTTATAATTATATATTTATAATAAGATTATTTTTTAATTTTTATTATTTTTAAATATTTTTTTATTTTTTCAATTAAATTTTTTGTTCTATATCTCGATCAGACTTTTATATATATATAATTGGTGTATAAATATTTTTTTAAAATATTTTTTATGATATAAAATTTATCAAAAATATATTTTATTAAATCCAAGAATAAAATATATATTTTTTAGTTTTAATGTAACAAATTTAATATGTTATTTGATGTGGACGGCATTCACCAACAAGAAGGATTATGGAAAGGATGAGAGAAAAGCTCAATAGACAAAGGATAAACGCACAAATACGGTCTTCATGTTAATAATTAATTTTAATGAATAAAAAATATTTATATTTTTTGTATTTATATGTTTTATATTTTTAATTACTTAAGTTTGATTAATTAATTTAGGTGTTACTAATATAAGTAAATATATAATGTGATAGGCATGTATATAGAATTATATTATTTATTTCGTTTAAAAAAAATTAAAAAATAAATAGATTAATATTTTCATGTATTATATATAATATTTTAAATAAACTATATTTTTAAAATATTTTAATGAAAAATTATATTATATAATAATATCTTTAACAAAATTCGTTAATTAATAAATTTTAAATATAATAATCTAATTATTTGTTAAGTAATATAAAATAAAATTTCAATTATTTTATATTTTTATGTTACAGTTTAAAATATCATTTTAATGTTATAAAAATTTTTTGCATAATAATTAATAATGAATAAAAAATATTCATATATTTTGTATTTATATATTTTATATTTAATTATTTAAGAATAAAAGATTTTGTTGCCATTTAAAGTCTTGTATATTAAAATATTATCATTTAAAGCATTTATTTATGTATTAGGATATTCTGTATTTATTAGAATCTATCAATGCTCTTTTTTTATATTAGTCTTTGATTTTCATCTAATAAAATCTAATGATATATATAAACATGGCACATCCAATAAACACATCATTATTGTACTTATTTTAGACATACCCTATGAAATATACTAATGTTTGGATTTAGAAACACATGAGAGGTAGTGAGGTACATATTTTTATTTTTTATATCAGGCCTACTACACATACAAGCCTTTTTAGCTTACAAGCTATACAAGTTGCTCCAAGTCCAAGAAAAAAATACACGCACTACTCTTTTAGAATTAAGCGTCCAACGCACGCACTTTAATCACCCTTCCATAACACATTCACTCTTCCTCAATCAAAACGCATACCGTCAAGATTCAAGGAACAAAACAAACTACAATTCTGCAGAAACGTTCCAACTCCTCGCGAAGAGTAGAAGAAATCAAGAAGAAAAGATACAAATCTCCATAAAAAATCACTAGAAAAAACGAAGAAACATTATTCAAGGTACTATTTTACTGTTCTTCTAGGTTTTTCTTCTAGATTGTCTCTGCCATGTGCCTCATCCTTAACCAACAAAATATTAAAAGATTTCAAGAAGAAATATATTGTCTCCCTCTATTTTGGATGTATTTTTGTAATCCTTTGAGTGTATTTCTGTAACCGTTTGGGCGTATTTCTGTAATCCTTTCTGTAACCGTTTGGGTGTATTTCTGTAACCGTTTGGGTGTATTTATGTAATCGTTTGGGTGTATTTCTGAAGTTCCATTATTTTCAAAACAATTTTAAAGCTTGATTTCATAAACTATGAAAATTGAAAAAAAGAAAGCAAAGAGAGAACTCACGAAGGAGATCCAACAAATTTGGCAAGAAACTCAAAAAAAGAATCGAAATCTTTTGAAAAATGGAAGTTATATATTTGCACGTTAATTGATTTGAATTGATTTAAAAGTATGTTAAAAAGGCACGTAACATAAACAACGTATTTAGTGGATTTCATTCTCTTCAAACTTATAAAGCTTGTAAATGCAAAACACTTGTATGTAAAAATTTTCTCTTTTTATATATACCACCGTATATAATGAGTAGTATGCAATAACTATGCTTCTCCTCTTGTTTTATTTGATTAAAGCTGCTAACCCAACATAAAATCAAAGGATTATACTACGTGTACATTAAAATTAGTTATCAAAATTAATTACTAGTATTTATATGTTGAAATATAAGTATATATTAAAAATAAATTAAATTACATATGTATTTAAACATAAATATATTGGTGGCTGATTTTAGTAGTTTATTTATGTTAAAATATAAATACACATTAAAAATAAATTAAATCACACATATTTTTATACATAAATATATTGGTGATTAATTTTAGTGTACAAATAACATTTTTTAAAATAAAAATGCATTGATTACATAAAATGTTGATGGAGCTTCTTGTTTTTTCCGTTAAAAAAATATTTAAGGCTCAAACTTGTCGAACTACTGAAGCATTTCAAAGATGGTGATATTCTCATTAATGGAGTCATTACTAGGCTCTGTATTGATAACCACTCTTTCTGTGTCTACTGTAGTTTTAAATATCTCTACTCTCTTTCTTTAATATATATATATATATATATATATATATATATATATATATATATATATATATATATATATATATATATACCCTTATATGAAATCCTGCTTTAAGTTTCTTTGTTTCCGCCCAACTTTTCGTAACATCCCCGCTTCTCTAAGAAATTAAGTTTTAAATATTTATTTAGCATTATTAGAACAACCTCATAAGAGAGTTGATGCCGATATTCAAAAAGAAGCGTAAAAGACTAAAATATAATATAACTTGATTGACATCGAAATCACTAGATGATGGGGGTGTTTTTTATTTTTATAAATTAAATAAATATAATAATTATCGAAATAAATAATTTAAAAAACATTGATAGAAATAAATATGCTTCTCTTATTTTATTTATACTGTAAATGAGGTAATTTTGCATGTATACTGTAAACGAAATAAGACAGGTGATGCGATACGTATATATCTCGTTTATCGTGTAAACGAGATACATGTATTTTAAAAAAAATTTAGCAATAATAAAAAATTAAAAATAATAAAAAATATTAATAATATCAATAATCCAAAATTTTGGAATGCAATTAGTACATAAAAAAGGTTGGTAGAATAGATTAAAATGGAAATATGGAAAGCGTGAAGTTGATGTACGATAAATAAATAAAATACAAAAAGATGAGATAACCGTTTGTCAATTGTTAGGAGAGGTTGATGGGGATAGTGGGAAGAGAATTGAAACAGTTATCTCACGTTATCTCCCACTATCCACCTGCAAACGGCTATATGATCTTCTTGTGTTTTATTTATCGTGCATCAACTTCAAACTTCCTATCTTTCAATGTTTAGAAGTGGGCACATTTACCGTATTTATTCTCATCATGGAACTTTTCTTGAACACGTACGAATTTTTTATTTTTCAAATCAATTCAATTGGATCATAATTTAATTTAAAATTTTGTATGTACTCTTTTTGAGTACTAATTGATCAAACATATCTATTTTAATCTCTTCTACCAACTTTTTTATGTACTAATTGCATGCTAAAAGTTTGAATTATTGATATTATTAATATTTTTTATTATTTTCAATTTTTTTTAAAAAATACATGTATCTCGTTTACACTGTAAACAAGATATACACGTGTCGCGTCCACCTGTCTTATCTCGTTTACAGTATAAAATTATCTTGTTTACCGTATAAACAATTACAGTATAAACAAGATAAGAGAAAAGTATTTATTTTAGTAAATATTTTTTAAATTATTTATTTCAGTAATTATTATAATTAATTTATTTATTAAAATAAAAAATTCCTAGATAATGAGCAATGTATTATATATGACTATAGTGGAATTTATCTTAAGACATTATGAATAGTGATATCTAATTCATATACAATATTCTAATTTTTCTTTTCTTTTTTAGACAGGTTTTTTACTGTATCAGTGATCCTATATTTATCAAATTATCTTTCCTACATGATTGAGAATAAAATTTTATAGATTCCAACAATCCAAGCATGACTCATTTCATATTTTTTTTTATAAGAGAGCTCAACACAATAAATAAAGTAAGAATAACCACAAACAAATAAATAAGTTAAAAAAAATTGCAAAAAATTTATCAATCATTTTTTGTGCTCCTCCTTTCTATAATGTACTCCTAATTTTGTACTCCTAATTGTGTACTCGAAAAAACATCTCCAACCACTTCAATCTTACTAAAATTCTGTCAATCTGATTGCAAGATCGCTAAGTGGAAGTCCAACAGTTGTATATCTTCTTATATTTAATTCTTACTAAAACTCTGTTAATCTGACAATATCCTTCCTTCCTTCCACCTGCACAATATCGTTGAACTCTCCCATAGAGACAGACATAACCCTATAATATAACTCAATTCTTCTCACACAGCAAATTTCTCTTCTCTTGTGTGAGCCCCATAAACCAAAGAAAGCATAATTGAAATTATTTGTAATAAGACCCCTTCAACACACAACCAAAACTCTCCTTTATGACAACATCTCATTTTAAATATTATTTCATCCCAAATTAACAGTAAACCACTTGAGGCACCCTCCAACTCAACATATTCTCATCCTGTAGCATCACTCCCCAAATCCTTATTACATCAAACTTCGTCACTACCTGTCACTTAGTCTCAAACAAATCTAACATATTCAATTTAAATTTTTTCTTGAGGTTTTTTACGATACTCAAATTTCCACCATCCAACGCAAGATCCCAAGTTTTTCTATTTTCAAGCATCTGCTCCTCCAAAATACTATCTCTGCTCCCCTTACTTCCTTCATTCTTGTCTGAACCAACATCATCAACAACCCTCTTCCCAGCTACTTCTTCATCGTGTTCCGATAGTTTCACCTGTCCCTTTGTCATTGTTGTTCCCTTTGTGCCGGAACCCATGCCACTATCATTCGCAATGTCATTCCTATCACCCGTTCCTTCATCAATGTCTTCCGCACCATCATCATCAATATACACACCCAACCCCCAGTCCCTCCATTTAATGTCATCTCCGGGAGAGTAGCGGCTTGGTTCTCTGCCACCAACTCTTTCTCGATCAAACGAACCAACATAGGTGGCATCAGGGTTACGCATATCCCTTGCCACGTTGAGCCTTCTCTGCCGTGGCCAGCCTTTAGCTTCCCTCCTTCAACACCGATTTGTTCTTTCTTGGCCTGGTTCACGTCGGTCTCCAGCACAAGTTTCGCAGATGCAGCTTCCTGCACACTTGTCGTAGACCCTTCTCTAACGTGCCCATCCCTATCGTGGAAACCGTGCTCCATTTCCAACAAGTCTGACCCGGATTCTAGACCCAACCTAACATCACCGAATCGGTTGATTGAGGAGACCGGGCCCAAGGATCCTTTCCTATTTTTTTTTTTGGACATCCTTGAGTTGTTGGACCTAGCACCAAGCCTACAAAGAACCTTCTTTCTCTTATTCCTTTTACCCCCACTACAAAATATTCTGGTAAAAACGGCGGTTTTTTTGGGTATTTATGGCGGTTTGAACCGCCATTATTACCAATAATGGCGGTTTCGTAAAGCGACGTAATTCTGGGCGCCATTCTGGTTATTACGGCGGTTTTTTGAAAACCGCCACAATTTCCTGAGTTAAAACGGCAGTTTTTGAATGGGTTAAAACGGCGGTTCAAAACCGCCGTTATTTCCATGGTTAAAATGGCGGTTCTTGGATAGGTTAAAACGGCGGTTTGAACCGTCATTATTACCCTGACAGAGTAGCGTTTTGATTGGTTAAAACGGCAGTTCAAACCGCCGTTATTTCTAGGGTCAAAATGGCAGTGTTTGGATAGGTTAAAACGGCGGTTTGAACCGCCATTATTACCCTGACAAAGTGGCGTTTTGATTGGTTAAAACGGCATTTTTAAACCGCCATTTTTACCTTGACAGTAGCGTTTTGGTTGGTTAAAATGGTATTTTTGAACCGCCATTTTACCCTAACAGTGATATTTTTTATCGTTTATAAAAACAATTTTTATTGTTATTTTTATTGCGTTAAATAAATAATTGTGATTAAAATTTCACAATAGCAAAAAATCATAATCCATAAATGAAATATTATATAACTCATAAACAAAATATTAATATAATATATAATTTTTTATTATTGAAAATCAAAAGTAATAACTCCTATACAAAACTTTGTCTCACTAAACTTACCAAAATACAAGCATTGCAATAAACACTAATCAGTTAAACTATGTTAATATCTAATAATGTATTTAAACCATCTAATAAGTGCTGTCTTTAGTACTTAAAATATGAATATACAAGACAAGTAGCTTAGCTAAGTGATGATGAATAAGATTTGGAGGCCAAAAATTTTCTCCTTTTGTAATTAACTTTAAAACAAGCCAGTCTTAGTTTCTTGGTCTCTTGTGTGAGTTTCATCCCGAAAACTTGTTCCAACATCTTTGTTTCTTGCTCCATTTTGTAAGGAGAATCTGAGATAGAAAATGACTCAAGTTCAAAAAACGATCATATACTAGTATATGTATACAAAAAAGATGAAATACGCTCTAATTATATATGGATATGAATGACATATGGAAAGCAGAAAAAAATAATTAAGATATATATATATATATATATATATATATATATATATATATATATATATATATATATATATATATATTGAAGCTAATTAAGTAATATTAATAGCCAATAGGAATCTAATGCACTACGGTATGGATACCAAAAACACTTAAAAAAACAAAAAGAAAAGAAGAAATAGCTCCACTAATCTTTTTTCTGCTTGAATTCCCTTTTTGCCTTGGTTGGTGGACAACAGGTTTATCTTCACACTTAGATCGCATCTTTATGCCAATTAGACAGAAAATTGCCAACAGGTTTTAGAGGGATAGAAGGCTTTGGATTCCTTTTCTTTTTTCACAATAGAGATAACAATTAAATTGTTTCAATTAGCAATGGCAAGAACCTGAATAATCTGGGAATGTATTGCACAAGGATCACTGCAGATATAAGATTCTTTGAATGATTTGCTCCTGATGAACCCAAGTACTTTGGTAGCACAAACAATATTATTATCTGCACATATTTCATTATAGATATCAACACAATTTGTTTCGTTACAACACAATAAACCCATCATAAATTCTATCCTTTCAAAGTAGTAGTCCTATATTCATGTTCAGGTTTTTAAACCTCACTATTCACATAAAAGAAGCGGTACTATATTTCTGCGGATATTCAAAATACTAATGGTCGACTTAATTAAAATTTAAAAAAATTAAAATATAAAAAGTTATAAAAAAAGTTTATAAATAAATTATTTTGTGTTTAGTCTTAGTCATAGAAGTACTTATTTTAAACTTACAATGATAGATAATTTTTAAAAGAGAAAAAATCACTTTTTTTTTCATAAATACTTTAAATAAATTTTTAGAAAATCACAAGTTAATTTTAAAAATTGTACCAAATAATAATAACTTTTTGAGAAGTCACAAGTAAAAAAAAAAAAAAGTAACTTCTACACCATTTCAAACCAGTTGTAAGTAAAATGTCAAAAGAAAGGAAAATTTTACCTGAGGCAAAGGAATCACTACAAATAAATCAAGAAGAAAATAGCTATGCAAATAATGCATAGCAATCTCTTTTGGATGGTCAACTATATCAATCACCCTTGATCCAGTACTAGCAGAAACATAAGCCAACCTAAACTGTAAAAATGAAACTTGATAGAGTTAGAATTGCACAATAAATCCTTATTATACATGACATTCACTATAATGACAGCAATGGTAGCATTCATAACTTCTATGTTATCGTGCAATAAATCAAGAAAAAAAAGACTTCAAACAGAAATGGAAGTGTCTACTACTTTAGTCTCTTTCTTCTCAAAATGTTATCAAATAAAAAAAAACATTACCTTAATTTGAATTATATTTTTTAAGTGCGATCAAAATTTCATAGCTACTATAATCATGATAATAATAGACATTATAGCATTTTCCTATTTATCATCCCTAAGAATGTTCTATGATGTACTAATCTAATGAACAATATGATAGATGTAAGAGAGTTTGTAGCCTCTGTTCTTTTGATACCAAAATGTTTGTTTTTAATAAAAAGGTTTTGCTAAGAGATTACCTGAAGAAGTATGTTCAAGAAATACACTAAATCATTCAAGCTTCTAAGTACAACAAGTGGTATTGTCCTTGTCCAGTTGATAACAATGCAATTGAAATCCTACAGTTCATGATTGTGCTCGTAGCCTCCTTCGAAATGTATTGAGATCTCATCATAATAGATGGCCAGAATATGCCAACACAACTCTCGAAAGTACAGAAGCCAAAAGCTGAATGGAACCAGCAAATGAGATGCCTCCACCTTTCTCCTTTGTAGGAGACACGACGAACTGTTCCCAACAAACCAGTCAATTTATAGCAGAATAGTATGCAATGCAAATAATAATACTAAATAGAGTAGGGAAGACTAGCATACAATGGTCAAAATGGGAAGTATTAGATAAGCAGCAGAAACTGCAAAAACAATCTGCATGTAGCCCTCTACTCGGAGTGATGTGCGAGCCATCAACCTAGATGCCAGTGAGCTTCCCATAGGAACACAAAGGTATACATTGAACCTTCAAAGAGAGATTGAATGGCACCCAACAAGGCAATTTTTTCATCTGAAACACACAATATATATTAATAGATGAACATGGGAAACTAGCAAGAGATGAACAAAGTACAATGATAACAACATAAAAAGTAGAACAAGATAAAACATCTGCTTGCATAATTATTGGGGTATGTTTAATAACAATTGCCTTACGGTTACAGAGAAGTAAGTATTTCTCTTCTAGATTTGCATAGTAAATATACATTCCATGTTAGTTAGGACCAGCTTCTAACTGCATGTGAAACACCAGGGACAAGACACAACTCTGATACCAAATATTCCAAGCAACTGCCTCAATATATATTTTTCCCTTTTCTTTTGTATATTTTAAGTTTTCATGAAAGAATTATTTTGTAAGTGCAGGAGAAACCAAAGATAACAAAGCAGGACATGGTATACTGCCTGCCAACAAGATGAGGTTGGGAGCAACCTTTAGTGAACATATAGACAATGAAAGAGGAGATTTCAGCCAATTCAAGACAATTTCACCTTATGTGACTTTCTATGATATCACCATTCAAATTGGTGAGTAAATTATATCTAATGGTTGATATATCCACTAACAAGAAAGTGGAACAAATTCATATTCCCTACAAATCAGTAGCAAATCGTCAGATGTTTCCATAGAGAATGCTGAGTTCTTAAGAATCCTAAATTGCCTTTTTTCATCTATGCTTGAGGCTCAGAAAATAGTACTGATTGGTTATATTTCAATCCTAAATTCCTTAAAAAATTTTTCTACAAACAGAAAACATAAAGAAGATCTATGCAGTTCACAGTGCACGTAATACCAGGAGAAAACAAGTATTCACATGATTTTACTCAATCCTATAATTACGAAAAAATTCGGTGAAGAACTTACTCAATTTCTTCTAATAATCCCCAATTTCTGACCTAAAAATAAATTGAACAAGGAAAAAAATTCAAAACCTGGCATTAAATAAAATAAGTAGCAGAAGTTAGCATAGAACAATCAAAACCTGGAATTAAACAAAGTAAGGTCAATGAGGAGAAGAGATTGTTAGTTATCACAGAAAAGCTCTTAGCAGCATGAAATTAATATGTACTTACTTTTCTTTGAATTAAGTCATCAAGTTCTCTCTTTACACTGGTACAGATCAGCAACAGGAGGTTCCATGAAGAACTCCAGATATCCTCCCAACATTTTTAAGTGGCCATCCTGAAAGAAAATGATGGAATTCTATTAAAATATCAGACGACTAGAGCATAGATGGGAACTGAAGCTGTACAACCTTTGGAATATTGAATAAAAATGAGAACTAATAACAAATCATGAAATCACATGGCACTCACAGCAACCCCTTTCAATAAGTTCTCCCACCAAACAGAAGCACCACTGCATCAGGCACAGCTGTGGGGTCGCGGAGGAAAACAGAGTTCACTTTTATCTTCTCATTAAAAAGTAACCATGGATATGGGATTCTAGTTTTCCGAGCATTGACGGAGTTCTAGAAAATGAAATATGAACATACAATTGAAAAGGGAAAGCAAAATCTTAGAAGAGTCAACATAAAAATTCTCCAAAAGTGTGCAGAGAATTTACAACCACCAGCAAATTATGACTTGAATGAACTAACCGAATATAGGAGCACTTGACCATCCTCCATTGTTTTCAAAGAGAATGACTTTTCATTGTGCTGCACATGAAATTATACTTCATTTATTTTATGTAGTCCCAAAACAAGAATAAGAATGTACCACACAATCTCCCCCAAACACTTTCAGAATAGTAATACTTTTAAGTAATACTTTCAGAATAGCCATTTTTAATGTCACCTACTGGTTTAGCTTGGCTGTTACTTGTTTGGAAAACTAAATTGTCTCATCGTGTAATTTAAAATGGATAATATAGCCATTTTGATGGTTGAAAAATTTATTAACAAAGCATAAGACAGAAAAAGTCAATTTAAGCATCTTTCACTTTATACACTATCTGTAGTGAAATGATTTCCCTATTAAGTTCTAACATTTTCTCTTTACTAGTTTGGAATTATTTCATCTGTAAATGCAAATCTATAAATGCAAACTTTTGTGCTAAAACTTTATGTGCGGTTAACTGAATTTTACTGAAGATTAAAGCCAATCAATACTATTAAAGCATGAATTGGCATGAAAGGGGAAGGAAAAAGGAATTGTATGCTAAAGAGGATAGGGTTAGGGAATGAGGAGACCACTGAAGAGCTTGCTAGATCAGCCATTGAAAATGCTCATCTTAATAAATCTATTCTTGCAAAAGAAAATTTGATTGAAGATCTGAAAAGACAATTGACTCCGGTAGAGGCAGATCATAATGGACTGATGATTAAGTTGGAGTTTGCCGAGAAAGATAACACATCTCTAAAGTATGAGGTTTGAGCACAAATAATCCAATAAAACAACAAAATTACCGCAACTCCATTCTCCGCATCATCGAGCACTTCATCATCATCATTATGAAATGTTTCAACGATTCCTTCCTCAGAAACCCTAGCTCCTGCAGTTTTAGTAGTTGTAGTTGCCATTTCGCAAAATCTATCATGTATTCTGAAATTTTGGATCAATAATTCAAGAAATCGAAGGAATTAGAGTAAAATATTTTCAAGAGAAAAAAGGAAAGGAGGGAGAAGAACCTACCTCGCGAGCTTGTGGGAGGAGAATCTCACAGCACATTAGCTCGATGGATGATATTGCCAGCGTAAGAGAATGCCACCGGAGGAGATCATTGCAGTAGGAGATGTCGCTTGAGGAGACCGTCGCAGGAGAAGACTGTCAGAGGAGGAGATTGTCCTTGGAGGAGAGGTCACCAGAGAAGACTGCCGCTGAGAAAAACGTCGCCAAATGAGGTCGTCGTTGGAGGAGGTCGTCGCCGGAAGAGATCGGTCAGAGGAGGTCGTCACCGGAGGAGATTAGTCAGAGGAGATCGTCAGAGAGAAGATCCCAGTGGCAGCGATTCAAACTTTGCTTTTCAACTGAAAATGAGAATTAGATTAGGGTTAGGCTTTTTTATATAGAAGTGATAATGGCGTTTTAAAACCGCCAAAATCAATAGAAACCGCCAGTAAATGCAATTTAATTATGGCAACAATAAAAAACGCCATAACATTCGGGTATTACGACAGTTTTACAAAACCGCCGTAATATTTATGCCATTTTATGTCCCTTTTTTTGTAGTGCCCTCCTTACCAGCCTATTAAAGTTACCTTCATAAATCCATGTAACTGTATTTTTAGAATCAACTTCATAATTAATATAATCACATCCCACACAATCCACTCTCCTTTCAATTCATTCATAAATTGGTTGATATGTTACCGTTTTTATCTGATTTTGTCTTGAATGATCATTAATCCACTCATTCAAAATAATTTCAGGAATTACCAAGCTGCCCTTATCTTTTCCGTCTTCCCTCAGCTGCCCTTATCTTTTCCGTCTTCCCTCAGCTCCCCTATCACCACATCGGCTGCTTGGTTGTTGAAAACCGTCGGTTTTGTAGCCCGTGCACTCCTTAATCTCGTACCCGCACAATCCTTTTCCGCAACTGTTCTTCGTTGTTCACAGCTATAATCACTTTTTCTATTAACTTCTACATAACAATTCAAATCAAAAGCCTCCCGTCCCACTTCTTTCACTAGCACATCGAATCCACTGATACTTATTGTAATATGGATCCATTCATTAATCATATCCATGATACAAGTATCAATTTGCACTCGTCCAACAATAAAAGACATGCATGATTCTGTCACTTTGTTATAACCGACTACTTCTCCGCATTGGCCTCCTAACATACTAAAGGTATCTGCTGACCACCTATGTAACGGAACTCCATAGCATTCTAACCACACTCTTCAAGTTTCACATCGCTTCGTCTCATCCCATCTCCATATACTATGGAAGAATCGCAAGAGACTATGCATTTTAAACGTATATGCTTCTTCTGCATTCAATACAGAATCAAAAGTCAAAAGAACTTTATACGCTCCCAATTCCCGTACTTGGACAACTTGAGGTAGGTTTTTTCCAATCATCTTCTTCAAGGAACTAAAATCAATTGCCTTCGTCGTACCGCCAACCAGACTTCTCTGTAGCCAGTCCAAATTCTCTTTCACCACCGATACTTCTACTTTCTTCGTCCACCCATTTTCATACAGGTCTGATTCTTTTTGGTGCCTTGTTAGTTTCTCTACCTGCCTTTAGTTATCTTCTCCCTGAAACTAAGAATTTATCTTGTTCTGACTATCACCTCCTTCCTGAGCTGTCTTTCGGACCTTTGTCTCAGTTGTTCGTCTATACTTCGCTTCTCCTACGTACACAATCTTTCCTCTCAACCTCATACGATTCATTTCTGTTATAACCTTCAGAGCTCCACCTTTCGTTGTGTCTCGGATGAACGCAAAAATATACATAGTACCACCTTTTTGTTTTCGTGATACATAGATGTCGTTAATGCGTCCAGTCCAATTAAACAGATGGAATAATTCATTCTTCGAAATGTGTTCAGAAAGATTATCAACAAAAATAGAAAAAGACTCATTTTCCAATCGTTGGTACTCTTCTCGATTCTAAATTTTGAGATCTCTTACAAGTTACATGTTCCCTAATTTTAACCCACCATGTGTTTTTCATCCTTTGTCTCACTCCTTTTCTCATCTCTCAGTTCTCACCTCATACTTTTAATGTGCAAGTTTACGGAATTATCATTAATTTCTTCTGATCGTAGTAAATTTTTTCATACTCACTTGAAATTTACGTATAATGCATCAACAAACATTTGCTTTATTCTTTGTTTTTTCTTGCTTTGCTATATACGGATGCAGGACATCCACCACTGGAAATTTTAAATGGATTGTTTCATGTAGCTTTATTTATTTATTTAATTGGTATGATTTATTTATTTATTTTGCTATCTATTAAAAGTTTAGCGTTTCAATATTTTTTATAATCAAATCCATATATTAACATGGTCTTATATCTCTATTTTTTTCTATAACTACAAGAAAACAGCTATGAATATATTAACATGAACTTCACCAAACACAATCCTTGTGGCCATAACAAATCACATGCTCAAACTATGATAAATAAGATCTCATTCAATTAAGAAATAGCAAACCAAAACTGCAACTTATTATACTTTTGCAGAAATTATAGTTAAATTTCATACAAGAACTCGTGCTTTATTTTTATTACAAGAATTTTAAAATTATAAAATTTTTACTTCTTCTCTTTTGACTCTACCTCCATGCAAAGTTTTTTTTAATTACTTTATAATGCACCAAATAATTGCATTAATAGAACTTTTGATGATTTCAACTTTCTTGTTATAATGACTTGTTTGCTTTGTTTTTATTCTTGGTGCAGAAGAACCACCACTATTACTAAATTACTTTGTCATTACTTGGCTGCATTCCTCTAAATAAAATTTTCATCGTCATTCTTAGCGCCATTAGTATCCAAATTTAGAAAATAAAGACCTAACAGTTAATTTATCTTTAATATCTTGAGTTATTATTTAATTTTCATTATAGTATTTAAGAAAATAAATTCAGATAATGTAAAAATTATAATTTGAAATCATCTCCCACAAACATTATAACAGCTCAAGGCTATAATACCAATTAAAGCCAAAATTAAATTACTATTTGTTACTCTAAATTTAATCAGGTACCAAATATGAGAAAAGGATAAACCCAAAAAAAGGATATTCATGACTAAGAAATCAATCTTAACATTATTTTTATTCCTAATCCAAAATATCTTATTCCTTTACTTTTTGGTACTGCTTGGTTTTCTCTCTGTGTATTAAAGAGAAATATAAAGTGACTAACATTTTTTATTAGGTGAGTTTTACTCAACCTCCTCTAAATCAATATGTAAATTATCCCTTGTGACGTGGCATATTTTAATTAGATGCTTAGTTTTAGTTTGAGTTAATTTAACCAAATAAGAGTTAATATCTTAACTAAAGTAGGACAATTTTGTAATTAAATATTTTTATAAGAGAGATGAATATATAATTTCTGTAAACATTAAAAAGTAAAGATATCTTTTTTATCATTGTTCAGAACCTCAATGCACCTCAGCCTCATTCCTTTCTGAAATTGAAAGAAAAAATCAATTCAACCTCTACCCACCCGTTGACCCAGCACCGTAGCCCGCAGTCCGCAGCCTGTAGCCCGCAGCCACCTCAACTCCGCAGCCCCGTCGCATGTACAGGCATCGCGTGTGGAAGCCTGATGCCGTCACAGGAGCTTGAAGTCGTCTCCTCTGTTCGAGAGCGCTCTCTATATGTTCACCGTGCCTCCGTCATTGTCATCGTAACCATCACTGTCAAGAATTTCTTCGTGCTTTCCTCGCCGCCTGACATCTCTGTTCGTTCTATCTTCATCCACTAGCTGGAACCTTCCCTCGCCGCTGACATCTCTGTTCGTTCTGTTCGCGCTTTAGGTAGGTCTTCTCTTTTTCTCCATTGTGTAGTATTCATTTATTTGTGTATTCTAGCCTGAGTTTTGCACTGTTGATTCTTGTGATTACTAATTCTGAAATTTTTAAGTTGTTCATGATTTTTGGTTCTGAACATCTTATCTTCTGTGACTAGGAAATAGGAATAATTTATTTTGGTTAATTACTTAATTTTGTTCATGATTTTTGTTAGCTGAATTTTGAATTTTGTTTGCTGTGACTTGGAATTATTTTGTAGTATTTATTTGTGTATTCTAGCCTAAGTTTTGTGCTGTTTATTCTTTTCTTTATATCCTTTAATTTTATTCTGAACTGAGTTAATTGGAATTGAAGTAGGTAATTGGAATAAGAATAGCTTTAATTTTGATCAGAAACACCTTAGTTGTTGTTGTGTTATTTTTCCGAACCTTTCATGTTGTTATAGTTGCTGATGTTGTGTTGTTGTTGGTGTTTTGTTTTTTTTTTAATTTATCTTCTTGTAATTAATTAGTGATAGAAAGAGTAAGTGTGGTGTACCAAATATTTAAAGATGATTATATGAGATTATGGAGAGCATTTGTCAGGGAGTGGCTGAATAGAAAAAAGAAAAATTGGTAAGCAACGGTTGCTTTGTTGAATTGGGACCCTGCCCAAGTAGATAGAATTTGACTTCGAAACAGTGAAATTAATATAATCCACTTATAGTAATTATATCTCAAGGACTTGAGATGATCCCCTCTGTTTGCTTGTGCTCTTCTATTACTTGAGGATATAGCCATTTTTTGCATTGGTTTTTGGTTAATTAATTCAAAATAGCCAACATAACCCTTCAGAGAAATTGTCCCTGGAGTTAATGTTGCATTCGGTTGGCCTTTTTGAAAAAGATAACCTCCATGTTTAATTTCCTGAACAATTATAGGCTTGTGTCTTTTCCTAATTTTTTATTCACTATATCTTTAACTGTAGCCTCTGCTTCTCAAATATCAATTTCTATTGTTTATTTATTATCCTTTTTTTTTTTTATTTATATGGTCAAAATCTTGGGTTCTGCTGATTCTATTTTGAACTAAGATGCATAAGCATTAGTATATTGAATCTGATTTTATTGCCTAATACTGGAAGTTAGGAAAAAATATGGTTTTAAATGTTAAGTTTATTATTAAAACCTCCCTTTTTCATTAGTCACAAAAAAACCTCCCTTTTCATTCCTGAAACTTTTAATTGCTTTGATCTTGTCTTGTTGTTATAGTTATCTTTTTTTGGATGACTTTACTGATTTGATTTTATAATTTTGCTCTTTCCGTTTACCCTGGAGGTTTCAACATCATTCTTAGAGAAAACACTAACACATACTGAAGGATTACCATGTGTTCATAATACGCAGCGGAAGAAAAAGAAAGTAATCCTTAAAAATCTATTTTGTGCTTAAACTTTATTCCAATAATATATATAGATAAGATCTAAATACCTTTAGACGCTTTAGTAAAAATTACTTTCTCCTTCGATGGTACGAAGGCGCTATGCGTATCCACACAGAGACCAACCTTTGCTGTCAACTCCTTGACCAATGGACATCTGATCTAAATTGAGAAACCTCTTGCAACTCTTTGCATGCCATAAATTTCTTCTCCAAGAATTAGGCTCACATACGTTTATGTGTGTAGAGGTAAAGGAATAAAATCCTTGTATTTTATTCTCATCTGTCACTTTCCTCTACTCTTAACATACATATATATAGTATGAAATTTGTTACTGATTTTAAATTTGATTCTCAATTCAAATTTAAATCATATCTTTAAATTCCAAATCTGAATCCTTTAAATTTTATGAATCATATCATAACAATTTAAAACATAATCGATTTGGATCTCATCCAAATTTATAATTCAAATTCAGAAATAGAGTAACTAATTATTCTCAAATCTCATTTAATATTCTCAATTATCATATTATTATTATATTCTTGGTGCTAGCAAAGAATATAATAATATTCCATTTGAATTAATATAATTATTTATTTGATCAAATCAAAATAATAATTAAATAATTCTATAGCAAAGATTAGAACACTCATTAGTGTGTGACCCCATAGGTTCAATACTAAGCGGGTAGTAAATTAGTCATACTAAATTTACTAATCAAGGTTGGCGTCTAGCAACACTCCTCAATGACCCGATAGTTTGAAGTAATCTATTTTTACTAAGAACCTCAGAAGAACAAAGTATAATTCCTTCCATCTTTCCAGCTCTTGGTTAACCTTTAGAGTATGGTTTAATTGTCAAACTCTAACTTGTTACCATTGTTATAATGAAGTGTGAATGACTTAAGAAACTCATTTCTTCATTCATTCAATTCCCTTGGTCAAGGTTTTATTCATCTCAGTCATTATAATCATAGAGCTCAAACTCTTTACCGAGAGTTGATGGATTCCTTATTGACTAATCATTAATTCTACAAGTATTTAAATCATACCCAATATCCATTCAACTAGCACCCTAGGGTATTAGGTGTCCGGAATCAAAGTATAATAAATACATTGTTAATTACCATGACAGTCGCAGGTCAAAGGAAAATCTATTACTATGTTCATCTTTAGAATATCCTATTGACAAAAATACAGTAATTATAACCATTAGGAATTCTCAAAGTGAGTCAGTTCAATGGTCATATCTCTATATGCACCATCTATATATATAATTTAATAAATGAGATCTATTAATCTTCATCCAATGAAGACCATTATATATATATATTGATCTTTCCGGATTATTAATGTCCTTTTTAATAATCCTATGACCAAGAACAATTTAGATTAAATTATAAAAGATTTATCTCTCAATATTATGATCACTATCACAATGATAAATCTCTAAATTTAATCAAGAACGTTATTATATTAATATTTTAATATAATAACAATAACAAATTATTTGACACGTGATTGATTGGATTGTGGTCATACTACTTATTCCCATCATACTCCTAAATACACAGTGATATACCTTTTTTTTGTTTTATGTAGTATGGCACAAAAGGAGGACAATTTATTGCATTACTTC
Organism: Arachis hypogaea; assembly: GCF_003086295.3. NCBI lineage: Eukaryota > Viridiplantae > Streptophyta > Magnoliopsida > Fabales > Fabaceae > Arachis > Arachis hypogaea. The sequence goes on along the minus strand of NC_092046.1, from coordinate 71,479,668 downwards.
ACAACCTATGTAATGTAAATTAACTTTGTAATAGGATCAATTTTAGAAAGAACATGCCAACTATTTTATATCTTCTTTAGAGTTATATCTTCTACTAGTTAGGCCCTCATGCTTTTTTGTATAGTTGGAGAAAGAATGGAATTATAGGCACTTGTTCTATGTCAAGATCAATAAGCTAATTAGTCAAAGTCTTATCATATATTACCTTTTATTGTTTGATTTACATTTAGTTTATTAGCACGCACTAAGTGAAATTGTGCATTCGCCAAGTTATTACTATATCTGTTTTGAAAAAAATTGAAATAATATACACCAAGAGTAAGTTCTTTTAACATATGTGTGCATAACCTGAAGTTAATTCTTTTTTATTCTGGTACTGGTTATTGATGGCTCTTTTACAACTAAGATTCTTAGAACTAAATTGATTACTTTATTGTTCATTTATATGTATTTGCATAATCTATTTTAACAAACTTGATGGATACTACTTAGCAATTGGAGAAAAACAACAATCTGAAAATATGTTGCAAGCATAAGCATGTTCCAAGTAAGAATAAGAATGTCTATTTAGGTCTTTAAGATACAAAGAAGCTAATCAACCAAATAAAAAACATAAAAGTAAATACAATTCAATGGATTGTATTAAAATCTTTTAGTTCTTTAAAATAATCTTTTAGTTCTGCCTTCAATATATTTGGCATGCTTTGGGTCTTTTGGGATTAAATTCCTGTCTACACTGTCTGTATTTTGTTTTCTGATTTTAAATTTTTGTGAATAAAACAATGAACACCAGATTTTTTTTAATCATTAAATTTTAAAAAAGGAAAGACAAGAAAAAAAAACCAAAACATAAATTAAAAATATAAAAATTTCAAAACAAAACAGGACTTTATTTATCTTACCAATTAGATACTTGCTTTGTGCCTTCATGTCCTCTTATACAAGTATAGACACCTTTGAAACATGATGTAAATTGATGGATTGATTGCTCTACACTTATGGGAATCATTATATATTTTTATTAGTATTTTAAATTCAAAGGAAATGATATAATCATGTAGATAAGTGAAGGTGTCACTTGTTTACTCAAATTATTACTCTAATCTGATGCAGAGATGGGTAAGATTGAAAAAAAAAACTTGCATGGATGTGGATTATGCAGTTTATTTGCATATGGCTATGTATACTAAAAGTATAAATATGTAATGATTTTGTTTAATAAAACTCCATTATGTATATACGTATAAATGATTTGGATCTGGATATGGACGAGCCTGATTGGAAATATGAGATTATAAAAATGTGTTATGTATGTTATTTAGAGGTATAGAGACTCAACCCCAAAGGTGACCCTTTTTTTTTTGACTGAAAATTTAACTTTTCATTTAGAAAAAATTAGTGTGACTTTTCCACAGAATAGGTAATATTCAAGATGGTATTTGTTCATACCCTGGGTCGAGCTACCCGACCCGGGATGATTGGTGATAAAGCGACCGACCTCTTCAGGTCAGACTATCCGACCTCTTCTCAAAGAGGTCGGCCAAATCGACAGGAAAATCCAATAAAGGGCCCAAATAGAGGAACACGACTCAAATCCAAAGGCAGTCCAAGCCTAAAGAGATGAATGAAGTTCCATTGAAGATAAGCTGACCTCAACTCAAAGATAAAGATAAGATAAGATAACTAACTTATCTTATCTAGAAAGGTCACTCTACAACCACTATAAATACACTGGAGCACCCAGGTATAACTCATACTCTGATTCAACATAAAAACCTGCTTAATACCCGTGCTAACTTAAGCATCGGAGTCTCTTACAGGTACCCCCCACCCTCCGGTGGCCAAGGATCAGCAGTGCAGCAAGTCCAACAAGTCGGGCACAACAGCTCCGGTCGCCACCAGCCAGCCGGACACGTCATCTCCGATCAGTACGAAAGATCTCATCTGAGATCGACCTCCAGTTCCAAGTAACCCTCGGAACATTGGCGCCGTTGCCGGGGAACCTGGAAGTCATCCCATCACCATGGTGGATAACCGTGACAACGACCACGATTCAGATCTAGAAAATAGAACGCCGCACAAAAATGCGGACACCCCACTAGAAGACACCCCAGAATCCAATGGAGACAAAAATACATCTAAACCAGGAGCAATAGAAGCTCTTCAAGATCGCTTGAAACAACTTGAAAAAGAAACCCAACAACAACGAGAAATCGGAAAGGATCTACAAAGAGAGGTACGGCGACGTCGAGAGTTGGAAGAAAAATTACAGCAATTAGAAGCCGATCTAAAATCGAAGGCCCCTCGGATCACTCCTGAGGAAAGCTCACGTAAAGAACAGGATCCATTCACCAGGGAGATCATGAAAACCAAAATCCCAAAGGACTTTAAACTCCCAGATATGACTTTATATGACGGTACCTGGTGCACAAATTGTGAATCACACTTTTCACAACTCGTACCACTGACCAGCAAGTGCACTGGGTCGTCCAAGTAATACCTCACGTGAGTAAGGGTCGAATCCCACGGAGATTGTTGGTTTGAAGCAATCTATGGTTATCTTGTAAATCTTAGTCAGGAAGTCAATTATGTTTATCAGTTGAATTGCAAATAAACAATAGAGCATGGATTAAAGGTTACTTGTTATGCAGTAGTGGAGAATATGTTGGAGTTTTGGAGATGCTTTGTCTTCTGAATCTCTGCTTTCCTCTGTCTTCTTGTTCACGCACGCACGTCCTCCTATGGCAAGCTGTGTGTTGGTGGATCACCGTTGTCAATGGCTACCTTCCATTCTTCCAGTGAAAACTACGCTCACACGCTCTGTCACAGCACGGCTAATCACCGGTTGGTTCTCGATCCGGTTGGAATAGGATTTACTATCCTTTTGCGTCTGTCACTAACGCCCAGCCTTCAGGAGTTTGAAGCTCGTGACAGTCATTCAATCCTTGAATCCTACTCGGAATACCACAGACAAGGTTTAGACTTTCCGGATTCTCATGAATGCCGCCATCAGTTCTAGCTTATACCACGGAGATTCTGATTAAGGAATCTAAGAGATACTCATTCAATCGGATGTAGAATGGAGGTGGTTGTCAGGCACACGTTCGTAGTTTGAGGAAGGTGATGAATGTCACAGATCATCACCTTCATCACAGTTAAGCGCAAATGAACATCTTAGATAGGAACAAGCGTGTTTGAATGGAAAACAGAAATACTTGCATTAATTCATCGAGACACAACAGAGCTCCTCACCCCCAACAATGGGGTTTAGAGACTCATGCCGTCAGAGAATACAAAGTTTAGATCTAAAATGTCATGAGATGCAAAATAAATCTCTAAAAGTTGTTTAAATACTAAACTAGTAGCCTAGGTTTACAAAAATTGGATAAACTATGATGGATGATGCAGAAATTCACTTCTGGGGCCCACTTCTGTGTGCTGGGGCCCACTAGGTGTGTGCTGGGGCTGAGACTTAAGCAATTCACGTGCAGAGGCCATTTGTGGAGTTGAACGCCAGTTTTTGTGCCAGTTTGGGCGTTCAACTCCAGTTTTTTATCCTTTTCTGGCGCTGGACGCCAGAATTGGGTAGAGGACTGGCGTTGAACGCCAGTTTACGTCGTCTATTCTTGTGCAAAGTATGGAATATTATATATTTCTGGAAAGCCCTAGATGTCTACTTTCCAACACAATTGGAAGCACGCCATTTCGAGTTCTGTAGCTCCAGAAAATCTACTTTGAGTGCAGGGAGGTCAGAATCCAACAGCATCAGCAGTCCTTTTTCAGCCTGAATCAGATTTTTGCTCAGCTCCTTCAATTTCAGCCAGAAAAATACCTGAAATTACAGAAAAACACACAACTCATAGTAAAGTCCAGAAATATGAATTTTTCCTAAAAACTAATAGAAATAGACTAAAAACTAACTAAAACATACTCAAAACTATATGAAATTATCCCCAAAAAGCGTATAAAATATCCGCTCATCAGTACCACAGATCCCAACCACCATCTCAGCAATTTCAGAAGCAGAATGTACCTTACCGACACCTCAGACGCCATTCGCTGCAAAGCTTTCCCAACAACTCTCACGAAGACAACAATCTGATGGTTCGACAACTTATCTCCAAAGTCCATCTCAAACTTCGACGACTTGGCCAAAAAGTTCCTGGCCCGATTCTCCATCGAGAAAGATAAAGCCAAGCACGCCCCCAGTCTACTAGGGATCAAGCAAGGAGATCGGGAGAGCCTCCGCAACTACATGGAAAGATTCAACAAAACATGCATGGACATACAAAGCTTACCAACAGAGGCCGCCATCATGGGACTCATCAATGGCCTACGAGAGGGACCATTTAGCCAATCTATATCAAAGAAGTACCCTACCTCATTAGACGAAGTACAGGAGCAAGCAGAAAAATACATCAACATGGAAGAAAATGCTCGGTTGGGAGAAACTTCAAAATCTGGGAACCTCTACCGAGATAAAGACAAGGAATCCAAAAAAAAAAGAAGATCGACAGGGGGAGAAAATCAAAAAGTACCATAATTACACCCCTCTCAGGGCGTCCCTGGTCGACGTATACAAAGAAGTCTGCCACACAGAGAAAATCCCCCCAGCGCGACCACCCAAAGGCAAAAGGGGAGGGGGAAACCGGAAGGAATATTGTGAATACCATCGAGTTCGAGGGCACTCCACCAACGAGTGCTTCGACTTAAAGAATATCATAGAAAAATTGGTGAGAGAAGGAAGATTAGATCGATTTCTGGCTATCCGAGATGATGACCAAAGAAAAAGACGAAGGGACGAGGATGACGGACGAACTGAACGATCACCTCGGACACCAGAAAGACATGTCCACATGATACATGGCGGATTTCGCAGCAGGAGGGATCTCCAAATCCTCTCGCAAAAGATATCTCAAAGAAGTATATCATGTCGAAGGAGAGGAAGAAGCGCTCAACATCTCAGCGATAACATTCACTAAGGAAGACGCGTCGGGCGTCATCACAGGACATGACGATCCCATGGTTATCACCATCATATTGGCAAATGCCAACCTACACCGCACCTTAATAGACCAAGGGAGTTCTGCCGACATCTTATTCAAAACAGCCTTTGATAAACTCGGCTTAGAAGCAAAAGAACTTAAAGCATATCCAAACAGTCTGTTCGGGTTAGGAGATACCCCGGTTCGACCACTAGGATACATACCACTACATACAACCTTCGGAAAAGGGGACCAATCCAGGACCCTCAAAATAGATTACATCGTAGTCAATGTAAGTTCAGCTTACAATGCTCTCATAGGTCGGACAACACTCAACCAACTCAGCGCAATAGTCTCGACCCACACCTATGTATGAAATTCCCAACTCCGAAAGGGATAGCCATGATAAAAGCTGACCAAAAGATGGCACATCACTGTTATAACGAAAGCCTAAACCTCAGAGGCAAAGGAGAAGAGTTTCATACAATTGAAATAGGCAGAGCCCAGCAACGAGAAGAACTCCGTCCACAACCAGAAGGCGAGATAGAAAAGATTCAAATTGGAGACACCTCGGACAAAACGACCAATATTTGCACGATCCTAAGAGGAGACTCAAAAGAATTACTGATACAATTCTTACGAGATAATGTCGATCTCTTCGCATGGAAAGCCACAGACATGCCAGGCATAGACCCTAAGCTAATGTGCCACAAGTTGGCGGTCTACCCAGGATCTCGGCCGGTGCAGCAGAGACGAAGGAAACTCGGGCCAGAACGATCCAAAGCTATGGAAGAACAAGTACAAGCACTACTGGAGGCAGGATTTATAAGAGAAGTCAAGTACCCACTATGGCTAGCTAACGTCGTCTTGGTGAAAAAATCAAATGGGAAGTGGCGAATGTGCACCGATTACACCGATCTCAACAAAGCCTGTCCAAAAGATCCATACCCACTCCCAAGCATTGACGCTCTGGTAGATGCTTCCTCCGGATACAAATACCTCTCGTTTATGGACGCATATTCGGAATACAACCAAATCCCTATGTATCCACCAGATCAAGAAAAGACCTCGTTCTTAACACCAAAGGCAAACTACTGCTACATCGTAATGCCTTTCGGTCTCAAGAACGCAGGAGCTACTTATCAAAGGCTAATGAATAAAGTCTTCTCAGATCACATCGGAAAAATCATGGAAGTTTTGTGTGGATGACATGTTGATAAAGACACAGAGCGAAGATACATTATTATCCGACCTGGCTCAAGTGTTCGACACCATAAGGAAGCACAACATTCGACTCAATCCCGCAAAATGCACCTTCGCAGTAGAAGCAGGCAAATTCTTAGGTTTCATGCTCACACAAAGGGGAATTGAAGCAAATCCAGACAAATGTCAAGCCATACTCAACATGAAGAGCCCAACCTATGTCAAAGAAGTACAACAACTCAACGGAAGATTGGCCGCCCTATCTCGATTCTTAGCAGGAGCTGCGATAAAATCCCTCCCCTTCTATGCTACGTTAAGAAAGGGAAAACAGTTCGAATGGACGACAGAATATGAGCAAGCCTTCCAAGACTTCAAGGAGTTCTTAGGACGGCCACCTATCCTATCTCGACCACGAGAAGGAGAACCGCTCATATTGTATCTCGCAGTAGGGAACCGGGCAATAGCCTCGGCACTAGTCAGAGAAGACGAAAATGGGCAACAACCTGTCTACTTCATTAGTAAAGCACTACAGGGATCCAAGCTGAACTATCAGAAAATAGAAAAATTTGCCTACACTCTTATCCTAACATCTCGACGACTCCACCCGTACTTCCAGGCTCACACCATTAAGGTTCGAACTAACCAGCCCATAAAAGAAATATTGCAGAAAACAGATCTAGCAGGCAGAATTCTACAATGGGCAGTCGAGTTATCAGAGTTCGATCTCCAATATGAAGATCAGACGGCAATCAAATCACAATATCTGGCTGACTTTATCGCAGAATTCACAGATGCCCTAGAAACCCCCACAGAATGGAACCTTTACGTGGATGGTTCTTCAAATAAAACTGGAAGCGATGCAGGCGTGATAATAGAAAGCAACCAAGGAACCCAAGTTGAGCTCTCCCTCAAGTTCGGGTTCCCGGCCTCAAACAACCAGGCGGAATATGAAGCATTATTAGCTGGTTTGAAGCTGGCTAAAGAGGTCGGAGTTCAAAAACTCAACATCTACAGCGATTCACAAGTGGTTACATCACAAATAACAGGGAGCTACCAAGCCAAAGATCCCACCATGAAAAAGTATTTGGATAAAACCAAAGAACAGCTTGGACAAATCGGGGAGTATAAGATCTGCCACATAACCCGCGAACAAAATGCCCGAGCTGATGCACTCTCAAAACTAGCCAGCACCAAACCAGGGGGTAACAATAGAAGCCTCATCCAGGAAATGTTGTAGAACCCGTCAATCTCGAAAGAGGAAAAAGTCCTGACTATAACAAGTCAGGACCAAGGATGGATGACCCCTATAGCCAACTACCTCAAAACAGGAACGCTCCCTACAGAAGAAAAGGAGGCAAAGAGGTTAAAAAGGGAGGCACAGTACTACACCATCATAAACAACATCCTGTACAAAAGAGGAATCTCAACACCTTTACTAAAATGCGTGCCAACCTCCAACACAAAGGAAGTGCTAGAAGAAATACACGGCGGTATTTGTGGCAATCATCTCGGAGCACGAGCTCTCGCCAAAAAAGTACTCCGGGCGGGATTTTATTGGCCATCTCTACAGAAAGAAGCCACAAAATTTGTAAAGACATGCCCACCATGTCAGAAACATGCCAACTTTCACATCGCCCCGCCAGAAGAGCTCATCAGCGTGACCTCGCCTTGGCCGTTTGCAAAATGGGGACTCGATCTTCTCGGCCCCTTCCCACAGGGATCAGGACAAGTTAAATTCCTCATAGTAGGGGTAGATTACTTTACAAAGTGGATCAAGGCAGAGCCCCTAGCCAATGCCACCGCTCAAAGAAGCTGGAAATTCTTATATAGAAATATTGTCACGAGATTCGGGGTTCTATATTCCATAACCACAGACAATGGCACTCAATTCATAGATGCAGGCTTCAGAAAACTAGCAGCCGACTTGAATATAAAGCACCAGTACACCTCCGTTGAACATCCACAAGCCAACGGACAGGCCGAAGCTGCTAACAAAGTCATACTGGCCGGATTAAAATGGAGATTACAAGATGCAAAGGGAGCCTGGGCAGAAGAGCTTCCACAGGTCCTATGGGCATATCGAACAACGCCACATTCCACCACGAAGGAATCCCCCTTCCGATTAGCATACGGAATAGAGGTGATGATTCCAGTAGAAATTGAGGAAGGGTCGCCCAGAGTAGTTCACTACAATGAGGGAGCAAACTCCCAACTTCAGAGAGAAGAGCTCGACTTGCTACCTAAACTCTGGGAAAGAGCTCGGATCAGGGAAGAAGCTCTAAAGCGCCGAATGGCTTCCATATATAATCAAAAGGTAGTGCCGAGATGTTTTGCAGAGAATGATCTCATCCTAATCCGAAATGATATCGGAACAACTCGACCAGGAGAAGGAAAGCTGGCAGCAAACTGGAAAGGACCCTACCGAGTTGTAGAAGTACTTGGAAAGGGCTACTACAGACTGTCTGAACTCGATGGACGAGAGCTTCCCAGGTCATGGCACGCTTGCAACCTAAGAAGGTACTACAGTTAAGAAGAGATAAAAGATCTCATCATTGGATGCACTCGTTTTCCTGAAAAAGTTTTTTAATGAGGCACCAAGTTGAGACTCAGACAATCCCATATGTATCTATTTGCACTGTTCCTTTAAATAAAATATATTTTAGATATTCTACAAAGATTTCAAGATGCATTAATCTGAAGCATTCATCGTCCGATTATAAAGCAACAGATCGGCAGAAAGTGAAAAAGAATTTCACTGCACGATCACGATAAAGACAACCGTCCGATAAAGGTGAAAACGCGATTCACCCAAAGGACAATCTAGAGATGACAACCACTTTCTACAAATTGGCAAAGATGAACACAGAATAATGTAAGAAGTTATCGAAAGTGATCTAAAAAAGAACTTGACGAGGTCTTACGGATCGCTAAAATAATAACTTAAAGACTGGTCGAACATTGAGAAGTCGAACCAAGTCAAACCAAGTTATAAGTAAACCCTGGAAAGAGGTCTGGCCAACCCTATTAAAGAGGATTACTTTAACTTAGAAGGGCCCGACATAACAAAGTCAGCCCAAAACGAAAAGTTATTAAGGTAGTCCCTGAAAGAGATCTGACAAAGATCCAAGAAAGAGGACTACAAAAAAATAACTTCAGGGAGACCGACATAACCAAGTCGGACTCCTACTACTGAAAAGTTATCAAAGTAGTCCCTGAAAGAGATCTGACAAAGATCTAAGAAAGAGGACTACAAAAAATAACTTAAGGGAGACCGACATAACCAAGTCGGACTCCTACTACTGAAAAGTTATCAAAGTAGTCCCTGAAAGAGATCTGACAAAGATCCAAGAAAGAGGACTACAAAAAATAACTTAAGGGAGACCGACATAACCAAGTCGGACTCCTACTACTGAAAAGTTATCAAAGTAGTCCCTGAAAGAGATCTGACAAAGATCCAAGAAAGAGGACTACAAAAAATAACTTAAGGGAGACCGACATAACCAAGTCGGACTCCTACTACTGAAAAGTTATCAAAATAATCCCTGAAAGAGACCTAACAAAGGTCCAAGAAAGAGGATTACAAAAAAATAACTTAAAAAGAGATCGACCTGACGAAGTCAATCTCCTACAAACAAGTTATAAAAGTAATCTCTGAAAGAGAGGATTACAATAATAACTTAGAAAGGGACCAACGCAAAGGAACCGGTCACAAATATGGAAAACCGAGAAACAAGTTAGACCCCACAAATCGTAACCTCAAAGGATTCAAGCTACAAACAACAAAATAACCCAAGGAGGTCGAGCCGCAAGATATCACACATCAGCAGAAAACAGAAAAATGTCAAATCAAAAGGCATTATATAAAATCTACAAAAGTTGCAAAAGCCTCGAAGATCAGCAAAATCTAAGGATGGCGAGCCACCTTTTTTGTTTGTCAGAATAAAAGTTGCTAGAAAAGCAACTAGGAAAGTGTCAGTAAATAAATAAAAAAGTTTTAAAAAGCCCACAAGCCGGGCCAACTACACAAATTCCCAGGAAAGAGATCAGCAAGCATCAGGAGCCTTCTTGGCAGCATCAGGACAAGGAGAAGGAGGACGAGTCTGGAGCGGCACAGCATCCACAGTTCCATCTTCCCGATTCAGGATCTGGCAATCCGAGTCGGGCACAGCAGGGGGAACGGAAGAGGTCGGCACTTTGGTAGAGGACACAGGGGGAGGAATGACAAACCCCAATTTGACGGTTTATCTTGTATTGATTTTTGGGGATTTTATCACCTTTTACCCATATTTATTCAAGAAATAGCATGGTTTTGTATATTCTCCTTTAATTGTGCTTGAATGTGAAAACATGCTTTTTAGGACTCAAAATAGCTAAATTTAATTCACCTTGATTCTATTAGATGCCTTGATATGTTTGTTAAGTGATTTAAGGTTTAGGAGGCAAAGATTGGATCAAGGGAATGAAGAAAGAAAGCATGAAAAGTTGGAGAACTCATGAAGAAATGGAAGAACCGGAAAGCTGTCAAGCCGACCTCTTCGCACTTAATCGGCCATAACTTGAGCTACAGAGGTCCAAATGATGCGGTTCCAGTTGGGTTAGAAAGCTAACATCCGGGGCTTCGAAACGATATAAGATTTGCTATGGTTGAACCACGTATGGTGGCGCGCACGCGCAAAGTACGCGCACGCGCCGTTGCTGCCACCTAGTTCACTTAAAGCAAAACGTGGCCAATGAATTCTAAAGCCTTGTGGGCCCAATCCAACTCATTTCTGATGCTATTTAACCCAAGGAGTGAAGAGGGAAACATATGTTAGTTACCATTAGTTTAGTTTTAGCTTAGTTTAGTAGTGAGAGTTAGTTTCTAGAGAGAGAAGCTCTCACTTCTCTCTAGAATTAGGATTAGGTTTAGTTCAATAATCTTAGATCTAGATTTTAATTCATGCTTTCATCTCCTTCTATCTCTCAATTCTTTGTTGCTACATTCATCTTCTTCTATTCTTTTATTGTAATTTCCTTTATGTTGTTCTTATATTTTGTTGTAGATCTAGTATTGTTCCTTCTACTTTCTTCCAATTCAATAAGAGGTAATTCATAATAATTGTTCTTCTTTGCTTTTCTATTGTTGATCTCTTGCCTTTGTAGTTGTAGATTCCTTTAATTCTTGCAATTAATAATGTTTACTTCTATTGCACTCTATGTGTTTGTTGAAATGCATCTTTTAGTTTTAGTGTAGATTTTGTTCCTCTTGGCCTAGGTAGAGTAATTAGTGACACTTGAGTTATCTAATTCCTTTGTTGATTGATAATTGGAGAGATTGCTAATTGGTTTGGAGTGCACTAAAGCTAGTCTTTCCTTGGGAGTTGGCTAGGACTTGTGGCTCAAGTCAATTCATCCACTTGACTTTCCTTTAATTAGTAAGGGTTAACTAAGTGGTAGCAATGAACAATTCTCATCACAATTGAGAAGGATAACTAGGATAGGACTTCTAGTTCTCACACCTTACCAAGAGCCTTTTATAGTTGTTAGTTTATTTTCATTGCCATTTACTTTTCATGCTTCTTATCCAAAACCCCAAAATAACTCATAACCAATAACAAGACACTTTATTGTAATTCCTAGGGAGAACGACCCGAGGTTTGAATACTTCGGTTTATAAATTTTAGGGGTTTATTTTAGTGACAAACAACTTTTTGTATGAAAGGATTAGTGATTGGTTTAGAAACTATACTTGCAACGAGAATTCATTTGTGAATTCTAAACCGTCAAAAATCCATTCATCAAAATGGCACCGTTGCCGGGGATTTGCAATGGTGTTATGTTATTGGTTATTGTACATATGTGAATAGTGTGAATATCTTGCTTTTTGCTTTATTTGCTAGTTGTAGAATTTTATTTCTCTTATTTTCCATTATCTTTTGATTTTTGTTTTCTCTTTCCATTATGAATTCTCATTTTGGCTATGAGTGTGATTACAACTATGTTGTAGGTGATGAGGACTATAATGGAGATGTGTATCAAGGATGGGACAATCAAAGGTGGGAAGAGCCATATGCTTATGATCAATCATCATGGCAACAACCTCCACCAATGCACTATGAGGAAGAGCCATTCTTTGATGCATATCAATCAAATGGCTATGGTGGATCTCCTTGTGATTTCCAAGAACCACCACTATATGCCTATGAGTCATATCCTCAACATGACCCTCAACCACACTCACAAGCCTATTTTCAACAAACACCTCCATATGACCATGATCCTTACCCACCATACCAACCTCCTTTTGAACCATATGAGCCATACATGGAACCACAATTCCAAGATTACTACTCCCAAGAACCACTTCAATACACACCACCACCTCACCAAGAAGAACCACCTTCCTATAATGAACCCTTTCTCCAAGACAATGAACCTTCTTATCCACTCCAACCTCTAATGGATGGAACCCTTGGTGTTCTTCTTCAAGGACATGAGGAGATGACAAGGGATGTGCAACAATTCATGACCGCCTTGGATGCGGTGGTAAACCGGTTAGCATCCCAACTTTTGGACACTCAAGGAACTCCCATGGCTCAAGAAGAGCATAGCATGAAGGAGAGATTGGAAACTCCGGTGGAAAAGGAGGAAGGCTACTTTGTGTTAGAACAATTGGAGGAACCTATGACCATTGAAGAAGAGGAAGAAGTGGTTGAACACTTAGGAGATGCAGAACTTCCATGGGAAGCTAAAATCAAAGAAAATCCCTCCAAGAAGAGTAAATTTGATGTTGAGGAGGAATGTGCACAACCTCCAAGGCATATTCTATATGAAGACTTGGAGAGAATGAAGCAAGAATTGAGTTCCCTTGGTGATGAAGATCATGCATCCAATCTTCTTGGTGAAGAATCCTTTGAATTTGAAGAATCCTCTCCCAATGAATTTAAAAGTGATGTGGAGGTAGATTTCTCTCAACCTCCCATTTATGACTTGAGTGATGGAGACAAGCTAGATGAAGTTGATGAACAAAGGATTGAGAATGAAGAAGTTTATGAAGAGGTGGAGATTGACAAGGAAGAACACAAGGGAGTGAAGCTCGCTAGCACATTGGAGATACCTCTCCCCAAGCCACCACCATCCATTCTCTCATTCAAGTGGGTAAATTCCTTATGCTCAAGCTTTATTATTCCCCTTGAATATGGTTTGCTTAAGACGGATGGTCAACTAAGACATATTTGTGGCTTTAAGAGTAAAAAGGAGATGGTTAGTGGTTTGAAATATCATTCTAGGTTCATTATGGTTGCATGCTCAAAGCTTAATTGTAAGAGTTGGTGTAGAACTAGATCGCTTGGGTCTAGAACGATGTTTGGTCATTTCCTTGAGAATTCACCTTGCTCACCACCCACATGGATTAATGATAATCAACTTGGAGATGGGTGTGAAGACAAAATATGGGATCTGGGAACACATGAGGATCAACATTGGGAGCCCATGGTTTGTGAAGAACTCCATCAAAGCTTGAAGATATTAATCTTGAATGATGGAGCTTATTGGAAGTCCAAGCATTGGTGGAAGTTCCAAGATGAGTACAAGCACAAGCCACCTTGATGAGGAGCTCCCCATAAGTCCAACTTAAGGACAATAAACAAAAGTGCTAGGTGGGAGACAACCCACCATGGTAAAATCCTTTCATTTTCTCTTTTGTACATATTGATAGAATTAGTTTAATTTCATGTTTTGTTTAGATAGTTGAGTTTAATTGGTAGTTTAGTATGTTAAATAAGGTTTTAGGGTGTTTTGGTAGCTGTTTGGAGGTTTGGAATGCTTGGATTGGTGCAAAAAAAAAAAAATTTTGAAAAACGCAGCACCATCCACGCGTACGCGTACATGGCGCGTACGCGCACTTCCAGCATTTTCGACCATCCACGCGCGCGCGCCATGCGTGCGTACGCGTGGATTGAGAAGTTCCAACCTCCATACATTTTCCAGAGAGTTGTGCCTGCGCCGCGCCAACGTTGTGCCTCTGGCACAAACCCCACTTGCGCACACGCGCACATGACGCGTACGCGTCACTCTCGAAATAAGCCATCCGCGCGCGCGCGGCATGCGCGCGTACGCGCGAATTTCCTTCCTTCACCACATTTCTTTTCTTCTCCTCTTTTTATTTCTCTCCTTCTCCTTTCTCCTACCCCTCATCCAACACTTCCAAACACCATTGACAACCATTTATTTTAGTCAACAAATTAGTTAGTTAGTTAGTTGATTAGTTAGTTTTAATTTAGTTTTCCTTTTATTTTCTCTCTTTTCATCATAAGTGTTGGAGTATTGACTTTGTTTACTATACATTGCTATATCCCTTATTGCCTAAATGCTATTTTAGCATGAATATTTTTAGATAATCTTTGTTGGATTCTATAATTGAGGTTATATTTTGTTACTTGGTTTTGAGTTCTTCATGCTTACCTTTTGAAAAATACCAAGTGATGAGAATTGTCTTCGAGCTTATAACTCTTTTGAATTGCATGTTGTAGCTAGCCACCATGTGATTTGAACCGTATTCTTTGATTAGGCAATCTCTTGATGGATAATGTTGAGCATTTACCTTAATGCATTGTATTTCATGATTATATCCATCCATATGTTTGACTTGAATGCTTTCATGCTTCTCTAATGCTTGTCTTACCTTACAAGCTTACTTAAAGCATCCCAAGCACACTAGGATAAGTGAAGTGCATGCTTCTTTTGTGACATAGCTTTTATGCTAATGTGTATTCTAAACTGCGCAATTTAGAATTCACACACCTAATATTTCTTAATGTCACACTAATTCACTCACTCATTTCTAGTGATCTACCTCATTCCAACAATGTATGCTTCTTTGCTTTCATATCTTCTCATCTTATGGTGTTATATTTTTATTTTTCATGAACAATGCACCACAAGCACACATGGAAGCGGAAGAAAGAACATGCAGCAATCTGGAGATTCGCCGTACCCCCTTGCTCATCTTTGAGTGCACCGAGGACGGTGCAAACTTTTAAGTGTGGGGAGGTCGTCCAACCGGTCGGCGATTTTGGGTGACAAATTTCTAATCCCAACACTTTTGCATTTCATTCTAGGATTTTAGGATTTTTACCTGCATTTTCTTATTTTTGCATATGTATACACAATAAGCTTAGTCAAGATAATGAGAATTTTTCAAGATTTCTATCTATAGGGCATGTCAATTGATTTGAGTGAAAACTTTTCATAGAACTTGCTTGAATTATATATATTGTGGAACATGTTTTGAGCTAAGAACACAAGCTTGTGAGATTTGAGCCTAACGGTGTGGTTACATCTTACAACCACTTATTTTTCCTTCTTGTGTGCATTATTCTCTTTCTATGATTGTAATCTTTGATTTGTTTGAATCTTTATTTCCATTATTTTGTGTATTCATGCATTTATATGATTGAGGCCATCATTTCATTTAGCTCACTTACCCAAATAGCCTACCTTTTATCTTCCATTGTTAGCCAAATTTGAGCCTACGATTAACCCACTTGTTCTTAATTTAGCACATTACAAGCCTTAAAGCGAAAAACAATAAATGTCCTTATTTGGATCTTTGATTAGCTTAGGCTAAAGTGTGTGTATCATTCAAGTGTGGGAACCTTGGGACATTGGGTGAACAAAAGGGTAGTTTTGTATTATTACTGTAAATATTGGGAATTGGGTACATGCTCATGTATTGATTAAATGTATAGACCTTATGCATTGGTACTCTTGTATATAGTTTGAAAGAAAGAAAAAAATGAGAAAAACAAAAAAAAAATAAAAAAATATATGAAAAGTATAGAAAAAAATGGAAAAAGAAAGAAAACGAAAAAGAAAGAAATAAAAAGGGGACAAAATGCCCCAAGGTGAAGCTCAATAAGATCAATGCATATGAGTTGTGAAATGAAAAGAAAATGCATGAGTATGTGAAAAGGTGAAAAATGGGTAGTTAGATTAGAACTTAATTGTATAGGATGTCATAGGTTAGGTGGGAAGTTTAAGCTTATCAAAGATTCAAATTTCAAGCTCACTTGACCAAATATGCATCCTACCTTGACCCTAGCCCCATTACAACCAATGAAAAGACCTCATGATACTTGTATGCATGCATGAAATAAATGTTGATTGTTAGAAGAAAAACAAATCTTGGAAAGCATGAAATAGAGGAGAATTGAGTGAATCAACCCTAAACACTTGAGCGAATAGAGTGCAAACACATCCGGTGAGGGTTTGATGCTCAATTACATGTTTTCACCTATGATCATAATTTTCATGCAAGTTTGTAAAAATATTTAATAACTCAATTCAATTGTGGATTAGACTTGCTAGTCCTTAGCCCTTGTGCATATATGTTTCTTGGGAATTGATTTATTTTGACCAAGCACTTGCATTCATTTAGATAGTTGCATATAGGTAGATTGCATTTAGTTAGTTTCCATCGAATAAATGCCATACCCTTACTTCATTCTTGGTTTAAGCATGAGGACATGCTTGGTTTAAGTGTGGGGAGGTTGACAAACCCCAATTTGACGGTTTATCTTGTATTGATTTTTGGGGATTTTATCACCTTTTACCCATATTTATTCAAGAAATAGCATGGTTTTGTATATTCTCCTTTAATTGTGCTTGAATGTGAAAACATGCTTTTTAGGACTCAAAATAGCTAAATTTAATTCACATTGATTCTATTAGATGCCTTGATATGTTTGTTAAGTGATTTAAGGTTTAGGAGGCAAAGATTGGATCAAGGGAATGAAGAAAGAAAGCATGAAAAGTTGGAGAACTCATGAAGAAATGGAAGAACCGGAAAGCTGTCAAGCCGACCTCTTCGCACTTAATCGGCCATAACTTGAGCTACAGAGGTCCAAATGATGCGGTTCCAGTTGGATTGGAAAGCTAACATCCGGGGCTTCGAAATGATATAAGATTTGCTATGGTTGAACCACGTATGGTGGCGCGCACGCGCAAAGTACGCGCATGCACCGTTGCTGCCACCTAGTTCACTTAAAGCAAAACGTGGCCAACGAATTCTAAAGCCTTGTGGGCCCAATCCAACTCATTTCTGATGCTATTTAACCCAAGGAGTGAAGAGGGAAACATATGTTAGTTACCATTAGTTTAGTTTTAGCTTAGTTTAGTAGTGAGAGTTAGTTTCTAGAGAGAGAAGCTCTCACTTCTCTCTAGAATTAGGATTAGGTTTAGTTCAATAATCTTAGATCTAGATTTTAATTCATGCTTTCATCTCCTTCTATCTCTCAATTCTTTGTTGCTACATTCATCTTCTTCTATTCTTTTATTGTAATTTCCTTTATGTTGTTCTTATATTTTGTTGTAGATCTAGTATTGTTCCTTCTACTTTCTTCCAATTCAATAAGAGGTAATTCATAATAATTGTTCTTCTTTGCTTTTCTATTGTTGATCTCTTGCCTTTGTAGTTGTAGATTCCTTTAATTCTTGCAATTAATAATGTTTACTTCTATTGCACTCTATGTGTTTGTTGAAATGCATCTTTTAGTTTTAGTGTAGATTTTGTTCCTCTTGGCCTAGGTAGAGTAATTAGTGACACTTGAGTTATCTAATTCCTTTGTTGATTGATAATTGGAGAGATTGCTAATTGGTTTGGAGTGCACTAAAGCTAGTCTTTCCTTGGGAGTTGGCTAGGACTTGTGGCTCAAGTCAATTCATCCACTTGACTTTCCTTTAATTAGTAAGGGTTAGCTAAGTGGTAGCAATGAACAATTCTCATCACAATTGAGAAGGATAACTAGGATAGGACTTCTAGTTCTCACACCTTACCAAGAGCCTTTTATAGTTGTTAGTTTATTTTCATTGCCATTTACTTTTCATGCTTCTTATCCAAAACCCCAAAATAACTCATAACCAATAACAAGACACTTTATTGTAATTCCTAGGGAGAACGACCCGAGGTTTGAATACTTCGGTTTATAAATTTTAGGGGTTTGTTTTAGTGACAAACAACTTCTTGTATGAAAGGATTAGTGATTGGTTTAGAAACTATACTTGCAACGAGAATTCATTTGTGAATTCTAAACCGTCAAAAATCCATTCATCAAGGAACAACATCATCATCATCACCCTCATCATCAGGGACAATCTTGCCATCCCTGACTACATTATCCAGGCTAAAAAGGGTGAGGTTGGCCTCGGGAGCAATGACCTGAACTTGCTCCCTCAAGTTCTCATAAGCAGCAGTCACGCTGCCAACGAGATGACTTTGGAGCTTAGCATAATCTTCCCGAACACTGTCAAGCTCCCCCCTCAGGCGCATCACCTCCCGATAAGATGAAAGGTAACTCTCCTTGTGCATCAGGACTGCGTCCTCAGCCAACCTCAAAGAAGCCGCCAATGACTGAGAACTCGCCTCCTCATTCTTCAAGTCCTTCTCCAGCTTGGCTACCTTTGTCTCAAGCTCCTCCTTTAACTCCTTCATCTGATCAAACTCTTGTTTCGCCTCCTCCATAAATGCCTTAGTAGCGTGGAGAGGGAGATTCTGAGCAGTCCGATATGTGGCAGCCGACATATACGCCATCTTCACATGATTTCGGGCCATAAACTCCAAGTGATGGAGGATGGACACATCGTCCATGGAGAGAGCACCGTAGGGACCGATTTGTTGATCCACGAATTCAATAGCATTAAAATCAGGAGCATCGAGGTCAAAGGGCTCAGCAGTCTTTTGTTTTTTATTGGGAGGAGCAACAGAAGGAGCAGCAGAGGTGACGTGAGGATCTACCAAATGAACTCGGGGTGTAGGGATCACCTTCTTCACCCCGGCGGAACTCTGCACTGATGGCTTCTCGCGCACTTGGGAGGATCCCTCTCCAGCCGCCTTGGCAGCAACATTTCTGGCAGTAGTCGCCCTCTGCGCCCTCTTAAAAGCTTTCATGGATTCACTATTCTTCATTGCTTCTGCAAATAAAACAGAAAATCAGTTACAAGTCGGACAAGTCGAAAAGACAGCTACAAGCAACATACACGGATAATAAAGAAAACACAAAGATACCCAGTTCAGTTTGAAGAAGAGAAGGATTGGTTAGAAATTTCTTTGTGTCGAGATGGGGAGGTTGACCCCAGCGTTCTTCCAGGATAGTCACAAAGGCTCGCTCTGCATCATCTAACATCTCCCATGAATACCTAGAGACCCTCACGTCTTTTTTCCATTCCAAGGGAAAAGCAGGTTCGTCATTTTCATCTAGAAAAAAGGGCCGAGCTCCTTCAACAACTCGGACCTTGAAGAAGTAGTTTTTAAAATCACAGAACGACTCGTCAAACATGGAAAAAACCTTCTTTCCCTGGGTAGAACGAAAGGAGACCCAAACTGACTTCTTTTTTACCACACCAGGCTTAGTCAAGACAAAAAGATAGAAAAAGAGAGATTGGGAAGCAGGAATACCAAAACCATTGCACAACAACTGGAAAATTTTAATAAAACCCCAGGAATTGGGGTGAAGTTGAGAAGGGGCAACATTACAAGACCATAATAGGTCGGTTTCAAATTTGGTAAAAGGAAGGGTGATACCCAGCTGATCAAAGAAAAAATCATAAGCATAAAAGAAAGGGCGACCATCAACAACCCGAGTTGAAAAGCAGACTCTCTCGTCAGAAGAAGGTGAGACAAGTTCATAGTTCTTCTCATCACCAGAATTACTACAGACACTATGAAACTGCCTAAGCTGAGCACAAAATTCAGAATCAACCAACGAGACACACATAAGAACCATGGAGTCCACCCAATTGGCCATACCCGCGGGAACCTGGGAAGGCATCTCTACAACGTTATTTCGGGAAGACATGAGGTCAACTAAATCCTACAAAAAGAAAAGAAGAATGGATTACTTAAAAACATCTTGGATAGAGGGCAAAATATCTCGACGGGCAGATAAACAAAAAGGGAAAACCCCAAGACTCAAGACAAAGGTCTTGGGGCATCCCTTGGAGGCAGTAAACAAAGCAAGGTCTTTAAGTTATTTTTACAACCTACATCCCGGCACTCATCAAAATAAAATCCAGAAAGAAAACAAAGGAAGCAAAAAATGCAAAAGGTCCACCCCCTACAGTTTATCAGCAAAGAGCAAGCACTAACATCGAACACGCCAAGTAGAAATCATCAAAAGTGCAAACTTTGTCAGAATCAAAAGGAAATCTCCAAATAAAGCGAGGAACAGATGCAGATTCACTATCGATATCAGACAGGAAACAACCAGAAGCAACAACAAAACCCTAGAAAGCCTCGACGAAAATGCCAAGAGAATGCGTAAAAGGAAGTCAGAGAAAACACATTACAGTGACAAGCAAATACAAGACCACGAAAAAGATTCAAACTTTCAAACATGCAAAATCAAAGCTTCACTAAAAAACTGAAGACGAAGCTATGAAAGAAGCAGGAAAGCTAGTACCAACCTGGAAAAAGTAGCAAAGCTTCAGGGAAATTAAGGATGGAAGACGAAATCTGGAATTGCCTTCTCACGAGCAAAAAAGCACGAACAAAAGTAGTATCATAGAGAGAAACACGAAACTACAAAACACCAGGCGAAAACAGAAGCTTCAGAAAATCACCAAGCGACGTCGCAAGAAAAGGTGAAATGAGGGTGAAAGGCAGAAAATGAATAAGTGCGAAGAAGTTACGAAAAGGGCGAAGGAGAGAAACCGTTTCTTGAATGCAAAATTCAAAAATAGAGAAGTTAGGGGAAACGGGGCAATTAAATGCCAATTAAATGCGGATATTAAAACCGCTTGCATTCCCAAAAAAGCGCTAATACAAAAACACGCGCTTATAGAGGAAAAACGTTCTACATTCAAAAGCTGCTACAAAAAGGAGTCGACAAAATGCTTGAGTTCGGCTTCACTACAAGAAGTACCGAAGTTAAGGACTCGACCTCGACAAAGAAGACCGAGCTCAAGCAGGGGCACTGTTCATACCCTGGGTCGAGCTACCCGACCCGGGATGATTGGCGATAAAGCGACCGACCTCTTCAGGTCAGACTACCCGACCTCTTTTCAAAGAGGTCGGCCAAATCGACAGAAAAACCCAATAAAGGGCCCAAATAGAGGAACACGACTCAAATCCAAAGGCAGTCCAAGCCTAAAGAGATGAAGGCGGTTCTATTGAAGATAAGCTGACCTCAACTCAAAGATAAAGATAAGATAAGATAACTAACTTATGTTATCTAGAAAGGTCACTCTACAACCACTATAAATACACTGGAGCACCCAGGTATAACTCATACTCTGATTCAACATAAAAACCTGCTTAATACCCGTGCTAACTTAAGCATCGGAGTCTCTTGCAGGTACCTCCCACCCTCCGGTGGCCAAGGATCAGCAGTGCAGCAAGTCCAACAAGTCGGGCACAACAGCTCCGGTCGCCACCAGCCAGCCGGACACGTCATCTCTGACCAGTACGAAAGATCTCATCCGAGATCGACCTCCAGTTTTAGGTAACCCTCAGAACATTATTTCTTTATTTGTCATGCTAGATCAGTTTATGCTTAATTTGTTTATGACTATTAGTAGTTTTTGGTTCCCTATGCATTTAGTTTTTTATCATTGATCATTTGAGTAGTGAAAGTGGATTTGCTTTTCTCTTTAGATCAGATTTACAATTTATTTTTTTAATGATTTCTATTGTATTAATAAGCTACTAGACTAACTTGATTAAATTTGGTTACTAAAATAACGAGTATTTTTTGCCACAAGGATTTTTCTCTATTTTGTCAATTCATATATTATTTATATCAGATGATATTATGTCTCTTGTATGGGAAAATATATAGTTTGTCCTTCAAAATTGATACCTCTGTAAAATATATGCTAGAATGGTGGATTGTCCAATGTCATTCTAAATCTAATTTTAATATTGGACAGTAGAGAATTGGGGGTGGATGTCTAGATCCTTTCCTCCATTCAAAAGTTTCATCAAATTTGGGTCTTGCCATCTTTATACACCCAAACAGAACTTTTGAAAAACAAATGTAATGGTGGAATTTTGTCCTTATTGAATATAAGTTGGTTTGGTAAATGAGAGTGATTTCTACCAGATTAAAGAAATCATACCGCCGATTTATTTTTATTTTATCCTCATTGATTATTTACATTTATATATTTTTCTTCTTATGTGGTAATTTATCACTATATCTCAATTTAACCATGCTAAGCATATTCTCAAAATCAGCCACTAATATAAAATACACATTAAAATAATTATTACTTCTGCAATTAGGTTTTTGTTATATCTTTTTCTTTGCTTTATGCCTTTTAATTTTGTTCTGAACTGAGTTAAACGGAATTGAAATAGGTAATTAGAACAAGAGTAGCTTTAATTTTGATTAGAAACACCTTGGATGTTGTTGTCTTATTTTTCTGAACCTTTCATCTTGTTATAGTTGCTGATGTTGTGTTGTTGTTGGTGTTGTGATTTGTTTTTTTAATTTATCTTCTTGCAATGTCCCTGTTTGCTGGTGTTCTTCTGTTACACAATGCCCCTTTCACTTTCACTTTCATATGGAAGAGGATGCTTTCTGCTTTAGCTTTGGTGTATAATCTCCTAAAAGTATTTACTTAATCTAAATTATTTCTATTTTATTTAATTGTGCTGCTTACTTTCTAAACTAATTTTTACTTTGCTCGTTTCCTTCGAAAGAAGTGAAATAGAAGTCATGAAGTAGAGAAGGCCTTAACAAATTGTATGATATTAATTATGTATATCTATTGAATGATTATGAAGCAAATAAAAATGGGTAGTAGCCAGCCAGAAATAAAAACAAGCTGAATGCTTTTCCTTGTGCATGCCCTCATGATTCCTAAACATTAGATTAAAATGCATCCAACTCAGTGTTGTCTTCCTTTATACGCCTTATTTGAATCAATTTCTAATATTTATTATCTATATTGTTTCTATAAACATAACGTGTGTGACATAGTTCTGGTCAGGTGCAAGTATTACTACCACATGTTTTCATTGTTACATACATTTCCTTCATTTTATCTTTGGTGAGAATGTCATTTCTACTTTGTACAGACCATGACAAATGAAATTCTAAAGTGATGAAATCATTGATTCTCATTTTAAAAAAAGTTAATCTAAATATATGTTGTTCTGCTTAGGTCTTTAAGATACAAAGAAGCTAGTCAACCAAATAGGGGACATAAAAGTAAATACAATTGGATGGATTGTATTAAAATCTTTTAGTTCTTTAAAGGTGTTACTGTATTTTATGTGAATTAGTGGTAATTTTTCTAGTCTACATATTTGTAAAATGTTAATTGTGTGGTGATGTGTTTTTTTTTATAAATTGTAGGTGTATGTTGATTTTTGGGAGATGGAGCCATCGGATAGCGATTTTTTTAGAACAGACTCCGATGAGGAGTTTCCAAGAGGAGACGATCTAGATTTTTTAGATGACGATTCGAAGGTTGATGAAGATAGACCTCAAGATAAGAGAATAGCAGAGCTATCACGAGAAGATATCATGCAACTTCAGTTTACAGATGAGGAAGCTGTTTATCGATTCTACAAGACTTATGCAATGATGCACAGTTTCGCTGTGAGGTTGGATGAAGTCAGACCCGATAGCGATGGTTGCGTAATTATGCGCCAAATTGTTTGCAATTGGGCAAGCTCAAGAATGGAAGAGGTTGAAAAGGACGAAAGAATCAGGGACCACCGACCCCTAACTCGAAGTTGTTGCCGGGCGAGAATTCGTGCAAGACTAGATAGAAAAATTCATAAATAGAAGGTTGTTTCGTTCTACAAAGAGCACTCTCATGGATTAGTTGATCCACTCGATGTTAGCATGATGCCTGAGTATCACACATTCAGTGTCTCGGATAAAGCTCAGGCGAAGAATTTGCACGACATAGGCATCAGGACCTGTCACATCTTGGGATACTTGGCTGCTTAAAAAGGTGGATATGAAAACTTGTCATTCAACCCAAAAGATATGTACAACCTCATTACTCAACATAGGAAGGAAAAGGTGACGGGTGGTGATGCAAATGCTGCAATAAGCTACCTGAGAGGTAAAGCTGGGAATGATTCTTATTTCTTTGGAAAGTACACATTAAGTAATGAGAATCGATTGGAAAATTTGTTTTGGGTTGATAGGACTAGCCGTATTGATTATGAGTGTTTTGGGGATGTCTTGACATTTGATTCGACTTACAATAGGAACGTCTACAATAAACCATTTGTGATATTTTCTAGTAGCAATCATCATGGGCAGACCATCATATTTGGATGTGGTCTTCTTGTTAATGAGGATATTGGTTCATACAAATGGCTCTTGGAAACTTTTTTGGAAGCAATGGAGAATAAACACCTTATGGCAGTTGTCACCGACGGAGATCTTTCAATGAGAGAAGCCATTAAACAGGTCTTTCCTTATGCAACACATCGATCTTGTGCATGGCACTTACATAGGAATGCATGCGAGAAGGTTAAGAACAGTGGATTTTTAAATGACTTCAAGAAATTGATTTATGCTAATGTGAGTGTTGAAGAGTTTCAGGCCATGTGGGGAGACATGGTGGCGAGGTATAACTTATCAAGCAACTCTTGGGTCGACCAAACCTATGAGTTGAGGAATTTATGGGCTCTTGCATATTTGAGGGACTAATTTTTTGGGCGAATCAGGACAACATCCCAGTGTGAAGGGATTAACTCTCTAATAAAAGCATATGTGAGAAAGAAAGATACCCTTCTTGAATTCATCAATAACATGGAGACCGTTGTTAGCCATTACAGGAACAATGAAAGAGTTGCAGAGTTCAATAGTAAATATACTGATCCAGTACTTGTGACTTCTTTGCCAACACTTGAAGATTTTGCTACAAAGACTTTCACTCATAACATGTTCCGGGAGGTCAGGAAGGAAATTGAGGGTGCTTGTGCTATGAATACAGAGTTAGTAATTCAGGATGGTGGAAAACTATACTTCAAGTGTAACAGTTTTGGAGTGCCAGAGTTTGATCATGTGGTTGAGTTTGACAGAGTTGGAGGGGATGCTTTGTTGTGAGTGTCTGTGGTTCGAAAATAGAGGGATTCCCTGCATGCACATATTCGCATGTCTAAAGCACCAACACGTTGAAGTTATTCCAGAACGCTTAGTGTGCAAGCGTTGGACGAAGAATGCCAAGAGCGATTTCATGAAGTCAAACGTCGATGATCCAAGTGATTCTGATAAGGTACTAAAGTGTTGTTTGGGTGTGTTGGGTGCTGAGTGTTCTAGGTTGATGGATGTTGCATGTAAGAACTCAAGTGATTTTGTCGAAGCAATGAATGATGTTGTCAACACAATTACAAAACTCCAAAAGCGAGGTGAAAATCCACGCAACGGTAATTTAGATGATGACTACGTTGTTGACCCATTGGTGGTGAAGAGTAAGGGAGCATCCCAACAAAAACTCAAAATTTAAGCAATGTAGAAGGTGTTCAAACTGCGGTGTGTGACGAACGGATTTCCGTTGGTAAAAAAATTCACAAATATATTTCCGTTGTAAGTATAGTTTCTAAACCAACAAAGGATCCTTTCGTACAAAAGTTTGGTTGTCACAAGTAAGAAAACCCAATAAAATTTATAACCGAAGTATTTAAACCTCGGGTCATCTTTCAAGGAATTGCAGAGAGGTATGATTTATTATTGGTTATGAGAAAAAGTGTATTTTTGGGGAGTTTTTGAATTAAAGAACAAGTAAATTAAATGACAAGAAAAATAAATTAATAATTAAGAAAACTCTTGGCAAGGTATGAGAACTGGAAATTCCATCCTAGTTATCCTTATCAGGTGCGATGAGAATTGTTATTGCTCCCACTTAGTTAACCCTTACTAAATAAAGAAAAGTCAAGAGGACCAATCAATTTGATTCCTCAAGTCCTAGTCAACTCCTATGGAAAAACTAGCTTTAGAGGGATCCAAATCAATCAGTAAATTCTAATTTTCAATCAACAGCTGAGTTTGATAACTCAAGTGTCAACAATTACTCAACCAAAGCCAAAAGAGGAAAAATCTAAATTATTTATATCATAAATAAAAGAAAACAATCGTAAATCTGAATTACCTCAAATTGCATTAAATAAAGAAATCAAATTACACATAGGAATCCATAAACCAAATTGGCAACATCTAGTAATCAACTAAAGTAATAGAATGAATAAAAGTAGAAGAGAGACTAAAGTAAAGGAACATAGAACCTGGAATGAAGAAATAATCATAAACTAAGAGAAATCCTAATCCTAAAAATCTAAGAGAGAGGAGAGAGCCTCTCCCTCTAGAAAACTACATCTAAAACCTAAAATTATGAATATGAAAGTTGTTTTTATGAATGAATGGATTCCCCCACTTTATAGCCTTTAATCTGTGTTTTCTGGGCCAAAAACTGGGTCAGAAACAGCCCAGAAATCGCTGGGGACGAATCCAAACACATGCAGGTTGCTGGTTTCGCACAGATCCACGCGTGCGCGTCACTTATCCTCAGGGAAATTATGGAAAATTATATATCATTTCGAATTCCCAGATGTTAGCTTTCCAACGCAACTGGAACCGCCTCATTTGGACCTCTGTAGCTCAAGTTATGACCGTTTGAGTGCGAAGAGGTCAGGCTAGACAGCTTAGCAATTCCTTCAACTTCTTGTATTCCTTCCACTTTTGCATGCTTCCTTTCCATCCTCTAAGCCATTCCTGCCCTGTAATCCCTGAAATCACTTAACGCACATATCACGGCATCGAATGGTAATAAGGGAGGATTAATATTAGCAAATATAAGGCCAAAGAAGCATGTTTTCAATCATAGCACAAAATCAGGAAGGAAAATGTAAAACATGCGAATTGTATAAATAAGTGTGAGAATAATGGATAAAATCCACTAGATTAAGCACATGATAAACCCTAAAAATAGGGTTTATCAGTGTGACAGGGCACTACAACAAAAGTTGTCCTAATGTTCCTGGTAGATTCCCAAAGGAGCAGGTAGACAATGATACAGAAAAGAATATCAACAACCATCTTGACGTACTAAGGTATCTCATAATATAACTATGTTTAGAATTTTGTTGTATGGTGATTCGGCATATTGTGTTTTGGATTTATAAACTATGTTATTTTTATGCTTTTGTAACGGAAGATGACGTTTGGTTTGTGATCAGCGCAAAAGACATGACAGTGTGAAAAATCAGCAGAAGATAGAAAAAGATAGGAACATTGGTGGTGGAACAGCACCAATCTCAGCAGCTAAGTCAGCTTTTACTGATCAAGTGAAAACATCAAGTCCTGGTCCCGATATCCCGGTTTGTGCATTTACAAGTAATGAAGAGTCCGGGATAAGTTCCAGAACAACTGAGTCTCCTGTTGTGGCCCCTGAAACTGGAATGGCGAATTGAAGATGATTCAAATTTTAGGATGATTGATAATTTTGTACCATTTACTAATTACCTTTGTTTTTTATAGTTTGCATTCATTGATTGAATTAACATTTATTGAACTAGGAAGATTATGTCATTTTACTCATTTACTATTAAATTTTTTAAATTGCTTTTTGACTTATTCTATTAATAACAGAACTTTAGCTTAATTTTAGTTCATTTGATGTGTCTCCATGTACTATAGTAAGTAATTACCTATATTCCTATTACAATATGATGCAATATTTGAGTAAGGTTTGCCTGACTCTTGATGAGGATTTCAGCATTATCTGTGCACTAGTATTTAGCACGAGTTGTGATTGATCATGGATGCACTGGTTTTAAAAACCTAGTGTTCATTACTTCTAAGCTATTTAGTATCCGCAACTAATTAATCCAAGTTGGTGTTGATAACGTCATAACGCCAAGTTTGACATTGAAATTAATGAAACATTTCATTGTACAAAGTAATCCATGTATATATAAGTCAAAATTTTGTTAGTTATGTTAATTCTTACTTTCACTCGCTTTCACTCCACGAGTTGTGATTGATCATGGATGCACTGGTTTTCTCACAAGACTGCTATGCATCTTCACACTCACTTTCACTCCCTGATCCAAACTCTGCTTCTACACTGTAGAATTTGTTATTGTTCAAGGATATCAAGATGTGATCATAATGGAAATCATGAATCATTAAATAATGCATCTACATAATTTTATCTTTTCAACAATGACTTAGAGACTTAGAGTATGAGTTACAATAATGAGTAAAGTACTATTTTAGTTCCTAACAAATGACTTCAGTCTTAATTTTGTCCTTAATATTTGAGACATTATTTTTTCTACTCCCACATATTTTAGTCGATCCTATTTTAGTCCTCTACTTAAAATTAAATTTATTTAAAAATTTCTTTTGTTTTTGTGTTATCACCTTTTTCGTTTACTAAAATGGGACAACATAAGACATGTAGAATAAAAATACGATGTTTAAAATGTTACTGAAAAAATTATCATGTACACTACCAAAAAAACGGAGTTTATCCACCAAAATTTAACAACGAACGCTAAATCGTGTCTTCTATTTATCACCAAATTGACTCACATTGACGTGCCATAACCGACCTGTCCTTAATAGATTTATCAAGCTATAATATTATTTCTTAAAAATATTCTAACATTAACACAAATTTTTAAAATTAAATCTAAAAATATAAAAAATTAAATTTAGATAAAATTAAAAATTATAAAGATAATTCAAATATTCTAATATTAAGCTACTTAAAAAGATAAAATTTATTTAGCTAAAATAATATAATTTGAATAGATAATAAAAAGTTTAGTAATTTTTAAGTAAAAAAAATTTAATAAATCTTTTAATAAAAATAAATTGTTTTATCATTTGTTAAATTTTAAAAATGACAATAAGTTAAAAAAATAGTCTTTATTTACATGATTTAGTACACACTACATATCTTTGTGAGTACTGTACTCTTAGTATATACATAATTATCTTTTTAAAAATTATTTTGTTAAATTATAAATTAAATTTTTATTTATACAATTATTTAATTGGTATATATTATTAATTAATTATCTATTAACTTTTTTAAGTCATAAAAAATTAATACTAATTAATTTATGAGTAATTACTCAACTTTTACTTCTTGTATTTAACCGCTATCATCAGTGACCCAATTTTTTAAAAAAAAAAAGTCACAACAAATTCAGACATACATTATATCCAACAAACTAGCCAAATACACCCATTTTAAAACAATCTGCTTTCATCCTCACAATTAGTCATGAAATTTACATTGATCAAAAGATTGATGAAAAAATAAAACTAATTTAATAAAGAACAATAACAAGACAGATAATAGAACATGAGAGAAGTAAGCCCTCCTAACATTTTAATTTGTACTTTGGATATCCATCCCATGAACCAGCCAGCACGTCTTGAGAGATTATCTCTCACCCTACAACCATTGAAATAAAGTACTAAACACTGTTTCAAGTTTTAACTCCTTGAAGCTAAACAAAGATGCTACATATCATCACAGACAAATTCAATGAATGCCTCTCTACAAATTCAATGGATGCCTCTCATGGCTTCTGATTCTGTGGCCCCAAGTACCAAACATCACAGACAACAGCTCAAGATATCATTAATTACAGCAGATGCTTAGTGAATGATTACCTGGAAATGCATGAAAACTAGAAAGTCTAAAACAAAAATACAAAAAAGTTGAAAGATCAGAATGATTAACCCCTCGAGTATACATTGTTACTTGTGACTATTCCAAAATGCATCTATAAAATTTTATTGTACTTGATCGCTATTGGGCAAAATGTGCATCCAAGTTCGAATGTACCCTACAAATTATTAAAATTAATAATCTTCCATTAAAGCTTTCGGCATATAGGAATTAGAATCCAAGTCAATGGAATTAGAATATAAGAGTTTGTACTAGTATTGTGACTATTATGTACGTTTTGATGCACAATTTTATAGCTTTGTAAAAGAGGAACATTATCAATAGCTTGTAAAAGCTAATTGATATTATTATATCTCTAATTATACTACAAATGCAAACACAAAAAAATTTAAAGCAAATAAACAATTAAGAAAACTAACATAATCAACTATGAGTTTGATGAATAAAATAATGATAAAACATAAGAACTCATTGCATAAAGTCGTGGAGGGTACAAATTGATCCACTTATGTCCATCATAACAAGTACAACAATGCTAGGGAACCAAGAGGGTACCAGCCAAAAACCAGCCAAATGTCTCTGGGTGAATCCAAAACTTCTACGTGGATGATGCTTATGCTAGACATTAGGATGTTTCTTTTCTTTATAAATTGGATGGTTCTGAATCTATTTTCTGATTTATCATGTTTTAGGCATTTGGAGAGGGAAGGATGCTGAAGAGACGGAAGCTAATTGAATTAGTTTCTGTGATTCACGTTGTAATGATACTGAACGTATCTCCTCCTAATTTGAATGTGGTAAAATATTTAATAACCAATATTTTAAATCATAAATAAATAAAACTATTTACTATATTTATAATTAATTAAGTTGTTCCATTCTTGGCTGATTTAAAGTTGGTTCCATATACATTTTCTAACAAGTATAAGTACGTCAGAGAGCAAATTGTTGATTCCTTTTTAGTTCGGTGTAAGAGTCTACTCAATTTTAACTATTTTGATTTGAGGTACAATTCACTATGAGATAAATCTCTTCGAAATCTGTTTTTCTTCATTATATTTTTCCATCACTAAGACTCAAGAATGATTTAAACCAACAAAAAAATGACACAAAGCAATTTCCTTATTCATATGCATTAGTATATTTGTTATTCCATGTCAAAATTGAACAAGTGATACCTTCTAATGTGCAGAGTATCACTAAGGAACACAACTTCTATGGCAGTCGCAATAACAATTGAGAGTGGCTTGAATGTTAGCTACATACACAACTCTTTTTAAGTGTAATGCCCAGACAACATTGCTAATGAGCTTTCCGAAAATTTCCTGTGAATATAATTTTATCATTCCATCAATAGATTAAATCCAGACATATTTAAGTTAGAGTAAAATACCTATTTGATGCTTAAAAGATTAAAACCTTCATAATTTAGCTCCAAAAGACATTATATTTTCATAAGCTATCTGAATATGAATTCAAGAAGCACGCCAAAAGAAGTCAAGAAGAAACAATGCAAGATGGATTCCCGTTATTGGCTCAAAATTCTAAACCACTAATAATAGCTTTCTTATTTGGATTATATCTCAAAATTCAAAACTACTAATACGGTTAAAGAAACTCATTAAGTCCTTAACTTATACACTATTAAAGGCATTAAAATTAAAAATAAAAAAATAAGGCCAAAATCTAATAAGGAAAATTAAGGAATATAAAGCACGTTCCATAAAAAAACTATATACTAGTACTACTCTTTAAAACTGATCATATGCCAACTGCAATAAATATATATAAAATTAGGTGCACAATATATTCCTTTATTGTAGATTGTCATAGAAGTTCAATATTAGACACTTAAGGTAATTCTTCACAATTACCTTGCTTGAAAGATATCAGATTTGGAATCATAGGTAAACAAGACATGCAAATTGTGGAGCCCTACAAGAGAATAATGCATAACATCAGACCAGACCTGTTATCATTGGGCCAAAAACTATATACATAACCTAATTATTGGGATGAACAACTCTTCTCTAATTCATGAACAACATAACTCTGTTCTATTTCAATATCACAAATCTCAGTATTTTATTAGTTGAATGGTAAAAAATACACATCAAAACATGGTTAAAAAACTAGAATAATCTAATTAAGATAGCATATACCAAAGAAAATAGTGATTATTTACCTTGATTGATAAAGGAAAAAGCCGTGAACAATGAAGAATAGCGGTGGCTAGTGAACAATGAACAACGAAGCAG
Organism: Arachis hypogaea; assembly: GCF_003086295.3. Classification (NCBI taxonomy): domain Eukaryota; kingdom Viridiplantae; phylum Streptophyta; class Magnoliopsida; order Fabales; family Fabaceae; genus Arachis; species Arachis hypogaea. The sequence goes on along the minus strand of NC_092046.1, from coordinate 71,447,570 downwards.
CAAACACTAACGAGCAGCGAACAATAGAGAAACGAACATCAACCTAAAGCGAAGAATAGTAGTGATACAAATAGAGAAGAATCTTAGCGATGCGAACAGGAAGCAAAAGTTAATAACAACAACAATTGAAGGAAGAGAATACCAAACCCACTAACCTAAAGAGCAGTTGGAGAAGAGGGTATCTATGAACAGCGATGAACCTCAAGGGAGTAGAAGTCGTGGCCAATTTGCAGGAAAGGCTGAAGAGAGGATCACACATTTGGGTGGTTGCTTTTGGTTTCACGGGTTTGGGGCTTTCGGGGTTTTGGTTTGGCGGGTTTGTGCATGAGAGAATAATTTGAGTCTCAGATTTTAATTTTCGGGGGGTTTCTAGAACCCTACTATTTAGAACAAAAACCGCTATCAATTAAATTACAAAGGGCGTAAAGAGTTTTTGGGTTAACGTTTGGGAGTTTTTTAAAACCTTTGCTATATAACTTCTGCAAATTTATAATATTTTTTAGTGTAACCCTTCATTCAATAATGAGGTTGCAACGTTTCATATTTTTATTTTATAATTTTAGTAAAATTAATAGAAACAACATAATACTACAAAAAAAATGGCAGAATTAGAAACAAATAAATGGAAATGGTTTTAATATAAAGTCTTACTAAAATAAAATAACAAACACTATCAATAGTGTATTAAATTTAAAATATCTTAAACTTAGACAAATTAAAAAAACTCATATCATGTTCATAATAAATGGCTGCATTTCAATTTATTTTGGTGACCAATTTCTTTGCGGCATTGATGGTGTTTTCTTTGGCCTTATTGTAATTACTCAGTACTAAATCTAAGGCCAATCACATGCATGCAATATCGTCCACTGGTTGCATATTGTAAAATTAATAAATTAGTGAAGATTCTATTTAATAAGGATACAATGTCAGCAATTATAATGTTATACTCACTGGTATGATAAATGAATTTCTGGCCTCAGCATATAATTGCCATCTAGCAACCCACATCCCAGAATCAAACCTGAGGCATACGTAATAAAATATTAGCTTCACTTTCCTTAGATAGTTATTTGAATTTGCTTAAATTCATATAGCAACTTGTCTTACGCGTTTTCTTGTTGTGGAAGATTCTGTGGATAGTAGATCCGAAATTCACTGAGTTGATATGCAACTTCATCCAAATCTGACTTACCATCCATTCTCTCATCGAGCAATTGTTCATGAATCATCCAGTCAATGAAATTTGCCTACATTGACAGGAAATATAATTATAAGTAATTGTTTCTTAAAATTAAATGATTTATGGTCAACAAATTTAATTTAGAAGCATGAATAACTCACTAGTTGTCGAATCTGTCACTCCCTTATGGTTTTTCTTGATCTTTGTTGCATCAGATCCACACATATCAACTTCCTCTTCTTCACGTCAACACATAATAAGTACCAGTGTTTAAAATTGTCCTTAATTGGTACATAAATCTAGAAATCACAAAAACTCAAGATTATAAAAACATATCATGGCAAATGATAGTAAATGGGTAGGTTTCAAATTTAAAACAAATACATTAGCTACCTTTGATAAGCTGTGATGTTGCTGAATGGTCCATTACCATAGCTGTTGATGGGTAGCAAAACGAAAGTGCTTGTTCCTAACAAATTTTACAATCAAGGAAAATTGCGATTCAAATTAGTTGTTTTATTACAGCATATAGTAAACTTTGACTTCATATGACTTACTGAGACCCTAGGCGGAAGAAACTATATCTTTGGACCTCCGGAACGAATTTTTTCCTCATGAGTAATTGTTCATGCAACCATGGTTAATATCTAGCAAGATTAAAGATAACAAATAAAATTAGTATCAGAGGTTTGATAAATAAAAAATTTAAAGTGCAATTTAGAGTTTTACATTAGCATCTATCTGTCGCATAGGCTTAAGTGCATCGAATGATCTTCTACAACCATCTACACCTTCGTGTACAAGTATTTCCTCGCTGTTGAAAAAATAAATAAATAAATAAATAATCTTACCACATGAAATAAAATGTCTAACAACTTTTATCCATATGTATATTAACAAGATACTTACTTGGGGGAAACATTAGCATTATATAAATATATAGCTATCATTGCTTCTTCTTCATTGACGAGCATTTCTTTGGGGATTTCAAACGTCAACTGAAATATAAATAATTATAAAATCATAGGCAAATTATTCATACTGAACATAATCCTAATAAAATAATTTTTACTTACTGGTATTGTCAATGAATGCAACCTTTCAACTTCACATTTGACGACATCCAACTCATACAGTTGTCCATCATGATTAGTTGCTTGCATATTAAATGTATACATTACAAATATTTATTTTGATCATTTTCAGTGTTATTAAACACAATTTTTTATTGTTCATATGTTACTATATTGACTTACTATCAACCATGAAATTCGCAATTAGCAAACTTTAAAAAATACTTAAAACAGAGATAACTAATTTTTGTTACTTACCCTATTGCCATTTGCTTATTCACCTCCAGCAGTAGACATTACTCTGTTTGCAGGAGGAGTTAATGTTTGGGCCAAATTCTGAAACTCTTGGCGTATCGTCCTTTGGACCTCTTGTTTCACCCTCAACATCTTTGAATCAATGTATTTAGTTAAACATTGATACATATGTTCTGAGAGTAAATTTAAATGTTGATTGCTGACAAATAAATTGTCGAAGAAGGCTTGCGTGTTCTCCTTAGAAAGAGTTTGGCTACATAAGTGCGAAATCAAAATATAGTTAACAGTTTCTTTTATTTTAGACTATCATACAGGTCTCTTTTTGTGAGAAAATACCAAAAACAAAAAATAGTATAAGAAGAATCTATTTAATAATAATTTACTTTACATAGTCTTAAATTGTAAAAAAAAAAACTAATAACCGAATACTAAAAAAATAATTTTAAGACAATTAACTTTTACTATTGTGAAATTATATAGTTGTTAATTTTAAATATTTAGTCATGGTTAATTAATTAATTTATGCATAAAAATTATTAATATGGTACAAATTTTAACCAAGATATAACTAGCAAACCTGTCCGCTCCAGTCTGATTAATTGAAATGTTGTAGTTGATTAGTATAAAGTGTTTCTTCAACAATGACTAGGGGAATGAAACGGTTTACATTTTTAGAAGAATAAAAAGATAGTTTATAAGATTTTTTGAACAACATATCACTCTTTTGTATGTAATTGATATTTAAAAAAATTTTAATTAATTAATTAGATTAATATAATATTACAAATATTATTACATTTAAAAACTTAAGGTATTAATTAATTAATTAATTTTATACTAATATAAAATATTTTATTTTGATCAAAATCAAATGTTATGATAAAATACTACATAGTATAATCCGTTATAAAAAATTTTTCATAAAATAAAGTTTTTTGATAAACAAGCCATAATAACTATAATAAAATAGAAAATAATTACAATATGATATAAATTAAAAATATTCTTAATGTACACAAACATATGATTACTTATTTATCATGGCTTAAATTGTAACATATTTGCTGAGATTACCATATTCTAATTTTTTATTGACCGTAAAAAACTTGACAGTACTCTGTAAAAAAATTATTGTTACTGGAGTTTAAAAGTAAAGAAAAATTAGTGAATAATTTTTTTAATGTAAAATAACTAATGTACAAAGTAAATTAAAATAGGAAGTCATAGTTGTTGTCAGAAAAGATTGACTATAAAATAAAATTTAGGAAAATTTGTTTATATAACATAAGTGATCAATATACATATGTTGTGTTGAGTTGAGGTTGAGGTAAGGTTTTTTACACATAAATCGTGCTAGGTTGGGATGGATTTGTTAGTCGCACGTAGATCATGCTAGTCTATGCTGATTTAGGATGAAAAAAAAAAGAAGATAAAACTGTGTGCTATACCATACATCTTGATATACAATATAATATCTAACAAATATTACCCTAGCATGATTTAAATATAAATTAATTTAGGAGATCTACATTTTCAATTTTCATTTAGGAGAATCAAGTAAATTTGATCCTCTTTTATTTTAATTAAACAAAAGAATTGTTAGGATCTATGTATTGCCATCATGTTAAATTAAGCACTTCGGATATATTTTTTATTATGAAAATAAACTAATCCATTTAAATTGAGAAAATGTATTTAAATGTTTACTTTAATTGTGCTTAAACCTATATTATAATTTAAATTATTAAGAATAAACAAAACTATGTAGTTTATTGAACCAGCTTAATCAGCGGTTTTTACTGAATCCTAAAAGATAAAAAAAATTTAAATATCGAAACAAAGTAAAGTCACATTTTTGTTAGGATTTTATTTTTTATTGTATTATCTAAAATTTAAATAGATATAATTCAAATTAATAAATTTAATTTAGTTTTATAAAGTTGTTTACAGTCGTATTATTATATTCATTTCATTAATTTTATTTAGTCAATTTTAAAAAAAAATAACGGCTTGAAACAGTTAAATTTTATCTACACAATAAACACGATAGAATTGTTTTAAATTAAAATTTTTTAAAAATATGTACTCTTATTGGGTTGATGGTTTAATTTAAATAAATATATTCGTATTAATGAATACAAGTACATGTATTTAAAATATTTAAATTATAATATTTTGAATAAATTTCCTATTTTTTTGTTAAATTTTTGAAATTATGATTAACGTTCATCTTATTGTAAGTCATTTTGAAAGCAATACAAGTACATTGTTAGTAATCTTAGAACTGAATAATCAGGAATACATAATTGAGATTTACCTAGAAGATACATCACAAACAGCATGATGCGCGGTGATGATTTCATTCTGCGCGGTTTTCTTTTCCATCTCTTTTTTTTGCGTTGAATTTAATCTTCAAACAAAATAAAAACACATGAATAATGTCAGATTGAGTTTTAAATAAGTTAATAATCAGTTAAAATTTTATAAATAATTACTAACACGTAGACATAAAAAAAAGGTATGGTGTGGAACAAATAAATTTAAAAAAAAATTAAACTAAAATAAAATTAGCCAGCAAAAAAATTATTAAAATAATTGACGTTACGAATCCTTTGAACTACTCATAGTTGCACGACTAGTCATGGTGTCGCGTTATTCGTAACGTGAGTGCTGAAAAGGGGTGGATAACAGAAAAATATAAAACAAGTTAATGGAAAGGTTGAATAGTACTGACATTACTCTAACAGTTATTTATAACATTTTCCATACCCATTTGAAATTTAAAATGTAATACTCTCTAAACAATAGGAGCTTTAAGTTAGATTTTTTTTAATTAGTTCGACGACACATGCAAAATTTGTTACAAGATTTTTTCGGTGACGTTTAACAATATTCAAATTTAAGTTACTTTTTGCACAACGTGACAAACCGTTAAAATTTCAATTTAAAAGCGTTGCCTTTCTTTCAAATTATAATTTAATTTTTGAATATAATTCTGATTAATTTCACCATAAATTAAAATTTAAATTGATCATATAATAAAAAAAAGTTAAACTACCTTTTTTTATAATTTTTATCCTTTCCAAAATATATATTATATTAATTAACAAACGACTTAATTGCAATATTAATATTATGTTTACAAATTACCGGACTTTTATAATGAACTCTATTTTGTAAATTTTTTTTTTCTATTTATCCAATTCGTTCAAATCCTGTACTTGTTATTGCTTTAAAAAAAAAAAAAATCACTGTTGAGAAACAAAAGTGTATACTATATTTAGAAGAGCATGATAACTCTAAATACTTTTGAACACATGGCTGAAAGCAAGTGGCATTCAAATTAAATTAAAAGAGCATCATAGCTTCAAGTGCTTCATAAATGTTTTTAATAAAATAATTTAATGTCAACTAATTTTAACCGAATGAACTGAATTAATTATTTAAAATTTCAAAATGACGATTAAGTTATTATTCGATAACAATAGAAATTGATATATTTAATTTTTAGCATGAGTATTTATTTTTTTTTTGCTTTTTGTTTATATTTTTTGTTGTTGGAAGAACAAATAAAGTCCCTCGGATCAAAACTAACTAATAAGAGTTAGAAAAAATTGCAGCATATTGACATTTACTTAAGAAAATAAACAAAAATTAAAAAAAAATCAACCTAATCTTATCTTCAAGGAACCCAGGAAAAAACATAAATGTAGAACGCTAAGTTTTCAATTTTCAATCTAAGCTTTTCAATTCTTCAGGAAGAGGGGGTATTGGGGGAAGGGGTGATAAACCACTATTTTATGGTTTATTTTGTGCTCAATTGAGTGGATTTCATCAACTCTTTACCCACTTATTCATATTATTTGCATGGTTTTACATTTACCTTCCTAATTATGTGCTTTGATTGAAAATATGCTTCTTTGATCTTATATTTGCTTATTATTAATCCTCTCTTATTACCATTAGATGCCTTGATATGTGTGTTAAGTGTTTTCAGATATTATAAGGCAGGAATGGCTTGGAGGATGAGAAGAAAGCATGCAAAAGTGGAAGGAATACAAGAAGTTGGAGAAATTGCTAAGCTGTCCAGCCTGACCTCTTCGCACTCAAACGGCTATAACTTTAGCTACAGAGGTCCAAATGATGCGGTTTTAGTTGCGTTGGAAAGCTAACGCCCGGGGCTTCGATTTGATATATAATATGTTATAGTTCCCTGACGCTAGGCGATGCGACCGCGTGATCCATGATGCCGCGTCGCAGTGACGAAAAACCAGCGTGGCAAAATCCGAAGCCAGCGAATTCTGGACTGTTTCTGATCCAGTTTGCGGCCCAGAAAACACAGATTAGAGGATATAAAGTGGGAGAATGCATCCATTTATGAGAAGGCTCTCACAATTCACAATTTTAGGAGTAGATGTAGTTTTTAGAGAGAGAGGTTCTCTCCTCTCTCTTAGGATTAGGATTTACGATTTCTCTTAGTCTTAGGAGTGACTCTCAATCCCATGTTCTTTATTTTTATTTATTTTTCCAATTTAATTTATGAATTCCCATGTTATGATTTGAACATTTTATTTAATATAATTCGAAGTATTTCAGACTCATGATTGCTCTCTTTAATTTATTAATGCCCTGTGTTTATCTAAATTATTTCCATTCAAGTAGAATTTCTCTCTTTTGGCTTTGGTTGAGACATTGGTAACTCTTGAGTTATCAAACTCATTGTTGATTGAAAATTGGAATTAATTTGTCCACTTAACTTACCTTCATAGTTAGAGGTTAATAAGGTGGGAGAAGAATCCAATTCTCATCACAATTGATAAGGATAACTAGGATAGGACCTCCAGTTCTTCATACCTTGCCAATAGTTTATTTTACAGTTATTTATTAATTTTTATTGCTTGAAAATATACCTGTGCACATTGCCCAAACTCCAAATTTCTCAAAACCCCCCCCCCCAATTTACAATCTTCATAACCAATAATAAGAACATACCCTCCCTGCAATTCCTTGAGAAGACGACCCGAGGTTTGAATACTCGGTTATCAATTTCAAAAGGGGTTTGTTACTTGTGACAACCAAAACGTTTGTACGAAGGAATTTTTGTCGGTCTAGAGACTATATCTACAACGCGACTGTTTTTATGACATTCTTTACTGGCAAAAATCACTAACGTCAAAATGGCGCCGTTGCCGGGGAATTGCAAACGTGTGCCTTATTATTGGTTATTGTAAATATTTGCTTTTTACTTGTTTATTTGTTTCTATTTTTGTTTTTATTTTTGCTTTTTCATAAATTAAGAGGTTATTAGTTTTTATTTAGTTATTAAATTTTTTTTTTCAAAAATTTGTTCTTAGTGTTCATCTTGATCTTCAAGTTGTTCTTAGTTGTTCATCTTGACCTTCAAGCTGTTCTTAGTTGTTTTCTTCGTTTTGATCTAAAAATTTGAAATTTGGTGTCATTTTATTGTTTCTCTCTTTCCTCATTAAAATTTTAAAATATTTTTAATTAAATTTTTTTCGAAAAAAAAATTTTCAGATTTTTATTTTTAAAATTTTTATCTTATCTTATCTTATTTCAAAAAATCAAATTTCAAAATTCAAATTTAAAAATTTTCAAAATTTTAATTTAAAAATTTTTCAAATTTCAAATATTCAAATTTCAAAAATTCAAAATTCAAATTTCAAAATTTCAAAATTTCAAAATTTAAAATTTAAATAACCTTTTAATTTCAATTTGTTTTTATTTTTGTTTTTAATTTTTAATTGCTACCATGAACTCTCACCCCTTTGGCTATGAGTCTGGTTACAATTATGTTGCAGGAAGAAGAAATTACAATGAGAACAGGCATCAAGGTTGGAACAATCAAAGATGGGAGGAGCCACAAGGATTTAATCAACCCTCATGGCAACAACCACCCCCAATGGACTATCAACAACCACCATCATATGCCTATGAACCTCCTCAACACAACTTGGGACCGCCATACTCACAAGCCTCTTTCCACCACTCACCTCCATATGACCCTAGCCCACATCCACCATACCAACCACCTTATGAACCAAATGAACCATACATAGATCGACCCCAAACCTCCATGGAGAGAGCACTTACCGATCTAAACTCTACTATACGAGCTCTCGCCGCCCAAATCAGACCACCAAATACCTTTAACAATCAACCCTCAAGCTCTAGTGCACTTCCTTTTCAATCACAGAATGATCTCCCCATCCCACCACCACCTCAATATCTGCCATCTCCATATCCATCAATCCAAGAGCACTATGATCCTACCTATGATAACCGAGTGCATCAAGAGACAAAGGATCGTTTCAAGGAAACAGTGGATCGATTTCAGGCAACCACTCAACAACTGGAGCAAGCATTAATTCAATGGGCTTCTAGGCGCTCAAATATACAAGGATCAGCCACAGCTCCATGTGGACAGTCTAGTGAAGAGCGTAGCATGAAGGAGATACCAGAAACCCCAGTGGACAAGACAGAGAATGAATTCGTACTAGAACAAGTAGAAGACGATGTCATTGTTCAAGAAGAAGAAGAAGTGGTTAAAGACTTAGGAGATGCAGAACCTCCATGGGAAAGTCAAAACATAGAGCCTCCTTCCAAGACGGTTGTAATTGATGCTGAGGAGGGTGTACAACCTCCAAAGCATATCATAGTTGAAGACTTAGAAGAGGTTGATCAAGAGATGGAGATTCAAGAAGAAGAAGCACAACCTCCCATGCCCTTGGAAAGCAATGAAGAGGAAGAGGTTGAAATTGAAGAAGCTTGCAAAGAGGTGGTAGTTATCAGAAAAGAGCACAAAGGAGTGGAGCTTGCAATTTCATTAAAAATACCTCCCCCTAAGTTGCCATCATCCTTCACAACATTCAAGTGGGCAAAATTCATATCCCATAGCTTTCTAATCCCACTTGAATATGGGCTACTGGAGACGGATGGTCAACTTAGAGCTCTTTGTGGCATTAAGAGTAAGAGGAAGATGGCCAGTGGTAAGAATTGTCAAGCAAGGTTCATTATGGTATAGAGCTCAATTGAATGGGTCTAGGAAGCTGTTTGGTAGCGGCAGTGAGAATTCAAATTACTTATCACCCGGCTGGAAAAATACAGATCCCGACAAAAATGGGTGTAAAAGCAAGGTTTGGGATCCTGGAATCTGTTCTGACATCCAACACCCCGGGAGCCTAAGAATCTTTTTGAAGCTGCTCAAGGGTTTTACATGCCTAGTTTGGGACCCCGGAGGTTACTGGAATCACAAACACTGGTGGAGATTCCTGGATGAGTTCAAGCATAAGCCACCATAACAGGAAGCTCATCAAATGTCCAACTTAAGGACTTTAACTAAAAGTGCTAGGTGGGAGACAACCCACCATGGTATAATCATTCCTTTCTCAATTTTAATTTTATTTAGTTTTGTTTGTTTTTGAATTTTATTTTATTTTGTTATATTGAACCTGGAGTTTTGCATCACATTCATATTAACACTGCATTCTGCATTTTTCAGATTACAAAAAAAAAAAAGCACGCACGCGACGCGGCAGCGTCGCTGACGCGTCCGCATCACCAGTACAATGGGAAGAAAAGAAAATAAACAGAGAGTTTCGCAGGAGCAGCGCTGGAGGCGTGCCAATGGCACAAATCACCCCACGTGACCGCGTCGCTGACGCGACCGCGTCATATGGGAATAATGGCCTCCCACGCGACCGCGTCACCCACGCGGCCGCGTGCCTTGAAAATCGACGTAAAAAGGGTGCTTGGCCGAAAGTTGTGCTGGAATTGGGCTGGACTCGTGCTGGAAGTCCAAGCCTCCCACGCGAACGCGTGCCCGACGCGTCCGCGTCATATTGAAGATAAGGCCATCCACGCGATCGCGTCACCCAGATTTTTGGCAAAAGCATTTTGAACAGAGAGTTGCGCGACCGCGAGGCTGCACTCGTGCCAATCGCACAAATCAGGTCACGCGATCGCGTGACCCACGCATCCGCGTCACCTGACCTTATCGCGCACCACGCGACCGCGTCACTCACGCGTCCGCGTCACAAACGGCGCACAGAATATCCAGATCAGCCAAATTTCTTATCTTTTCTTCTCTAATCCTTATTTTTCCTATCTTTTCTTATTTCTTTCTTCTTCCTTTCTTATTTTCTTTCACCTCCATTTTATTTTACTTAATTTATTTACATATATTCATTCATTTCATTTTAAATTTGTGCATATTTTTATTTTCTTTTCTGAATTTTTTATTTTTTTATTGGTGTTAATTTTTTTTTTAACTGTTGCATCTTCTCTTGAATTATTTTGGGTACTTAGTGACTTGTTTTATTTTGGATAGGTAATATTATTTATATCAATGCCAATCTTTTATACCTGTATTACTTTTACATTGACATGAATTTTTATTATCTCTCCTTACCCACACTCTCTTCCCTATTTTTGCAAATTTTTGCATTCCTGATTTGCCATGTACTTCTATAGTTTTCTCACTTGCATGTTGTAGCTACCATGTAATTGAGACCCTCACTTTTGGCATTAACCAACCCATGTTTTATTTATTTTCTATCTTTGCTTTGGGTTACTTTCCTTCCCTTTTTCTTTCAGGATGGCCACCAGGAAGAGAACCGGAAGACGTTCACATGGGAGAGACAAACAAGTTCCTACGCACATTCCTTGATGAGAAAAGCGTCAGTTGAAACAACCCATCCACCTGCAAATCTCAGCATGCACCGAGGACGGTGCAATCTTTAAGTGTGGGGAGGTCGATACCGATCTCCATGGGTTAGTATTTCCTTCTCAAACACCAATGTTTTATTTTCCTTGTTAGTTGTTGCATTTGCATGTTTGTTTGATTTTTGCATATTTTACCACTTGGTTAAAGTAATATTTTCTTTTTCAAGAAACTTTTTAGAGTATTTCACTAATTTGAATAAAAATTTAATGTTACACTTGATTGAAGAAATATTATACTGGAACATGGTTTAGAGCTCGAACACACAAAACCTGTGAGATTTTTGAGCCTATGTGAATTGGTTGCATTTTATCAACCAACATTTTATTTTTGGTGTGTGTTTTTCTCTCTAAAATTGTGATCTTTGTCATGCTTAATTCTATATTTCCATTATTTGATGTATGCATGCACTTATATGATTGAGGCCTTTGTTTCACTGAGCTTACATACCCATATGGCCTTACCTTTCATTATCCTTTGCAAACCAATTTGAGCCTATTTTACCCCTTTGTTCTTTATTTTAGCACATCACTAACTCTAAGCAGAAAATAATATTGTCCTTAATTTGAATCCTTGGTTAGCTTAGACTAGTGAGAGTGCTCATGAATTAAGTGTGGGAAAAGTGGGTTTGGAAATATTTGGTTTAAGAATTGGGTATTATATATCTTTATGAAAACGTGAAAGAAATGTTTAGAACATGATTCATGCATTCAATAATTTAATCATATGCATTAAAAAAAATGATGAAAAAAATTTATTAAAAAAAAAAGAGAGAGAAAAAGAAAAGAAAAAGTGCAAATAAGAGAAAGGGGACAAAATGCCCCAAAGTAAGTGGTGAAAGCAATGCATATGTACTGTACTTAAAATTAGAATGCATGAATATGTGGAAAATATGGTTAATGGATAGTTAGATGTTGTATTGTGATTACATGGATTGTCTAAAGTTAGGTGGAAAGTTTAAGTTAATTAAGGATTCAGATTTTAGTCCACTTGGCCAAATACAATCCTACCTTGACCCTAACCCCATTACAACCCTTAAAAGACCTCTTGATATGTGTATCTGTGCATTAAATTTGTGTTGATTGTTAGATGAAGAGTAAGCCTTAGAAAGCAAGGTTACTAGAGAATTGAGAGAATCGAACCTAAAAACACTTGAGTGATTAGAGTGTATACACTACCAGTGAGGGTTCGATGCTCAATTCCTTGTTCCCTGCTTTCATGAGCTATTTTCTTCTTGCAAGTCTATTTGTACTTCATTTTCATGATTTGAATTAGTGAAATCCAGTTTATATTTCTTCTTGAAGGATTTGTTTACTTTTAACTAAGTAGGTAGAAACATTTTGCATGTAGTTGCATTCATATAGGTAGATTGCATTTCATACATCTCTATCATTCCTCTTCATCTTTATAGTTTCTCTTGAGCTTAGCATGAGGACATGCTAATGTTTAAGTGTGGGGAGGTTGATAAACCACTATTTTATGGTTTATCTTGTGCTCAATTGAGTGGATTTCATCAACTCTTTACCCACTTATTCATATTATTTGCAAGGTTTTACATTTGCCTTCCTAATTATGTGCTTTGATTGAAAACATGCTTCTTTGATCTTATATTTGCTTATTATTAATCCTCTCTTATTACCATTAGATGCCTTGATATGTGTGTTAAGTGTTTTCAGATATTATAAGGCAGGAATGGCTTGGAGGATGAGAAGAAAGCATGCAAAAGTGGAAGGAATACAAGAAGTTGGAGAAATTGCTAAGCTGTCCAGCCTGACCTCTTCGCACTCAAATGGCTATAACTTTAGCTACAGAGGTCCAAACGACGCGGTTCCAGTTGCGTTGGAAAGCTAACGTTCGGGGCTTCGATTTGATATATAATACGCTATAGTTCCCCTGATGCTAGGCGACGCGACCGCGTGATCTATGCGGCCGCGTCGCAGTGACGAAAAACCAGCGTGGCAAAATCCAAAACCAGCGAATTCTGGACTGTTTCTGATCCAGTTTGCGGCCCAGAAAATACAGATTAGAGGCTATAAAGTGGGGGAATGCATCCATTCATGAGAAGGCTCTCACAATTCACAATTTTAGGAGTAGATGTAGTTTTTAGAGAGAGAGGTTCTTTCCTCTCTCTTAGGATTAGGATTTACGATTTCTCTTAGTCTTAGGAGTGACTCTCAATCCCATGTTCTTTATTTTTATTTATTTTTCCAATTTAATTTATGAATTCCCATGTTATGATTTGAACATTTTATTTAATATAATTCGAAGTATTTCAGACTCATGATTGCTCTCTTTAATTTATTAATGCCCTGTGTTTATCCAAATTATTTCCATTCAAGTAGAATTTCTCTCTTTTGGCTTTGGTTGAGACATTGGTAACTCTTGAGTTATCAAACTCATTGTTGATTGAAAATTAGAATTAATTTGTCCACTTAACTTACCTTCATAGTTAGAGGTTAATAAGGTGGGGTAAGAATCCAATTCTCATCACAATTGATAAGGATAACTAGGATAGGACCTTCAGTTCTTCATACCTTGCCAAGAGTTTATTTTACAGTTATTTATTAATTTTTATTGCTTGAAAATATACCTGTGCACATTGCCCAAACTCCAAATTTCTCAAAACCCCCCCAATTTACAATCTTCATAACCAATAATAAGAACATACCCTCCCTGCAATTCCTTGAGAAGACGACCCGAGGTTTGAATACTCGGTTATCAATTTCAAAAGGGGTTTGTTACTTGTGACAACCAAAACGTTTGTACGAAGGGATTTTTGTCGGTCTAGAGACTATATCTACAACGCGACTGTTTTTATGATATTCTTTACTGGCAAAAATCACTAACGTCAAGGGGCAAGGGGCAAGGGAGATGGGTTAGGGAGACGCGTTTACGCGTTTGTTTGTTTTCCTGTTTTCTTTTTTTGTTAAAACTCAAAACGACGGTGTTTTATAAGAACTGGTCGATTCCTGATCCGGTCCAACCGACAGATAACCGCTCGGTTCAGTAGTTTTCAAATGCTATTTAATTTGGCGGTTTAACATGTTGGACCAGACAGTTTATTTGCCGGTTCCCTGTTGAAAATAAAATAATGTAACATAGAATAAATCGTAGCTTTCAAAAATAATCACCATACTTTTATCACGCTGCTATATTTGAATAAGTTATTTTTAAATAAATTAAAAAAATATCACTTAAATTTAAAAATTGAGTGTATTTTTCAAATGTGGACAACATTATGTAGATTGAAAACAAATTGAATTTCGTAACTTTAAATTTGATTTGTACAAAATTCAATATTTGAAATTACAATTTTTGAAAAATACTCAGTCATTAACCCTTATAAATTCGGAGCACCTAGATCATAGATAGTCAAAAGTTTCTATAATTTAACTATTCATACGAGCAAAATCTTAGTTAATTTTGACTTGAATTAACTATTATCACAAAAATATGTCTTCGAGGGGGAGAGGTAGGAGGCCGAGCAAGGGAAGAGACAGATCTACCATCAATGTCACAAGCGAATCGACAGAGCCTTGTATAAACATCATGGACAAGAATAGGATAAAGCAGAGGAAAAGAACGCTGAAACAAATAATAGATACATCATCAAGGTAACCGGTCCAATTTTATTGTACAACTAAATATGGTCATTATATTATGATCGGTCTATGTGAATAATAGATCTAAGTCCAATTTTGTGTTTTTTTTAAAATTAATTTAATTCTTAATTATTATCCAGTACTATTTAATATAATAGAAAAAAAATTATTTTATTATTTATTAGTACATATCTTTAGTACAATATTTTAAACATTTTCCGAAATTTTATAGATTGTTTTTAATTACAATTTTTAAAACATGAATCATTCTTTCCTGTGTAAATAATTATTCTGCAACATAACACATGGAAAAATGTATTAGATTAATATTTTAGCGTATGTTTCGTGAAGAACGATGTAATCATTTTTTCAACTTCAAAAAGCTACACTACTCGTATATGTTCCAATTTTATGACTATGAATATATTAGAAAAAAACTGTTTATATGTTTATACTTTCAATTTTATTATTTTCGATATTGTAATGCCTAAAAGATATGAATTGTATTTTTTTAGTTAAAAAGAAAAAATATCACATTCTTTGTGATAAATTTTTTATACGAATTAATTTTCATTAAATTTTATGTACTCTTTAGAATACGATATTAACGTTTATTAATTATTTAGTATCTGTTGATACTTTAAATATATGTTCGTAATTTGTGTGTTACGTGCAACATTTAAAATACAGCTTTCATGGAAGTTTAAATACGGGTAACAAGAAACAAAAGGAGGTGAACTCGCCCCTTAACAAGAACCAGTCTCAACACGTTGAAGCTCACTCACCCCCAACTACAACAAGTATTACCACCAGCGTGAAATTATTTTTACTAATGCAATTGATAAGATGACAACAGCCATAACCTCTCTAACAAAAATCCTCGAAAAACAAAACCAAATGGCTTATCCATTGTACGCTGTTAATAGAACTAGATCGGACAATCCGTACATAGAAAATTTAGCTATTAATAATACGACAAATATCAATAATTCAAAAACTAATAACAAAGTTAACATAGATAAAATAATGAGAAAATTCATTCGATCCCAAGAATATCATAAAACAGTTGTACAATCCACCTTACACAAATTTTTCCCTAGTAACAATTCTGATAACCACGCAAACGACGTTACTCTCAAGGAGCTCTTCAAGCCAAATGTCTCCCCTCAAAGATTATCTGAATTAGATTGGAATTCAAATAGGGGAATATATATTGGTAAAAAGAGTAGCTCATCATTTGCGCTGCCGCGACGTTCATGTGGCCCAAAAATTCCACAGGTATGTGTATAAAAACATGAACTTGTATTGTGATGACATTGATTAGTATTACTGTTTTCAATTTTATTGTTTAATTACACATGATGATGGCTTCGTGTTTGCAGTGGATGCCCATTAGTTTTAGACCATCGGAGGACATGATTCTAACGATGGATGAGCTTGCTTGTGCTGCTTATATTTTTGGCCCGGATTTAAAGTTCCAAGTTAATCGGTAAATCCTTATAACACTATTCGATTTGATGCAAGTCTATTTTATACTTTGGTAACAACAATTTTCTGAACTAAATATTTGCATGTGTATTCGTAAAGGGATGAAGTACTGGTGTCAACCCGTACCTCATATGCAAATAGAGAAAGTTTAGCCATGTTAATTCCAGGAGAACAAGTCATCCAAGATGTAAATATTTATTTTTTATTATTTAACATAAAAAGTACGAAATGTTAATGTTATGTATCGTAAAATTAAAAATATACAATGTATTTGTTTGTAGGTTATAGATTCCCTTACTTGCATTCTCACACAAGAGCATAAAAAGCTTAACAAATTGCCATCCATATGGTTTCTGAAAACAACTTTTTCAGTAAGTTTTAGTCCAAAAATACATTGAAAAAATTTGTATTTGATATTTTGTTTGATTTAAGTTTCAAGAAGCATATGAATAATTTGATGTCATATTTTTTTATGACAATATAATCAGTAACTAGCACTTACATGGTCTAGACCATCCAATCAACTAAGGGAACAATATGCAGATAACTACATGTATAAGATTGAGTACTTGTCAAGGGTAAGTCCTTTAATTTTTAGTAAATAAAATATGATTTATTTAATCTAAAATGTATGTTTATCTTAATAGCATAGACTCACAATCCTCATTATTTTGTAAATAAGTTGATTTTTATCCCCATCAATGACCTCAATGAGCATTGGTTTCTGATGATCGTAGACATGAAAAAAGAAAAGTTATTTGTGCTTGATTCTTGTAAAATACCAGACAGAAACTATGGTAGGCTATTATCAGTTGAAACCATGGTAAGCGGTCCAGTTTGATTTTTTTAAAAGTAAAATTAGTTTTTCAACTTTTATTTTCTATTAATTTTGAATGTTTTGTGTATAACAAAAAAAACACCACATCGTTTGAAATTACGATTTGAATTTGTATTTTAAGATCATTGCTGTATTCGGTTTGTAAGCGATTTAGTAGTTTTTTTAATTTGAAATTAAGGTTCATTTGTTAACACTAATATCGAATTAATAATTTTTAAAATTTTTATAATTTAACCATTTTAGACAGGTAATAAAAATTAACCCGTTACATTGCTTGAACTACACAATATCCAACCACATTTTATGTCACACAGGCTATATTCATTGAATGAATGTTAGAACATAAATCTTTCTACAATTCTAATGAAATCACTGTACCTCTGATTTTTAAGTTTCGTATCGTGGAACCGTCTGACCTGCCACAACAGAGGAAAGGCTCGTAAGTAATATTATTTTAAAAAAAATTTTACTGTCATGTTTATTGAGTTTGTTATGTACGAATCATGTATTCGGTTAAACTGATAAAGTAGTACAATCACACATTTAACTAAACAGTAACGACTGCGGTATCTGGGTTGCTCAATGGATAAAAGAGTGCGGGTGGACTGATAATTTTGGCATCAAGGTAACCAACCTTATTCATTTTCTAAATTTTTTATTATTATTAGGAAAAAATGTAATATATATATATATATATATATATATATATATATATATATATATATATATATATATAATTCTAATTGCTTCGTACTTTTTAAAATTATTAGGTCAATGACAATGATAGGATGAGGCTAGCAATCGACTTGGTTAGCAAGGAATTCAATATGAAGAAGTCAGAAGTTATGGATAAGGCACATGTATATATGAAAGATATACTACAAAAACAGTCACGACTGCAAAAGGATATATAGTTTTTTTTTTATTATTTTCATCTCATTTTATGTTTGCTGAGACACGTCATATTTTGTTATGCATTTTTTAGCTTAGGTGATTCTTTTATTATAGGATATTTTGTTCTCTAATCGAACCTACTGTTGAGTCATTTGATGTTTATTTCTGTGCTTAAGAAAAGAACTAATATCATTTAAGTTTAATTTTTAGCTTTCAAGATAAATCCAAAGATATAACTTGTATGCATTACATAATTTAAAAGATACTTATTATATAACTATCTAATAATATTCTGAACTTAAAGTAACTGTTGTTTCTGGATAATATTCAAATGACGATCAAACTAATAAGAAGATTCACATTCGATTATGAAAATCAATCTCATCCTGAAGATATGATATTATTTTTTCTAAAAATGTAAAACTTAGCAATAAAGTATAGTATAATTGATGTGTACATTGAAACAAATGTGAATTGTATATAGTAGCAACCACATGTGGAATTGCAATGGCTTCCTTTTGTCTCAATGTATTATATTACACTGCGACTTAAATATATAAATTATTAGTTAAAAAACTTACATTTATGTGCTATTTTTTATTAATTTAGTTTGAACAATAAATTTTGATATTGTTTTATAGGATTATTGACATCAAATTTTGATAATTTGGCCAAAAATTTTAAATGCTCTGTGTCTTAACTCTTTCAGCAAACCTTCAACAACTCATAAAAGTTAGCAGCATAAATGGTTGTAGATTATAATCATAGACAAGGGTAAAAGTTGCGATGATAATACGTGGTGATAATTCATAACGATCGGGTAAAGAGAAGGTAGCAGGAGAAGAAAAAAATCAGAAAGAAGGCAAAGGTAATTTAATAGTTAATAACAGGTATGTGTACAGAGAATAGTATATAATAAGAGAAAGAATAGTGTTTAATATGGTGAAGGGATATTACAAAAATGTAAATTAATGTTTTAAAAAATAATAAAAATAAAGATAGTTTAAAAAATTAAATATAAAATTTAAAAAATATTTTTCACCAATTGAAATTATGTATGAATATAAAGAGAAATAGTATTTTGAATATGACTTTTTATCTCTACTTCAAATTAAATACTATTGAAAATAGATAAGTAAAGTTAATAACGTATATAAATAGTTAATAGTTTATAATGCTTATAAATTTTTATTTGGATTTTGTTATACATAATAACAACGTAATAAATTTGTTTAATATCTTATTTAATTTAAATTTATAAATTTTATACCATCTAAAAATTAAATAACTTACACATTTTTTATTTTCTTTGAATGTTTTTATTTTTAATGTTTAAATTATTATATCCAATTTATAAGATTAAAATTAAAGTTAGAAAAGTTAATCTCATAAAAAGCCACTAAATATGTTAAACCGCTAATATAATATTTAAGCAGGTCAGTACATTAGACTTGAGTAGTGTCCCATCCAATTTAGAATCATCGTGCACTACAAAAATATTTTATTTTACCGCAATTATTTAACAGGACTTTTTATAAACCCCTGGAAAATTACTATGAGAAGTCCTTTTTCCCTTTTCATTTTTCGGAATTCAATTTACATGATTTTCTATTTTTAATCTACAGGAGTTTTGTAAACCCCATTAAAAAGTTTTTAATCTTGGGTAAATAGTCGCTTCTTTCATTTTTTCCCAAAATTTGGCGCAAAATGAAAACCTAAACCCGCCCAAACCAAAACCTTCTTCTCAATCCTTCCCTAAATCCATCGTCTATGCTTCTCACCAGAAGCTCTGTTTTGCTGAGCCTTTGTTCCCTAAACCCATCGCCTATCCTTCTTTAAACCCATCTTTTCGTCAGAAACTCTGTTCGTTGGCTGCTGCTACTGGTTGCGTTGCTGACGCTCTTGCTTGCTGTTCGCTTGTTGCCACACTTCCGTCCTTCTTCCTTTCTCTTTATTTATCCTTGACCACTGAGCCACGAACCACCGCACCCCTCGTTAACTGCCTCTGCTTCCTCTGCGTCAACCTTCCTTGCACAGCCACTGCCGGCGTCATTCTGGCAATCTCTGTTGCGCCACCGCATTCATCCCCTCTACTCATTGCAACTACTAGCTGCTCCAATTCTGAGTTCAACTAGCATCCCCCTTCTCCCTATAACTCATTTTGTCAATTCGCACCAGGTTTCATTTTCTTTTTTCTGATCTTGTAGTTGATGAAGTTTCTAGGTTAATTTTGATTTTGTTGTTCGAATTTAGTTTGCATTTAATTGAATCTGAATTTTTAGGTTTATCTGAGTTTGAATTAGGATTTTCAAATTAGAATTAGCTTTAGTTAGTGAACTTTGAACATGTTATTTTAGTTCTTGAGTTTGGTATTATTGATGATTTGGATGATAATTCTTGATTGATTTTGGATTGCTGTACTCAAAATTAAAGAATTTTTACATTTGATTTGTATACTCCCTAATTCACAATATGTGCCCTGATCTGATTAAAAACACAATATGTGCCCTGATATGATTATGTGAGAGGGTAACTGCTTTCCCAAAGCCTGTAAGGCTAAATTAGCACAGGCTTTTAGGATGCTGGCATAGGTAGCTGCATCTGCAGTCTTTTCAGCTCTTTGCATCTCAATGAATAGCTTTATACCTTCTTTAGGGTGTCCCTTCTGAATATTACCCGAGATCAGGGCTGTCCAAGGAACTGAACTTTGAAGATCCAAATTTGTAAAATCCTATTTGCTTCCCCGAATCTGTCACATTTAGCATACATGTCAACCAAAGAATTAACTTGGTCAAACTTTATTTGAATATTCCCTAATTCTCTCTTAGTTACTCATATTGGGTTTTTTTTAATTTTCTTATTAGCTTGTGTTCTTATTTTTTTTTAAATATTAATGTCTTTAATATTGTATAAGTTAAGGACTTAATGAGTTACTTTGGCCTCATAGCTTGTGGATTGATTTTTTCAGGATTTGTCTTATCCTTTCCGTTAATAGGCATGCTTTGTAAATAGTTAGTGAACTTTGAATATGTTTTTAGTTCTTGAGTTTGGTATTATTGATGATTTGGCTAATAATTCTTGATTGATTTTGGTTTGATGTGCTTAAAATTAAAGATTTTATACATTTAATTTGCTTGGATTGTGATAATTATTGTTTAATAAGTTCATGCACGCCAAGTGTTCAGTGATATGACTCTAACACTTTAGATTCTAAATTGCATGTTTGCTTGTGTATTACTATTGTTTTGGATTCTAAATTGATATGCCGCTATAACACTTTCACAGTGGCTCTGTTCTCCAACTACTCTTAAGGTTAGTGGTTTTGGTTGTCTCTTCTTTCAATTATTATTGCTATTCACTTCTCCATTTGTACCACTGCTATTGTTTGCTTTCACTTGATGTTCATTACTTCGTTGTTCGCTGTTCACTGTTGCTGTTCATGACTATCCTTTTATCAATCAAGGAAAATAATCGTTGTTTTCTTTGGAATATGCTATCTTAATTAGATTGTTATAGTTCTTTAACCATGTTTTGATGTGTATTTTTACCATTCAACTAATAAAATATTGTGGTTTGGAATATTGAACTAGAGCAGTGTTATGTTCTTCATGAATCAGAGAAGAGTCGTTCATCCTAACAATCAGGTTATGTATATAGTTTTTGGCTAATGGTAAAGGGTTTGATCTAATGCTATGCATTTTTCCCCAGGGATCGATAATTTACATGTATTATTTAGCTATGATTGCAAACTTGATATCTTTCAAGCAAGGTAATTAGTGAAGAATTTTGTTCTTATTTTTTTTATTTTTAGTTTTAATGCCTTTAATAGTGTATGTAGCAACATTCAGGCCACTCATTTGTTATTTGTAAGAACCCGCGTTTTTACGTAAAACCGTTTTAATAAAATAATCTTAGTGCCCGGAATAGATTCAAAATTTTAGAAGTTTTAATTTGAAAATAAAAATGTGAAATTTGATTTCAGTGAATTTTTCTAAGCTGGAAAATGTATTTCTTTCGAAAAGTTTTTGTAAAAATGTGTACTGACACTTAAGCTGATAGTACTGGCTCTAGACTGTCCAGTATCACGTATTTTGGAAAATAACATTTTGAATATTTATTTATTATTTTGAAAGGAGAAAAATAATTTAGAATCGAAGACCGGGCACTAATCTTAAAGGTTTTGACCCAAAGTGGGCCAAACGGACCAAAAATCCTTAGCGGATTAGACCGGGCCCAAGTCCAACATATATAACCCTCATTAAATGAGGTTTTCAGCTCATTTCCACCCAAATGAGAGAGGGAGGCGCGGTTTTAGGGGAAGAGAGGAGAAGAGAGATTTTACTTTTCACCTCCACCTTCCGAAAGCCATAACTTTTGATCCGGAGCTCCGATTGACGAGCCGTTTGCAGCCACGCGAAGCTCTCGTTGAGCTCTATGTTTCTATCCAAGAAAATATGGTAAGAACTCGGAGCTCTCACCCCAGTTTCCAGCCCTAGCAGTTCTGCATTTTTAGGTTTAGTTTTTGAGTAGATTTTGTGATTTTGCTTGTTTAGGTGATCTCTAGTAGCGGGTAAATGTTGAATTTTATCCCTAATCACGTTGGGTAAGGTAAGGTTTCTCTAAACCCTTGTGTTTAGTTATTTTGTGTATATTAGATTTTGATGTTGGTATATATATGTGAGATTAGATTGAGTTTTGCTGTTTGTTGGAGTTGATTGAGGCATTGGAGCAAGCTTGGTGGCTTCGTTTTGATGTTTGGAACGTTTTGGAAATCAGCCAAGGTATGGTTTCGGTTTTCTTTATGTAATATGTAATGTTTATGGACACTTAGGCTAGTTGACCCTAAGATAGGATTGAATATTGTTGGTGTATGAATATTTATATGTGAATTGATGATAATTGTGGGTTGTATTGGATTATTGTGGTTGAGGATGATTATTGGAAATTGTGGTGTTAATGAGTATTGATGATTAGTGTTGTTGATGAGGTTGTTGGTATTTAAGGATTGATGATGAATAATGATGTTGTTGGTATTTAATGATTATAAAGGTTGATGGGGAATATTGATGTTATTGGTGCTAATTATAAATTGTGATGTTGGTTGATGTTGGTGAGTGTGTATGTTGAGTGTGGTAATATAAGTATGGATAATGATTGATAATGTTGAGGTTAAGTGATGAGAATTTTGAAATAGTTGTTGATGTTAGTTAAAGATTATTTATGATGGTTTTGGATGTTGATGAGTAAGGAATTTGATGGTATTGAGTAGTCTAATTGGGATTATGGATGGTTAAGTTGGAAAAGGAAGGGTATGGGCTTTTATGTTGTTTTGGTAATGTTTGGGTTGTGGTTGGTTTAGTTTTGAATTGTGAGTTTTGGAAAAATTGGAATTTTGAGGCCTTCGGTAAAAATGGATTTTTTGGTGAATTTTGTCTGATCATAAATTTTGCGTCGATTTTCAAAATCTGATGAAATTTATCTAGAATTAAAGATCTTTGAAAACCCTTTAAATCGATATAAAGTTTGTGAAATTTGGAATTTTGTAGAGGAAGTTATGATCATTCGAAGTTGGTGTTAAGAATCTGAAATTCTGCAAAGTTGCAGAATTTTAGGATTTTCTGATATGTGCACACGCACAGCCTTGTGCGCAGGCACAACCCTGCGAAAATTCTATTCTGTGTGGACGCACGGACTTGTGTGTACGCACAGGCAGGGGAAAGGGCTCTGGTGGCAGCATTAGCATAGGTTGTGCACGCGCACATCAATGAAGAATTATGACCTGTGCGGACGCACAAGTTGGGAAGGGATGTCTGTTAGGGGCGCTCGCACAGCTTGTGCGAGTGAACCGACTTTATAAATTTTAGTACCTGTGCGTACGCACACCCCTGTGCATACGCACACTTTCAAAATCTTCCGGGGCGTGCTCACGCACACCCCTGTGCGGACGCAAATGCCCTGTTTCATAAATTTAAACTTTGTTTCAACTATTTCACCTTCCCAACAAGGTTGTAAGCTTCTGTAACACCATTTTAAAGCTTTTAGGCCTACTTTTGAATATGGAAATATGGGAAATAAGCTAAGGGTTTTAGTTGATGTTTGTTTGAAAAAGTTTAGAAAAATGGAGGCCTAGGTTTCTGGCGTACTGAAGGTGGTCCAATGGAAGGTGAAGAATGGTTGATGAATGAGATGAGAACTAAGGAACTGTTGAGTTCGGAAATGAAATGTGAATGAACAGTGGTTGAGAAGAGTCGAGGGCTCTGAATGAAGTGATGGATCCATCTTATGCTAAAAATGTTTTTAAAAACCACTGTACTACATTTATTGAAATTTTGAGACGCTATGCGCCCGGCAGGGGCCGAGGTTGGATCCCGTCATTTCGAGGTAGCGGCGGTGGCATAAGGGCAGTGGTTCGTCCTGCTTGCGCTTAGATGTGAGGTCGGTGGCAATAGATCCCGCTCGCATCCTTTCGGATCTATGGAGGGTGCAGGCGCCGGTACCTGGACAGTGATCCGAGCACTATATCTCGGGGTTCCCGTATGAGAATTCCGAAGGGCGACGTCTCCATGGAGATGTGTCGGGTTGGCAGTTGAACCGACAATGTGATATCACAGCCAATAGGGCAGACATTCATCATGTGCATCTTTTATATGCTTTCTTGCTTTGTTTACTTGAGTTTGCCTAATTGTATAATATGCCTATCTGCTTCTTGAACTACTTGTTGTATATGAATATTATTTGTGTTTTACTTGTTTGTATTAATTGTGATTATCTAGTGCTGAGGAGGTTAGGTAGGCGGTGGCGATGGGATCACACGGAGGTTAGGTTGGCGAGGGCTGTGGAATACAGCGGTGTGATTAGTATTAGTTAGAAATCCCCTAAGTTAGATAACCCTGCTTATGGTTTATGGTTTAAGTTCTGTATATATTTATTTATAATTGTCCTAAGTTTGAATATCTGTATGTGATGTGAAGTTCTAGGATTGCCTTCGGCGTCCCAGAGCCTTACATCTTACATCATTGGGCACTGTTACCATACTGAGAACCTCTGGTTCTCATTCCATACTTTGTTGTTATTTTTCAGATGCAGGTCGTAACTACTTTGGTAAGATTGCGGATATAGTGACAGAGCGGAGTATGGTTTGTTCCTTGTTTATTCCTGTTTTACTTTCGTCATAGTATTCTCTCACTTTTTGTATATTTATCTTTATGGCCTTAGAGGCTTATTTGAGAGATAGGTTGTATAAGCTATTTTAAATTCTAAACCTCTGTATCTTTTTATTTATAACTAGTCGGCTTAAACTCCGCAAGCTGCGGCTAGTTCTCTATGACTATAATAATATTGTATCTCTATATATGTTTTATTCTTTCATCTAAACCTTGAGTCTTGTGCGTTAGTTTCGTGTGAACGTTTCGTGCATTCTGAAATTCCGTTTTTGAGATAAATCCTTCATTAGGCTTCTAGAATATATTATTTCCTTCTATATATAAATATGTAAAAGCCTTAGGACTGTTGTAATCTCTGATTAACCTTTGCTTTACGGCTAGAGGTAAGGCTTAGGGTAATTGGGGTGTTATATTTAATGGTATTAAAGCTGTTCGTCCTCGTGAGCCTGAGGGATGGACCGATTGTGCTTCGTTGCACACTTTGGGTCATCTTTTTTTCAAGCTATTTAGGTTATCTACTTGATAATTCATAGCATGCTTGTTTGTGAGTGTCTTTTTGGGAAAATTGAAGCACTAGACCTTTGGTATTGAGACTGATCACCTTGATATCGAATGTTTGGTGAAGAAAAGAACCCTAATGGCAACTCACGGACGAGGTCGATCACGTTAACAGAGAGGTAGTGAGGGTGACTAACCTAGCCTATGCGCGACGAACTCAACATGTTCCGGAAAAGCTTGTTCATGGAGTTTGTGGCATATCGGATGATGGGTGCGGCTTAACACTTGTGGCAACAGAAGTAACGATTGACGCTTTTGTGGTTTTTACTTAAGATTTTCAATTTCTACACGGTATGACTTGGATTTTTGTTAAAAAGGTTTTAAAGCTTAAAACGATTTTGAGATATTGTTTGAAACTGTTGAAAAGAGTATGAAAAACTATTGCTTTGTTTTATTGGTAATGGGTTATCATAGACGAGATACGAGTAATAGGTAACGTGATTCGTGGGTTTTGGGAACGTTAGAAACTATTTCTCGATGTTACTCAGTTACGTGCTTTGGATTCTGTTAGAATTATGTGACTTGTTCTTTCCTATCCTATCCTGAAGTTCTTGTGGTCTTTTCTTTTGGATAGTAGTTCCGTTTCCCCAACCTTATTTCTCTGTTCATATGCATTGTTTGATCCTAACTGCATATGTCTGCTTAAAAATCCTTGGTGTATTTATCTTCTTTGTTTAGGCACTTCCTCTTGAGTCATGTATTCTTTGATATATATTTGAATATGTTTTGATGCATTAATCTCTTATTCCGAGTCCTTTGTAAACAAATTGTAATTTAGTTTCCTCTTATTTGATGACAATTACAGCCATTCTTCAGATCTTAACAAAATCGCTTTTGATTTGATATACACTTCTCTATATAAACTTTGAAAGTTTCTTTTACAGTTTAAAACTAATTGTTTCCAATACCTCGCCTGTCTCTTCACTAATTTATGGAAATATATATAACTTAATTTTCTAACAACTTTGTTACAGTTTTTACAAATATCTTTATTTGATTATGTATTTTGGAATTCTTCAAAAGAAAGATTTTTGCCTCTTTTCCATTGATTTTCATTTGACAAACTTCACTTAATTTATTTTTAATCCGAATTTGGTTTAGTACAACACATTGTCTAGGCAATTGTTGTTCTTTTGAAAGTATTAAGTTCATATCCTTCCTTTTAGGAACAAACCAATTCCTTTTTAAGCTTTTCACTTCTTTGAATGATATACTTGGTTCTGTTTTTGATTATTCTTTTACTGTTATGACCGTCATCACTAATCTTAGTTTTCCTTCTCTTGTAAATTTTATACTCGTCCGAGTCAACTTGAAGTTATTTCTATCTAGTGCGTTGTTTGTTGGTGTGGGAAATCGTGATCGTGCATTCCTTGGTAACGGCGTCAAAAACTTAATACGCACGTTCATAATTTTAGTTCTTTGTCACAACTTCGCACAACTAACCAGCAAGTGCACTGGGTCGTCCAAGTAGTAAACCTTACGTGAGAAAAGGTCGATCCCACAGAGATTGTCGGCTTGAAGCAAGCTATGGTCAACTTGTAAATCTCAGTCAGGCGGATTCAAATGGATATGGTGAATTGATAATTAAAATATAATTAAAATATAAAATAGGATAGAAATACTTATGTGATTCATTGGTGAGAATTTCAGATAAGCGTATAGAGATGCTTTTGTTCCTCCTGAACCTCTGCTTTTCTGCTGTCTTCATCCAATTATTCCTACTCCTTTCTATGGCAAGCTTATGTTGGGCATCACCGTTGTCAATGGCTACATCCCGTCCTCTCAGTGAAAATGGTCCAAAATGCACTGTCACCGCACGGTTAATCATCTGTCGGTTCTCGATCATACTGGAATAGGGTTTAGTAATCCTTTTGCGTCTGTCACTACGCCCAGCACTCGCGAGTTTGAAGCTCGTCACAGCGATCCCTTCCCAGATCCTACTCGGAATACCACAGACAAGGTTTAGACTTTTCGGATCTCAGGAATGGCCGCCAATAATTCTAGCCTATACCACGAAGACTCTGATCTCATGGAATGGAAGGCTCAGTTGTCAGGCGAGGCAACCATGCGTCATGAACTAGGAGGCTAAGAGATACGCACTCAAGCTATTGCAAGTAGAACGGAAGTGGTTGTCAGGCACGCGTTCATAGGTAAGAATGATGATGAGTGTCACGGATCATCACATTCGTCAGGTTGAAGAACGAGTGTATATAATATAGAGAAGAAATAGGCTTGAGTTGAATGGAAAAACAATAGTACTTTACATTAATTCATGAGGAACAGTAGAGCTCCACACCTTAATCTATGGTGTGTAAAAACTCTACTGTTGAAAATACATAAGTGATAAAGGTCCAGGCATGGCCGAATGGCCAGCCTCCAAGGTCTAGGGACTAAACGTCCAAAGATGATCCAAATATCTCCCCATGTAAAAATAATAGTAAAAAGTTCTATTTATACTAAACTAGTTATTGAGGTTTACAGAGATAAGTAAATGATGCAGAAATCCACTTCTTGGCCCACTTGGTGTGTGCTTGGGCTGAGCATTGAAGTTTTCACGTGTAAAGGTCTTCCTTGGAGTTAAACGCCAGTTTGTAACCTGTTTCTAGCCTTTAACTCTGCTTTGCAACCTGTTTCTGGCGTTTAACTCCAGAATAGGGCAGAGAGCTGGCGTTGAATGCCAGTTTGCGTCATCTAAACTCGGGCAAAGTATGAACTATTATATATTGTTGGAAAGCTCTGAATGTCGACTTTCCAACGCAATTGAGAGCGTGCCATTTGAACTCTTGTAGCTCCAGAAAATCCACTTTGAGTGCACGGAGGTCAGAATCCAACAGCATCTGCAGTCCTTCTTCAACCTCTGAATCTGATTTTTGCTCAAGTCCCTCAATTTCAGCCAAAAATTACCTGAAATCACAGAAAAATACACAAACTCATAGTAAAGTCCAGAAATATAATTTTTATTTAAAAACTAATAAAAATATACTAAAAACTAACTAAATCATACTAAAAACTATGTAAAAACAATGCCAAAAAGCGTATAAATTATCCGCTCATCACAACACCAAACTTAAATTATTGCTTGTCCCCAAGCAACTGAAAATCAAATAGGATAAAAAGAAGAGAATATACTATAAATTCCAAAATATCAATGAAACTTAGCTCCAATCAGATGAGCGAGACTAATAGCTTTTTGCCTCTTGAATAGTTTTGGCATCTCACTTTATCCCTTGAAGTTCAGAATGATTAGCATCTATAGGAACTCAGAATTCAGATAGTGTTATTAATTCTCCTAGTTCAGTATGTTGATTCTTGAACACAGCTACTTTATGAGTCTTGGCCGTGGCCCTAAGCACTTTGTTTTCCAGTATTACCACCGGATACATAAATGCCACATACACATAACTGGGTGAACCTTTTCAGATTGTGACTTAGCTTTGTTAGAGTCTCCAATTAGAGGTGTCCAGGGTTTTTAAGCACGCTCTTCTTTTTGATTTGGACCTCGACTTTAACCGCTCAGTCTCAAGTTTTCACTTGACACTTTCACGCCACAAGCACATGGTTAGGGAAAACTTGGTTTAGCCACTTAGGCCAGGATTTTATTCCTTTAGGCCCTCCTATCCATTAATGCTCAAAGCCTTGGATCCTTTTTACCCTTGCCTTTTGGTTTTAAGGGTTATTGACTTTTTGCTCTTGTCTTTTGGTTTAAAGAGCTTTTGGCTTTTTCTACTTGCTTTTTCTTTTTCTTTTTCTTCTTTTTTTTTTCACCATTTTTTTCGCAAGCTTTTGTATTCACTGCTTTTTCTTGCTTCAAGAATCATTTTTATGATTTTTCAGATTATCAAATAACGTGTCTCCTTTTTCATCATTCTTTCAAGAGCCAACATATTTAACATTCATAAACAATAATTTCAAAAGACATATGCACTGTTCAAGCATTCATTCAGAGAACAGAAAGTATTGTCACCACATCAAAATAATTAAACTAGTTTCAAGGATGAATTCGAAATCATGTACTTCTTGTTCTTTTGTAATTTAAACATTTTTCCTTTAAGAGAGGTGATGGATTCATAGGACATTCATAACTTTAAGGCATAGACACTTAAATACTAATGATCATGTAATAAGACACAAACATAAACATAAAGCATAGTAAACGAAAAATAGGAAAATAAGAACAAGGAGATTAAGGAACGGGTCCACCTTAGTGAGGGTGGCTTCTTCCTTTTCTTGGAGAACCAATGGTGCTCTTGAGCTCCTCTATGTCTCTTTCTTGTCTTTGTTGATCTTCCCTCATAGCTCTTTGATCTTCTCTAATCTCATGGAGAATGATGGAGTGCTCTTGGTGCTCCATCCTTAGTTGTCCTATGTTGGAGCTTAATTCTCCTAGGGTGGTGTTGATTTGCTTCCAATAGTTTTGTGGAGGAAAGTGCATCCCCTGAGGTATCTCAGGGATTTCATGGTGAGGAATTTCTTCATGCTCTTGTTGAGGTCCATGATCTCTTGTTTGCTCCATCCTTTTCTTAGTGATGGGCTTGTCCTCATCAATGAGGATGTCTCCTTCTATGTCAATTCCAGCCGAATTGCAGAGGTAGCAAATGAGGTGAGGAAAGGCTAATCTTGCCAAAGTGGAAGACTTATCAGCCACCTTGTAGAGTTCTTGAGGTATAATCTCATGAAATTCCACTTCCTCCCCAATTATGATACTATGGATCATGATGGCCCGGTCTATAGTAACTTCAGACCGGTTGCTAATAGGAACGATTGAGCGTTGAATAAACTCCAACCATCCTCTAGCTACAGGCTTAAGGTCCAGTCTTCTCAATTGAACCGGCTTGCCTCTTGAGTCAACTTTCCATTGAGCTCCTTCCACACATATGTCCATAAGGACTTGGTCCAACCTTTGATCAAAGTTGACCCTTCTAGTGTAGGGGCGTACATTTTCTTGCATCATTGGCAAGTTGAACACCAACCTTACATTTTCCGAAGCAATGCTTTTACCACACCAAACTTAAAATGTTTGCTCGTCCCCGAGCAAAAGAAGAAAGAAAGAAGGGGAAGAAAAAGAAAAATGGAGGAGAGGGAAAGAGGTGTGTATTCGGCCAAGGGGAAGAAGAAAGGGTTATGTTGTGTGAAAATGAAGAAGGAATGAAGGGTTTATATAGGAATGGGGGGAGGTTTAGGGTTCGGCCATTAGGGTTGGGTTTGGGAGGGAAAAGAGTTTGAATTTTGGAGGTAGGTGGGGTTTTTGGGGAAGAGAGTTATGAAAAGGTATGAAAAGGAGAGAAAAAAAAGATGGGGATCCTGTGGGGTTCACAGATCCTGAGGGGATCTTGTGGGGTCCACAGATCCAGTGGGGTCAAGAACTTAACATCCCTGCTCTAATTAGGCGTGTAAAACGCCCTTAGCATGCATGTCTGGCGTTAAACGCCCAAATGTAGCCTGTTTTGGCATTTAATGCCACTTCCATGCTCTGTTTTGGCTTTAAACGCCAGTCTGGTGCTTGTTTCTGGCGTTTAACGCCAGCTTGATGCTTTTTTTTGGCGTTAAACGTCAGTTTGATGCTTCTTACTGGCGTTTAAACGCCAGTAAGTTCTTCCTCCAGGGTGAGCTATTTTTAAAGCTGTTTTTTATTCTGTTTTTGATTTTTCAGTAGTTTTTGTGACTCCACATGACCATCAACCTAAAAAAAAATATAAAATAACAATAAAATAAAATAGATATAATTAAATAACATTGGGTTGCCTCCCAACAAACGCTTCTTTAATGTCAATAGCTTGACAGTGAGCTCTCATGGAGCCTCACAGATGTTTAGAGCATTGTTGGAATCTCCCAACACCAAACTTAGAGTTTGAATGTAGGGGTCCAACACCAAACTTAGAGTTTGGTTGTGCCCTCCCAACACCAAACTTAGAGTTTGACTGTGGGGGCTTTGGTTGACTCTGTAGTGGGAGAAGCTTTTCATGCTTACTCTCCATGGTTACAGAAGGAGATCCTTGAGTTTTAAACACAATGTTGTCCTTATTTAGTTGAAGGACCAACTCTCCTCTGTCCACATCAATCACAGCTTTTTCTGTGGCTAGGAAGGGTCTTCCAAGGATGATGGATTCATCCTCATCCTTCCCAGTGTCTAGGATTATGAAATCAGCAGGGATGTAAAGGCCTTCAACCTTTACTAACATGTCCTCTACTTGTCCATAAGCCTGTTTTCTTGAGTTGTCTGCCATCTCTAATGAGATTCTGGCAGCTTGCACCTCAAAGATCCTAAGTTTCTCCATTATAGAGAGTGGCATTAAGTTTATTCCTGACCCTAGGTCACACAAAGCTTTCTCAAAGGTCATGGTGCCTATGTTACAGGGTATTAAGAATTTACTAGGATCCTATTTCTTTTGAGGTAATTTATGCCTATCCAATGCATTTAGTTCATTGGTGAGAAAGGGAGGTTCATCTTCTCAAGTCTCATTACCAAATAATTTGGTATTCAGCTTCATGATTGCACCAAGGTATTTAGCAACTTGCTCTTCAGTAATGTCTTCATCCTCTTCAGAGGATGAATACTCATCAGAGCTCATGAAGGGCAAAAGGAGGTTCAATAGAATCTCTATAGTCTCTAGATGAGCCTCAGATTCCTTTGGTTCCTCAAAGGGAAACTCCTTATTGGTCACTAAGCGTCCCAGGAGGTCTTCCTCACTAGGATTCATGTCCTCCTCCTCCTCTCTGGGTTCGGCCACACCAAGTAAGGTAATGGCCTTGCACTCTCTTTTTGGATTCTCTTTTGTATTGCTTGGGAGAGTACTAGGAGGGGTTTCAGTGACTCTTTTACTCATCTGGCCCACTTGTGCCTCCAAATTTATGGAGGATCTTGTTTCATTCATGAAACTTAAAGTGGCCTTAGATAGACCAGAGACTATATTTGCTAAGCTAGATGGATTCTGCTCAGAATTCTCTGTCTGTTGCTGAGTGGATGATGGAAAAGGCTTGCTGTTGCTAAACCTGTTTCTTCCACCATTATTAAAGCCTTGTTGAGGCTTTTGTTGATCCTTCCATGAGAAATTTGGATGATTTCTCCATGAGGGATTATAGGTATTCCCATCTGGTTCCCCTATGTAATTCACCTCTGCTATTGCAGGGTTCTCAGGATCATAAGCTTCTTCTTCAGAAGATGCCTCTTGAGTACTGTTGGATGCAGCTTGCAATCCATTCAGACTCTGAGAAATCATATTGACTTGCTGAGTCAATATTTTATTCTGAGCCAATATGGCATTGGTGCGTAAAAATTGTGATTACACTTTGATTATGTAAAATTCATCGCTCTTTCTTTCCCTGGTAATGGCGCCAAAAATATGATGCCATTACCATGGTTCACAACTTCGCACAACTAACCAGCAAGTGCACTGGGTCGTCCAAGTAATACCTTACGTGAGTAAGGGTCGAATCCCACGGAGATTGTTGGTATGAAGCAAGCTATGGTCACCTTCTAAATCTCAGTCAGGCGGATATAAAATAGTAATGGGGTTTTCGAAATTAATTAATAAAATAGGGATAGAAGTACTTATGTAAATCATTGGTGAGAATTTTAGATAAGCGAATAGAGATACTTTCGTTCCTCTGAACCTCTGCTTTCCTGCTATCTTCATCCAATCAGTCTTACTCCTTTCCATGGCTGGCTTTATGTAATGCATCACCATTGTCAATGGCTACTTTCGGTCTTCTCTCGGAAAAATGATCCAAATGCCCTGTCACGGCACGGCTAATCGTCTGGAGGCATCACCCTTGTCAATGGTTACATCCTATCCTCTCAGTGAAAGTGGTCAACGCACCCTGTCACGGCACGGCTATTCATCTGTCGGTTCTCGATCATGCTGGAATAGGATTTACTATCCTTTTGCGTCTGTCACTACGCCCAGCAATCGCGAGTTTGAAGCTCGTCACAATCATTCAATCATTGAATCCTACTCGGAATACCACAGACAAGGTTTAGACTTTCCGGATTCTCTTGAATGCCGCCATCATTCTAGCTTACACCACGAAGATTCTGATTAAGAGATCTAAGAGATACTCATTCAATCTAATGTAGAACGGAAGTGGTTGTCAGGCACGCATTCATAGGGAATGATGATGATTGTCACGTTCATCACATTCAGGTTGAAGTGCGAATGAATATCTTAGAAGCGAAATAAGATGAATTGAATGGAAAACAGTAGTACTTTGCATTAATCTTTGAGGAACAGCAGAGCTCCACACCTTAATCTATGGAGTGCAGAAACTCTACCGTTGAAAATACATAAGTGATAATGGAGTTCATTGGTCTCGGCCTCAGAGGGGAACCGGAGTAACCAAGACTGTGAATACAATGATAAAAAGTTCTATTTATAATAAACTAGTCACTAGGGTTTACAGAAGTAAGTAATTGATGCATAAATCCACTTCCGGGGCCCACTTGGTGTGTGCTTGGGCTGAGCTTGAGTGTTACACGTGTAGAGGTCATTCTTGGAGTTGAACGCCAGCTTTTGTGCCATTTTGGGCGTTGAACTCCACTTTGCAACTTATTTCTGGCGCTGGACGCTAGAATTGGGCAGAGAGCTGGCGTTGAACGCCATATTGCGTCATCTAAACTTGGGAAAAGTATGGACTATTTTATATTGCTGGAAAGCCCTGGATGTCTACTTTCCAACGAAATTGGAAGCGCGCCATTTCGAGTTCTGTAGCTCCAGAAAATCTACTTTGAGTGCAGGGAGGTCAGAATCCAACAGCATCAGCAGTCCTTCTTCAACCTCTGAATCTGATTTTTGCTCAAGTCCCTCAATTTCAGCCAGAAAATACCTGAAATCATAGAAAACTACAAAAACTCATAGTAAAGTTCAGAAATGTGAATTTAACATAAAAACTAATGAAAACATCCCTAAAAGTAACTAGATCCTACTAAAAACATACTAAAAACAATGTCAAAAAGCGTATAAATTATCCGCTCATCACAACACCAAACTTAAATTGTTGCTTGTCCCCAAGCAACTGAAAATCAAATAGGATAAAAAGAAGAGAATATACTATAAATTTCAAACTATCAATGAAACAGAGCTTCAATCATATGAGCGGGACTTATAGCTTTTTGCCTCTTGAATAGTTTTGGCATCTCACTTTATCCATTGAAGTTCAGAATGATTGGCATCTATAGGAACTCAGAGTTTAGATAGTGTTATTGACTCTCCTAGTTCAGTATGATGATTTTTGAACACAACTATTTTATGAGTCTTGGCCGTGGCCCTAAGCACTTTGTTTTCAAGTATTACCACCGGATACATAAATGCCACAGACACATAATTGGGTGAACCTTTTCAGATTGTGACTCAGCTTTGCTAGAGTCCCCAATTAGAGGTGTCCAAGGTTCTTAAGCACACTCTTTTTTTTGCTTTGGACCTTGACTTTAACCGCTCAGTCTCAAGTTTTCACTTGACACCTTCACGCCACAAGCACATGGTTAGGGACAGCTTGGTTTAGCCGCTTAGACCAGGATTTTATTCCTTTAGGCCCTCCTATCCACTGATGCTCAAAGCCTTGGGATCCTTTTTATTTGCCCTTGCCTTTTGGTTTTAAGGGTTATTGGCTTTTTGCTCTTGCCTCTTGGTTTTAAGAGCTTTTGGCTTTTTCTGCTTGCTTTTTCTTTCCATTTTTTTTTTCGCCTATTTTTTTTTTCTGCAAGCTTTGTTCTTTGCTGCTTTTTCTTGCTTCAAGAATCATTTTTATGATTTTTCAGATTATCAAATAACATGTTTTCTTGTCATCATTCTTTCAAGAGCCAACATATTTAACATTCTTAAACAACAACTTCAAAAGACATATGCACTGTTCAAGCATACATTCAGAAAACAAGAAGCATTGTCACCACATCAATATAATTAAACTAAGTTCAAGGATAAATTCAAAACTCATGTACTTCTTGTTCTTTTGAATTAAAACATTTTTCATTTAAGAGAGGTGATGGATTCATAGGACATTCATAACTTTAAGGCAAAGTTACTAACTACTAATGATCATGTAATGAAGACACAAACATAGATAAGCACATAACATAGAAAATGAAAAACAGAAGAAATAAGAACAAGGAATGAATCCACCTTAGTGATGGTGGCGTTTCCTTCTTGAGGAACTAATGATGTCCTTGAGCTCTTCTATGTCTCTTCCTTGTCTTTGTTGCTCCTCCCTCATTGCTTTTTGATCTTCTCTTATTTCATGAAGGATGATGGAGTGCTCTTGATGTTCCACCCTTAGTTGTCCCATATTGGAACTCAATTCTCCTAGGGAGGTGTTGATTTGCTCCCAAAAATTCTGTGGAGGAAAGTGCATCCCTTGAGGTATCTCAGGGATTTCATGATGATGAGCTTCTTCATGTGCCTGTTGAGATCCATGAATGTGCTCTCTTGTTTGCTCCATCCTTTTCTTAGTGATGGGCTTGTGAAATGAATCTTTCCATCTCCCATGGCTTAGAGGTGGAAGCAATTGTCTTTCCTTTCCTCTTTCTTGAGGTTTCTCTGGCCTTAGGTGCCATTAATGGTTATGGAAAAACAAAAAGCTTATGCTTTTACCACACCAAACTTAGCATGTTGCTCGTCCTCGAGCAAAAGAAGAAAGAAAAGATGAAGAAGAAGAAGAAGAAATGGAGGAGAGGGAGAAGGGGTTGTGTTTCGGCCAAGAAGAGAAGAGAGGGTTGTGTTGTGTGAAAATGAGGAAGGATGGAGGGTTATATATAGGGATGGGAGGGGGGTGAAGGTTCGGCCATTTAGGGTGGGTTTGGGTGGGAAATTGATTTTGAATTTTGAAGGTAGGTGGAGTTTATGAGGTAGGTTTATGGGGAAGAGTGTTTATGGGATTGTGTAAAAGAGGGGTGAGAAGAAGTGAGTGGAGGTAGGTGGGGATCCTGTGGGGTCCACAGATCCTGAGATGATCCTGTGGGGTCCCCAGATCCTGAGATGATCCTGTGGGGTCCACAGATCTTGAGGTGTTCAAGGATTTACACCCTTGCACCAATTTAGGCATGCAAAATGCCCTTGCACGTAACTCTGGGCGTTCAGCGCCAGGTTGGTGCCCATTTTGGGCGTTCAATGCCCATTTGTTGCCCATTTCTGGCGTTGAACGCCAGAACCATGCTTGTTTTTGGCGTTCAGCGCCAGCTCCTCTCCAGGGTGCAATTCTGGCGTTCAGCGCCCAGATGATGCCCATTTTGGGCGTTCAGCGCCCAGATACTGCCCATTTTGGGCGTTCAGCGCCAGAACCATGCTCTGTTCTGGCGTTGAACGCCAGGCAGATGCTTTCTCCAGGGTGTGATTTTTCTTCTGCTGTTTTTGATTCCATTTTTAATTTTTATATTTATTTTGTGACTCCACATGATCATGAACCTATAAAGACATATAACTAAGAAAAATATAGTTAGATAAAAAATTGGGTTGCCTCCCAACAAGCGCTTCTTTAATGTCAATAGCTTGACAGTGGGCTCTCATGGAGTCTCACAGATGTGCAGAGCTTTGTTGAGACCTCCCAACACCAAACTTAGAGTTTGGATATGGGGGTTTGACACCAAGCTTAGAGTTTGGTTGTGGCCTCCCAACACCAAACTTAGAGTTTGACTGTAGGGGCTTTGGTTGACTCTGCTTTGAGAGAAGCTTTTTCTGCTTCCTCTCCATGGATGCAGAGAGAGATCCTTGAGTTGTAAACACAAGGTTATCCTTATTTAATTAAAGGATCAATTCTCCTCTGTCCACATCAATCACAGCTCTTGCTGTGGCTAGGAAAGGTCTTCCTATGATGATGGATTCATCCTATTCCTTTCCAGTATCTAAGACTATGAAATCAGCAGGGATGTAAAGGCCTTCAACCTTTACTAACACGTCCTCTACTTGTCCATAAGCCTGTTTTCTTGAATTGTCTGCCATCTCTAATGAGATTTTAGCAGCTTGCACCCCATAGGTTCCCAGTTTCTCTATTACAGAGAGGGGCATGAGGTTTATTCCTGAACCAAGGTCAAACAGAGCCTTAAAGATCATGGTGCCTATGGTACAAGGTATTATGAACTTTCCAGGATCCTGTCTCTTCTGAGGCAATGTCAGTTGATCCAGATCACTTAGTTCATTGGTGAACAAGGGAGGTTCATCTTCCCAAGTATCAATGCCAAATAATTTGGCATTTAGCTTCATGATTGCACCAAGAAACTTGGCAGTTTGCTCTTCAGTAACATCCTCATTCTCTTCAGAAGAGGAATACTCATCAGAGCTCATGAATGACGTAAGGAGGTTCAATGGAATCTCTATGGTCTCCAGATGAGTCTCAGATTCCTTAGGTTCCTCAGAGGGAAACTCCTTATTGATCACTATATGTCCCAGGAGGTCTTCCCCCTTGGGATTCACGTCCTCCTCTCCCTCTTTGGGTTCGGCCATTTTGCTTATGTCAATGGCCTTGCACTCTCCTTTTGGATTTTTTTCTGTATTGTTTGGGAGAGTACTAGGAGGGATTTCAGTGATCCTTTTACTCAGCTGGCCTACTTGTGCTTCCAAATTTCTAATGGAAGACCTTGTTTCATTCATGAAACTCACAGTGGCCTTAGATAGATCAGAGACTAAGTTTGCTAAGCTAGATGGGTTCTGCTCAGAATTCTCTGTCTGTTGCTGAGTGGATGATGGAAAAGGCTTGCTATTGCTAAACCTTTTTCTTCCACCATTATTAAAGCCTTGTTGAGGCTTTTGATCCTTCTATGAGAAATTTGGATGATTTCTCCATGATGAGTTATAGGTGTTTTCATAAGGTTCACCTAAGTAATTCACCTCTGCTATTGCAGGGTTCTCAGGATCATAAGCTTCTTCTTCAGAAGATGCCTCTTGAGTACTGTTGGATGCAGCTTGCATTCCATTCAGACTCTGAGAAATCATATTGACTTGCTGAGTCAATATTTTATTCTGAGCCAATATGGCATTCAGAGTATCAATCTCAAGAACTCCCTTCTTCATAGGCGTCCCATTATTCACAGGATTCCTTTCAGAAGTGTACATGAACTGGTTATTTGCAACCATGTCAATGAGTTCTTGAGCTTCTGCAGGCGTTTTCTTTAGGTGAATGGATCCACCTGCAGAGGTATCCAATGACATCTTAGATAACTCAGACAGACCATCATAGAATATATCCAGGATGGTCCATTCTGAAAGCATGTCAGAAGGACACTTTTTTGGTCAGTCCTTTGTATCTCTCCCAAGCTTCATAGAGGGATTCATCTTCTTTTTGTCTGAAGGTTTGAACATCCACTCTAAGCTTGCTCAGCTTTTGAGGAGGAAAGAACTTGGCTAGGAAAGCCTTGACCAGCTTATCCCAAGAGTTCAGGCTATCCTTAGGTTGAGAGTCCAACCATACTCTAGCTCTGTCTCTTACAGCAAAAGGGAAAAGCATGAGCCTGTAGACTTCAGGATCTACTCCATTAGTCTTAACAGTATCACAGATTTGCAAGAATTCAGTTAAGAACTGAAAAGGATCTTCAGATGGAAGTCCATGAAACTTACAGTTCTGTTGCATCAGAGAAACTAACTGAGGTTTCAGCTCAAAGTTGTTTGCTCCAATGGTAGGGATGGAGATGCTTCTTCCATGTAAATTGGAATTAGGTGCAGTAAAGTCACCAAGCATCCTCCTTGCATTATTATTATTTTCGGCTGCCATCTCTTCTTCCTGTTCGAAAATTTCTGACAGGTGCTTGCTGGCTTGTTGTAATTTAGCTTCTCTTAGTTTCCTTTTCATAGTCCTTTCAGGTTCTGGATCTGCTTCAACAAGAATGCCTTTTTCTTTGTCCCTGCTCATAAGAAAGAGAAGAGAAAAAGAAAAGAAGAGGAATCCTCTATGTCACAGTAAAGAGGTTCCTTATTGTTAGTAGAGGAAGAGAAGAAGAAGAAAAAATTCGAACACAGATAGAAGAGGGGGTTCAAATTTGGTGAGTGATGTGAGGAAGAGATGTTAGTAGATGAATAAATAAATAGAATACGATGAGAGAGGGAGAGGATTTTCGAAAATAATTTTTGAAAAAGAGTTAGTAATTTTCGAAAATAGTTTTTGAAAAATGTTAGTAATTTTTGAAAATTAAGATTTTAAAAATTGAAATAATTAGTTAATTAAAAAGAAATTTTGAAAAAGAGGGAAGATATTTTCAAAAATTAGAGAGAGAGAGAGAGTTAGTTATGTAGTTTTGAAAAAGATAAGAAACAAACAAAAAGTTAGTTAGTTAGTTGAAACAAATTTTGAAAATCAATTTTGAAAAGATAAGAAGATAAGAAGTTAGAAAAGATATTTTGAAATCAAATTTTTGAAAAAGGTAAGATAAGAAGATATTTTTGAAAAGATATGATAGAATTTAGTTTTGAAAAAGATTTGATTTTTAAAATCACAATTAATGACTTGATTCACAAGAAATCACAAGATATGATTCTAGAACTTAAAGTTTGAATCTTTCTTAACAAGTAAGTAACAAACTTGAAATTTTTGAATCAAAACATTAATTGATGATGTTATTTTCGAAAATTTGATATAAAAATAAGAAAAAGATTTTTGAAAAATATTTTTGGAATTTTCGAAAATAACTAAGAAAAATGAAAAAGATTTGATTTTTGAAAAAGATTTTGAAAAAGATAAGATTTTAAATTGAAAATTTGATTTGACTCATAAAAACAACTAGATTTTAAAAATTTTTGAAAAAGTCAAATCTAATTTTCGAAATTTTAAGAGAGAAAAAGGGAAAGATATTTTTTTGATTTTTGAATTTTTATGATGAGAGAGAAAAACAAGAAAAATGATGCAATGCATGAAAGTTATGGATCAAAACAATGAATGCATGCAAGAATGCTATGAATATCAAGATGAACACCAAGAACACTATGAAGATCATGATGAACATCAAGAACATATTTTTGAAATTTTTTTTATGCAAAGAAAACATGCAAGACACCAAACTTAGAATTCTTTAATGCTTAGACACTAAGAATTCAAGAATGCATATGAAAAACAAGAAAAGATACAAAACATGCAAATGCAAAGATCAAACAAGAAGACTTACCAAGAACAACTTGAAGATCATGAAGAACACCATGAATGCATGAAATTTTCGAAAAAAAAATGCAAGATGCACATGCAATTGACACCAAACTTATAACATGACTCAAGACTCAAACAAGAAACACAGGATATTTTTGATTTTTATGAATTTATAATTTTTTTGTATTTTCTTTTAATATTTTTCGAAAATCATTTTGAAAAAAGAAAAATAAGGATTTCAAAATCTTTAATATGAATTCCAGGAATCTTGTACTCTTTAGTCTAAAGCTCCAATCTGAGGGTTAGACATGGCTTAATAGCCAGTCAAGCTTTAAAATGGATTTACATCCATTGAGGTGATTAGTTGAAGACCAATCCCAAAGGAGTTTGGGTATGGCTTTTCAGCCAGATAGGATTCAACATGTTACCATGAAACTCTAGAATTCAGTCTTGAAAGTTTTGAAGCCATAGAATAATTTATTTTTGAAAACATTATTTTTATTATTTTTTTTTCGAAAACAAAAGAAAAATTTTTGAAAGATTTTTGAAAAACTTTTGAAGAGAAAACAAAAAGAAAATTACCTAATCTGAGCAACAAGATGAACCGTCAGTTGTCCAAACTCGAACAATCCCCGGCAACGGCGCCAAAAACTTGGTGCACAGAAATTGTGATTACACTTTGATTATGTAAAATTCATCGCTCTTTCTTTCCCTAGTAATGGCACCAAAAACATGATGCCAGTACCATGGTTCACAACTTCGCACAACTAACCAGCACGTGCACTGGGTCGTCCAAGTAATACCTTACGTGAGTAAGGGTCGAATCCCACGGAGATTGTTGGTATGAAGCAAGCTATGGTCACCTTCTAAATCTCAGTCAGGCAGATATAAAATAGTAATGGGGTTTTCGAAATTAATTAATAAAACAGGGATAGAAGTACTTATGTAAATCATTGGTGAAAATTTCAGATAAGCGAATAGAGATGCTTTCGTTCCTCTGAACCTCTGCTTTCCTGCTATCTTCATCCAATCAGTCTTACTCCTTTCCATGGCTGGCTTTATGTAATGCATCACCATTGTCAATGGCTACTTTCGGTCTTCTCTCGGGAAAATAATCCAAATGCCCTGTCACGGCACGGCTAATCGTCTGGAGGCATCACCCTTGTCAATGGTTACATCCTATCCTCTCAGTGAAAGTGGTCAACGCACCCTGTCACGACACGGCTATTCATCTGTCGGTTCTCGATCATGCTGGAATAGGATTTACTATCCTTTTGCGTCTGTCACTACGCCCAGCAATCGCGAGTTTGAAGCTCGTCACAATCATTCAATCATTGAATCCTACTCGGAATACCACAGACAAGGTTTAGACTTTCCGGATTCTCTTGAATGCCGCCATCATTCTAGCTTACACCACGAAGATTCTGATTAAGAGATCTAAGAGATACTCATTCAATCTAATGTAGAACGGAAGTGGTTGTCAGGCACGCGTTCATAGGGAATGATGATGATTGTCACGTTCATCACATTCAGGTTGAAGTGCGAATGA
Organism: Arachis hypogaea; assembly: GCF_003086295.3. NCBI lineage: Eukaryota > Viridiplantae > Streptophyta > Magnoliopsida > Fabales > Fabaceae > Arachis > Arachis hypogaea. Next base: position 71,405,176 of record NC_092046.1, on the reverse strand, counting down.
ATATCTTAGAAGCGAAATAAGATGAATTGAATAGAAAACAGTAGTACTTTGCATTAATCTTTGAGGAACAGCAGAGCTCCACACCTTAATCTATGGAGTGCAGAAACTCTACCGTTGAAAATACATAAGTGATAATGGAGTTTTTTGGTCTCGGCCCTAGAGGAGAACCGGAGTAACCAAGACTGTGAATACAATGATAAAAAGTTCTATTTATAATAAACTAGTCACTAGGGTTTACAGAAATAAGTAATTGATGCATAAATCCACTTCCGGGGCCCACTTGGTGTGTGCTTGGGCTGAGCTTGAGTGTTGCACGTGTAGAGGTCATTCTTGGAGTTGAACGCCAGCTTTTGTGCCATTTTGGGCGTTGAACTCCACTTTGCAACTTGTTTCTGGCACTGGACGCCAGAATTGGGCAGAGAGCTGGCGTTGAACGCCAGTTTGCGTCGTCTAAACTTGGGCAAAGTATGGACTATTATATATTGCTGGAAAGCCCTGGATGTCTACTTTCCAACGCAATTAAAAGCGCACCATTTCGATTTCTGTAGCTCCAGAAAATTCACTTTGAGTGCAGGGAGGTCAGAATCCAACGGCATCAGCAGTCCTTCTTCAACCTCTGAATCTGATTTTTGCTCAAGTTCCTCAATTTCAGCCAGAAAATACCTGAAATCATAGAAAAATACACAAACTCATAGTAAAGTCCAGAAATGTGAATTTAACATAAAAACTAATGAAAACATCCCTAAAAGTAACTAGATCCTACTATAAACATACTAAAAACAATGTCAAAAAGCGTATAAATTATCCGCTCATCAGGCATTCATAGTATCAATTTCAAGAACTCCCTTCCTCTGAGGCATCCCATTACTCACAGGATTCCTTTCAGAAGTGTACATGAACTGGTGATTTGCAACCATGTCAATGAGTTCTTGAGCTTCTGCAGGCGTTTTCTTTCGGTGAATGGATCCACCTGCAGAATGGTCTAATGACATCTTTGATAATTCAGACAGACCATCATAGAATATATCCAAGATGGTCCATTCTGAAAGCATGTCAGAAGGACACTTTTTGTTCAGTTGCTTATATCTCTCCCAAGCTTCATAGAGGGATTCACCTTCTTTCTATTTGAAGGTTTGAACATCCACTCTAAGTTTGCTAAGCTTTTGAGGAGGAAAGAACTTGGCTAAGAAAGCCGTGACCAGCTTATCCCAAGAGTTCAGGCTATCTTTAGGTTGAGAGTCCAACCATATTCTAGCTCTGTCTCTTACAGCAAACGGGAAAAACATAAGCCTGTAGACCTCAGAGTCAACCCCATTGGTCTTAACAGTATCACAGATCTGCAAGAATTCAGTTAAGAACTGAAAAGGATCTTCTGATGGAAGTCCATGAAACTTGCAGTTCTGTTGCATCAGAGAAACTAATTGAGGCTTTAGCTCAAAATTGTTTGCTCCAATGGCAGGGATTGAGATGCTTCTTCCATGTAAATTGGAATTTGGTGCAGTAAAGTCACCAAGCATCTTCCTTGCATTGTTATTATTTTCGGCCATGTCTCCTTCTTTTTCGAAAATTTCTGTCAGATTTTCTCCAGAGAGTTGTGCTTTAGCTTCCCTTAGCTTCCTCTTCAGAGTCCTTTTAGGTTCAGGATCAGCTTCAACAAGAATGTTCTTATCCTTGTTCCTGCTGATATGAAAAAGAAGAAAACAGAAAAGGAAATATGGAATCCTCTATGTAACAGTATAGAGATTCCTTTATGTGAGTAGAAGAAGAAAAGAATAGAAGAAGAGAAATTTGAACACCAAGAGGAAGAGAGGGTTCGAATTTTGAGATGAAGAGAAGTGTTAGTAAATAAATAAATAATTAAAATGAGATGAGAGAGAAAAATTTTCGAAAATAATTGAAAAGAAAAGAAAAATATTTTCATTTTTTAATTTAAAATTAAAGTTAAAATTCGAAAATTAAGAAAGAAAAATAAAACTAAATCAAATTAAAATTTAAAACAAATAGTTAATTAAAAAGGAATTTTGAAAAAGAGGAAGGTGATTTTCGAAAATTTAAATAGAGAATTAGTTAGGTAGTTTTGAAAAAGTTATGATTGAAATAGTAAACTTTTAAAATCAAACAAAAAGTTAAGTAGTTAATTGAAAGAGATTTGAAAATCAATTTTGAAAAGATAAGAAGTTAGAAAAGATTTTGAAATTAAGTTTTGAAAAAGATATGATTGAAAGATATGATTGAAAATTTAATTTGAAAAAGATTTGAAAAGAAAATTAAAAAGATTTGATTTTTGAAATTAAAGTTGATTACTTGACTAACAAGAAACTAAAAGATATGATTCTAGAAGTTAAAGATCGAACCTTTCTTAATAGGCAAGTAACAACTTGAAAAATTTTTGAATAAAAAATATTAAATGTTAACATTGAATTCGAAAAAGATAAGAAAAAGATTTTGAAAATCAATTTGAAATTTTCAAAAATATGAAAGAAAAAAAATGAAAAAGATTTGATTTTTGAAAAAGAATTGAAAAAGATAGAATTTTTAAATTGAAAATTTGATTTGACTCATAAGAAACAACTAGATTTTAAAATTTTTTTTGAAAAATTCAACTCAAATATTCGAATTTTTTGAGAAGAAAATGGGAAAGATATTTTTTAGATTTTTGAATTTTTAATTATGAAAGATAAAAACAATGAAAAGACTCAAAACATGAGAATTCAAGATCAAAACACATGATGCATGCAAGAACACTTTGAATGTCAAGATGAACACCAAGAATACTTTGAATGTCAAGATGAACATCAAGAGCATGTTTTTGAAAATTTTTAAGAAAAGAAATACATGCAAGACACCAAACTTAGAAATTTTCAATGTTTAGACACTAACAAATTGAAAATGCATATGAAAAACAAGAAAAGATACAAAACAAGAAAATATGAAGATCAAATAAGAAGACTTGTCAAGAACAACTTGAAGATCATGAAGAACAAGAAAGAAACTCAATGTATGTGTTCTTCGAAAATTTAAAGAAAAATTAAAAATATGCGATTGACACCAAACTTAAAAATTGACACTAGACTCAAACAAGAAACACAATATTTTTGGTTTTTATGATTTTATTAAAAAAATTTTTTTGAATTTTTCGAAAATTAATTGGAAAAGAAAAATAAGGATTTCAAAATTTTTAATGAGAATTCCAGGAATCATGCAATGTTAGTCTAAAGCTCCGGTCCAGGAATTAGACATGTCTTACTAGCCAGCCAAGCTTTCAGTGAAAGCTCCGGTCTAAAACACTAGACATGGCCAATGGCCAGCCAAGCTTCAGCAGAACATTACATACAACAGCTAATTTGCTGGAAAAGACAAAGAAGCTCTTCTCTTGAGATAGTTGAAACCTCGGTCCAAAAAATTAGACATGGCTTAACAGCCAGCCAGGATTCAACCTATCTCATGAGATTCTAGAATTCCTTCTTAAAAATTCTGAAGAACATAGAATAATTTATTTTTGAAAATAATTAATTTTTTTGGAAAATTTTTTTCGAAAATAAAAATAAAAATAATAAAAACAAAAATTTTAAAATTAAAATAAAATTTACCTAATCTGAGCAACAAGATGAACCGTCAGTTGTCCAAACTCGAACAATCCCCGGCAAAGGCGCCAAAAACTTGGTGTGGGAAATTGTGATCGTGCATTCCTTGGTAACGACGTCAAAAACTTAATACGCACGTTCATAATTTTAGTTCTTTGTCACAACTTCGCACAACTAACCAGCAAGTGCACTGAGTCGTCCAAGTAATAAACCTTACGTGAGTAAGGGTCGATCCCACGGAGATTGTCAGCTTGAAGCAAGCTATGGTCACCTTGTAAATCTCAGTCAGGCGGATTCGAATGGTTATGGTGAATTGATAATTAAAATATAAAATAGGATAGAAATACTTATGTGATTCATTGGTGAGAATTTCAGATAAGCGTATAGAGATGCTTTTGTTCCTCTTGAACCTCTGCTTTCCTACTGTCTTCATCAAATCATTCCTACTCCTTTCTATGGCAAGCTTATGTTGGGCATCACCGTTGTCAATGGCTACATCCCGTCCTCTCAGTGAAAATGGTCCAAAATGCGCTGTCACCGCACGGCTAATCATCTGTCGGTTCTCGATCATACTGGAATAGGATTCAATAATCCTTTTGCGTCTGTCACTATGCCCAGCACTCGCGAGTTTGAAGCTCGTCACAGCCATCCCTTCCTAGATCCTACTCGGAATACCACAGACAAGGTTTAGACTTTTCGGATCTCAGGAATGGCCGCCAATAATTCTAGCCTATACCACGAAGACTCTGATCTCATGGAATGGAAGGCTCGGTTGTCAGGCGAGGCAACCATGCGTCGTGAACCAGGAGGCTAAGAGATACGCACTCAAGCTATTGCAAGTAGAACAGAAGTGGTTGTCAGGCACACGTTCATAGGTGAGAATGATGATGAGTGTCACGGATCATCACATTCGTCAGGTTGAAGAACGAGTGTATATCTTAGACAAGAAATAGGCTTGAGTTGAATAGAAAAACAATAGTACTTTGCATTAATTTATGAGGAACAGCAGAGCTTCACACCTTAATATATGATGTGTAGAAACTCTACCGTTGAAAATACATAAGTGATGAAGGTCCAGGCATGGTCGAATAGCCAGCCTCCAAGGTCTAGCGACTAAATGTCCAAAGATGATCCAAAGATCTCCCCATGTAAAAACAATAGTAAAAAGTTCTATTTATACTAAACTAGTTACTAGGGTTTACAAAGATAAGTAAATGATGCAAAAATCCACTTCCGGTCCCACTTGGTATGTGCTTGGGATGAGCATTGAAGCTTTCATGTGTAGAGGTCTTCCTTGGAGTTAAACGCCAGTTTGTAACCTGTTTCTGGCGTTTAACTCTGCTTTGCAACCTGTTTCTGGCGTTTAACTCTAGAATAGGGTAGAGAGCTGGCGTTGAATGCCAGTTTGCGTCATCTAAACTCGGGCAAAGTATGAACTATTATATATTTTTGGAAAGCTCTGGATGTCGACTTTCCAACGCAATTGAGAGCGTGCCATTTGAACTCTTGTAGCTCCAGAAAATCCACTTTGAGTGCACGGAGGTCAGAATCCAACAGCATCTGCAGTCCTTCTTCAACCTCTGAATCTGATTTTTGCTTAAGTCCCTCAATTTCAGCCAGAAATTACCTAAAATCACAGAAAAATACACAAACTCATAGTAAAGTCCAGAAATGTGATTTTTATTTAAAAACTAATAAAAATATACTAAAAACTAACTAAATCATACTAAAAACTATGTAAAAACAATGCCAAAAAGCGTATAAATTATCCGCTCATCATTTGTCCTCTTAATTGTCCTTCCTTGGTCAATGGTTCCTTCTTGAAAATTCACTGTTGATTGATTTATCCTTCCTTACGAGTTTTGTATTCTTTTGGACCAATGGAAAGCTTGTTTGATGTCCCATGCTTCATGGATCTTGTTTGAACTCCTTTGATTTAAGATCTTTTCTTGTTTGGTCTGATTTCTTTTAATCACATCTTAATATTCTTGAATGTTCTTATGTGATGGCAATTTCAAGTGTATTCTTAGAATTTTGTTGTGGACTTTTGAAACAAGTTTTGGATTCTCTTAAGAAATCTAAATCAATTCTTCTCGCTTAAATTGCATCCATAGTTATTCTTTAAATTGACAAAGTTGTTTTGAAGTTGGCATGCACTATTTTAAATAAAGTTTTGAAACCGACTGATAAGCAAATTTTTACCTTGGAGTTTCCTTTTCTAAATAGAGTTTAACTAGTTCCATATTTGTTATAAAATTTATACACGCTTGTTTGAATATAAGCTTTGGGAATTCTTGGACAAACCTTTGATTTCTTACAACCTTGCCATGATTTCAGTGTATACCTTATTAGATTGAGTAACTAAATGTCTTTCAGGATTTTCAACATTGTGTGGCCTTAACTCAATTGATTCTCATTTTCTAAACCTCACCTATTTTGTCTTTTACTTGGAAACTATTTAGACAAAATGCAATTTAGTTTTCTTTTAACCACATTGCAGTTTTGGTGTATGTTTTTGTCACCCTTTTGTGAAATGCGAGTTACATACCTTTCTTTTAGCACATGAGGTGATCCTCTTTCAGTTTTTTATTCTTTATATTCAAATGTATTAGGTGTACTTAATCATAAATTTTTAAACCTTGAGAGTGTCATCACTGGCTTCAGATAACCTTCTTCTATAATTTTATACTTGTTAACTCAGCTTGATTAGTTCCGAACTACTGCCTTGCTTATCCTTTGTGTTCCTATCAGTTATCTCTAATTCGGGAGTTATCCTTGAGTTTGTTAAACTAAATTTCTTCCAATACTCTTCATCGATTGTACATCTTCGTTTACTTGTAAATTTAGTAGCTCTTTCAAAACTCTTGTGGAGGTTATCCTTATTGCTTGTTCTTCTTGTTTCAAAGTCTTTTATCCTCCTGAATAAACTCGAGAATAGGTATAATGTGGCATGCGACCTTTAGGCACAGTAATGCGAAGCTTTAGTTCTTTAGAACGTGGTTTGTGGTTATGGAAGGGGAGGTACACACAGCTGCTTTTGCGGTTTTTTAAATTATGGTTTTTGATTTCTAACTGGTATGGCATTGAACCATGTTGAAAAAGTTTTATGGTTTATAATAATTTTCAAATTTGGTTTGAAACTTTTGGTTTAAATGTTTTGCTTTTGAAATTAAATCGAAACTCTTGGTCTGAATAATATGGTTTACAGAAAAAGTGAGTTTTACGATTTTCTTGATTTGTGATTTTGGTTTATAATTTATCTTATCAAAACGGAATTTGAATTGAAAGGTTTTGATTTAAGAATAAATGAATTTTTGAGTGTAAGACCCAAAACCTTTGAAAAAGGGCTATCATTAGCTAATTTTAAATTCAGTGTTTCTATAGCTTTAATTTCAGAAATTTCTTTATTAAAGAAAATTAAAACAAGTTTTGATTTTTTGAATTTGAGATAAGTTATTATTATTATCCAATTTGATAATTATTGAATTATTCTCTATAACTATATTATAAAGTTGGTAGTTGTGAAATAATAAGGATTTTTATATGATTTGGATTAAATAATTAATATTTTAAATATTAATACTGTTACTTTGGAAAATAAAGGTTTTAATTATATTATTTCTAATTATTTTGATTTGGACATTTTATGGAAAATAATTTGTAAGATTGATGAGAAAATAGTATTTTTCTATATACAATTGGTGTTGGATTTAATTTGGGTTTCAATTACTACATTATTCCCAATTTCATCTGAAATTACTAAAATGAAACCCTAACCCTGAAACCCTAACCCGTGACCCGGTTTACCTTCTCCCCCAACCCAGCGGCAGCAACACAAATGTTCCCCCTTTTTCTCAAACCAATACACTCAGTAGCAGCAGCAGATCTTCCCCTTTCCCAACAGAACGCAACACACACGGCTTCCCATTTCATGAAAGAAAGAAACTAAGGAAGAGAGGGAGAGGGAGCTTAAGAGGGGAGATCGGGCAGAGAGGGAAGGGCTGCGCTGTGACCACCACCCAGCCATCACAATCGCTGTCGCGCCTTGCGGAGGTCAGCTTTGCCGTCTTCTGCCTTCCTTCAGGCCGTCTCGCCACTGACGTCGTTGAGCAGGGAGAGCGACCACCACGCGGAGCCGCCGTCCTTGCTCGCCGTCCCCCGTGGAGTCGCCGCCGTCTGTGAAGCCTAGGTCACCGTTCTGCCTCGCCATCACCACTGAAGCAGCACCCAGTCCAGTCGCGCCACCGTCTATGCGCCATCGTAGAGCAGATCTGGGGCGAGGGGGAGGACCGCGATGGGGGAAAGAGTTGCGCCACCAAGTCACTGGTCTGCTCGCCGCCAGCATCGCCGGTATTGAGGTCAGCCACTCCACTACCACCGTCGAACTTTGTTTGGGGCTGGTGCTTCTCTTCGAGGTTTGGAGGTAGACAAGCATAACCGCGAGGTAGAGGAGCCATTAGGGTCTGCCGTCGAGCTACAGCACCAGCCACCACCGCAGGTGTCGCTGCTGGAGAAAGGAGCTGCATCTCTGTGATTCTGGCCGCCGGGAGTGGTTTTGTGACTTCTGGGATCACCGCCGGAGCTCGGGCTAAGCTTCTGCCACTTGGGACCCTGCTGCCGTCGCTGGAAAAAGCACTGCCAGTAAGGGTCCTTGCATTTGGTCTTCATTCCTTTTATTCCTGGGTTTTTATCGTCATGACGTTGTTGTGCAGTCGCGGTTGTCGGGGTTTTTCATCGCCGCTGCCACTTGAGGTGGCTGACGGTTGCTTCGTTTTGTTAATTCAGTGAGTATTTCGATTTTTGAAAGTCCTGCGTTAGTGTTCTGTCCTATGTAATAAAGTATTTGCGATGTTAATGGTTTTAGGAGTTAGAATCTGGTTTGCTTATGCCACTTGTAGCTGTCTCTGCTTTTGAGAGAGCAAGCAGAGCCAAGGTTCTGATTGCCGGTGATTTTCGAGTTGAGGCGAAAAGAACTTATGAGGCGTTTGGATTATGGAATTGCGTTTTGAGGTAGGGGCGCTTTCCAAAAACTATTTTTTATGTATTGGAATTATTACATATGGATACTGATGTGAGACATTTTGTATTTGGAGATTGTATCTGCCTTATGTTTTATTAGATTGTTTCGAATAGTTATGGATGTTTGTTTGGCTGAATTGTTGGGTGGCTTTGTGAAATGAAATGCTTTTGAAGTGGATTATTTTAAAGCCTTGAAAACGAATTTAATCCGTTGGGAATTGATTTGAGTTGAGTTGATTTTCTTGATAATACGGAAAATAGAATACACTCTTGAATTCAGCCTGGTTTGCTTTAAATGATCTGGTTTGATAAATGATTGTTGCTGAACCATTTCTTTAAAGCTTTGGAAATGGGTTAATTCAGTTGATATTGGTGTGATTTTGAAATGGTTTCCTTGAGATATGCCAATGAGGCGACTGTTGGATTTAGCTTGATTTTGAATTGATTTTGGATTTTGGACTGTTGAAAAGGATTGTGGAACGGTTTAGTTGGGACCCGAACCGGGTGGCAAAGTCCAAGTTTTAGGGGAGATACTACCGAAATTTCTATAAAATCCGAGTCTTTATTGAAATGTTGTCTGGAAAAATGATGAGTTAAAGACTTCTACTATTTTATTTGAATTATCAAGAAAAGGATGATTCATGTTTTTAAAATAAATTATTAAAGGAGAAATTGTGATTTAGTCTTGCTTCTTAAGAAAGGCATTGTATCTCTTTCAGGAGAAAGTTATTTATATGAAACTTATGTTTTAAAGCTGTTTTAAATGTGGCAAGGGCAATGCCTTTGAATTTGACTTGATGGTTTCAATTAGAGGAGTTTCAATGACTTTGAAAGAACCTGAATGTCTATTGACAAGTTTCATTTTGAAATGTTTTGGGAAAGGTTTTAAGTACTCTTTGAATTCTGAATTCTTGCAAGACAAACAATTTTGAACAGTTGAAACGCCTTAGAAATTATCATGGGTGTTGAAGTTGGTTTTGCCTAAGTAAAGGAAACGGCTTTGAAAAGGGTAATTGATTACATGACTCGGTATGGCTTAGATCCTAATTTGTTACTCAAACCGGAAAGCCAAGGTTGTAATGAATTTAAATGAATTTGGCGAAATGAGTTATGTTATTCTCCCCTAAAGACTTGAGACTCTGCCGAGAACTCTTTGTTATAAAATCCCGTTGTTGGATGGATGATTTTGAATATTTCAAAATAAATCTTTAACTTGCCATGGTTATGGAAGTTTTGGAAAGAGGATGCCGAGAGTGGCATTGTTTTTCAAAGGGGAATTTACCTCGAGTAAAAGTGGCTTATGAGCCTGAGATGATTTGAGAAATAAGATCTTTTAAGCCAAGGCTGAAAAGAATTGAAACTTAATTTCAAAGTGAAATGAATTCAGAAAAATGATTTATGGCTTAAATGCCGATTTCATGGATTTGATGATTTTGAATGGTGGAAGTGCTATTTTGTTATGAGCCGGAATGGCTGTGTGTGATTATGAATATTGGCTGGTTCTGGATTGAACCGTGAGCCGGATGGCTGAGATGGATATTGATCCATGGCTGAGAATGAGTGCATATATGCTGAGATATTGATAATTGTGATTTTGCACTTCCACTATCTGAGATACGAGTTTTCCTAGCTAGTAGTAGTGGCTAGCCACCATGTGCTCCAGGTTGAGACTTGATACTCTGTTGACCCTGTGTCGTAAGGGTGGCCGGGCACTGTGAAAGCCCCGGATGAGCTTGCCCCCGTGAATATACTCCAGTGAGGGTGTTGGATATGGATCATGATTATGATGAGTATAACTCGAGTTGGGGATACACGACAGAGGGACAGTCCAATAGTTAGCTACCAAGACTTGTCGGGTTGGCTCTATAACCGACAGATGATATCATCAGCCACTAGGACAGGCATGCATCATATGCATCTATGTGACATTGTTTGGGATTGCATATTGTACTTGGTTTGCCTTTGTAACAACTTGTAATTAACTGCTAATTGTTCTACTTGCAATAACCATTTGTTTGTGCTTGCATTTTCCTAATTGTGTTTGCGACTGAGACTCTGTTGGATTGTGATGATTTGTTTGTTGGTTGGATTTGTTTGGGCCTAGGGCCATGGTTGAAATGAGATGGACCGATAGTTGGTTTCGGTTTTGTGTTTCTGGTTTGGAAGAATACGAAAGGCTATTTTGGTTTAGCATAGATAAACCTTTTGAAAGGCTTTTGAGTTTTTGAGAATTGAACAGTTCCTCTTTCAGAAAAGATTTTTGACTTTACTTTTATTGTAAACTGTGGTTTTTGAAAAGAGGCATAAGACGATTATTAATTACTGGTACGGCTTATCTTCACGTATCCTATTACAGTAATTCCCAAAAACCTTCTATTGAGAACCCTTTCGAGGATGATGTTCTCACCCCCCCTACATTTTTTCTCTTTCAGGATATGGACGCAAAAGTCACGAAGAGTTTATTTAGTTGATGTTGAAATGATATGTATTGCTTTAGATTATGGTTTATTGTACCCTCGCCTTTGTTTGGATATATTCTGTAAGAGGGATAGGAATTGTATTGGCTAATGCTTGTAATACTATATATATATATAGAGGAAGTTATGATAATTCAAAGTTGGTGTTAAAAATCTAAAATTCTGCAAAGTTACAGAATTTCAGGATTTCTGATATGTGCGCACGCACAGCCTTGTGCGCAGGAACAACCCTGCAAAAATTCTATTCTGTGCGGATGAACGGACCTGTGCGTACGCACAGGCAAGGGAAAGGGCTCTGGTGGTAGCGCTAGCATAGGTTGTGCGCGCGCACATCAATGAAGAATTACGACCTGTGCGGACGCACAAGTCGAGAAGGGACATCTTTTAGAGGCACTCGCACAATTTGTGCGAGTGAACAGACTTTATAAATTTTAGTACCTGTGCATACGCAGACCCCTGTGCGTACGCACACTTTCAAAATCTTCCTGGGCGTGCGCACGCACACCCCTGTGCGGACGCACACGCCCTGTTTCATAAATTCAAACTTTGTTTTCAACTATTTCACCTTTCCAAAAAGGTTGTAAGCTTCTATAACACCATTTTAAAGCTTTTGGGCCTACTTTTGAGTATGGGAATATGGGAAATAAGCTAAAGGTTTTAGTTGATGTTTGTTTGGAAAAGTTTAGAAAAACGGAGGCCTAGGTTTCTGGCGTACTGAAGGTGGTCCAATGGTAGGTGAATAATGGTTGATGAATGAGATGAGAACTAAAGAACTATTGAGTTTGGAAATGAAATGAGAATGAACAGTGGTTGAGAAGAGTCGAGGTCTCTGAATGAAGTGATGGATGCATCTTATGCTAAAAATGTTTTTAAAAACAACTGTACTACTTTTATTGAAATTTTGAGACGCTATGCGCCTGGAAGGGGCCGAGGTTGGATCCCGCCTGTTCGAGGTAGCGGTGGCGGCATAAGGGCGGTAGTTCGTTGAAGAACTGAAGATTGATGGTTTAGAAGTTATAATAAACTCTCGTTGCAAGTATAGTCACTAAACTAAGCAATCAACCTTTCTTACAAACGTTTTGGTTGTCACAAGTAACAAACCCCTTAAAAATTGATAACCGAGTATTTAAACCTCAGGTCGTCTTCTCAAGGAATTACACGGAAGTATGTTCTTATTATTGGTTACGAGTCTTGTAAATTGGGGGTTTTGAAGTTTGGGCAATGGGCACAGGTATATTTATAAATTAAAGTAATAAAAATAAATAAGAGATTTGATGTAATTAATTTAAAACCCTTGACTCGGAGAAGATTAATCGAAAGTTCTATCCTTGTTGGATTTTTTTCTCAAGATCAATTGATAATTGAAGGTTGCTTCTACTTAGTTATCCTTTACCAAGTAAAGTAAAAGAAAGTCAAGTAAGTTGGAAGTCTACTTCTATTCACAAGTTCTAATCCTCTCCCTTGGGAAGGATTAGCGTTAGTGACTAGAGAGCCAACCAACAATAAACCCAATTACAATTTAACTCTTGAGTAATTCAACTCAAGGGTCTCCAAATATTAATCAACTCTAAAATCAAGTTGGGAACCTACTCCATTGACATGGATGCCAATTTCATATAATAAATGACTAAATAAATACTTGAGGATAATCAAACAAATAATGGGGTAAAAAGAAAAATACTCTTTGCATTAATAGTCATAAAAGCTTTCCAATTGTAACTCTGAATAAGGATGAAAGATATAAAAGAGTAAGGAAATCGAAAACAAACTAGAATAATAAGGTCCTCAATGGAGGTAGTAATATCCAACTCAACAACATAAAAGTAGAAATCCTAATCCTAAAACATAAGAGAGAGGAGAGAACCTCTCTCTCTAAAAACTACATCTAAATACTAAAATTGTAAATATGAAAGCTTAATTATGAATGGATGCATCTCTCCACTTTATAGCCTCTAATCTGTGTATTCTGGGCCGAGAACTAGGTCAGAAACAACCCAGAATTCGCTGGTTTCGAATTCAAACACGCTGGTTTTTTTGCCACTGCGATACGTCCGTGTAGATCACGCGTTCGCGTCACTTATCGTCAAGGAAACTATGGCAAATTATATATCAAATCGAAGCCCCGGATATTAGCTTTCCAACGCAACTAGAACCGTATCATTTGGACCTCTGTAGCTAAAGTTATAGCCATTTGAGTGCGAAGAGGTCAGGCTGATAGCTTTGTAGTTCCTTCAACTTCTTGTATTCCTTCCATTTTTGCATGCTTCCTTTCCATCCTCTAAGCCATTTCTGCTCTATAAATTATGAAATCACTTAACACACATATCAAGGCATCTAATGGTAATAAGAGAGGATTAAACATAGGGAACTTAAAGCCAAAGAAGCATGTTTTCAATCAAAGCACATAATTAGGAAGGCAAATGTGAAACCATGCAAATAGTATGAATAAGTGGATAAAGAGTTGATAAAAACCACTCAATTGAGTACAAGATAAACCATGAAATAGTGGTTTATCAACCTCTCCACACTTAAACATTAGCATGTCCTCATGCTAAGCTCAAGAGAAGCTATAAAGATGAAGAGGAATGGTAAAATGTATGAAATGCAACCTATCTGTATGAATGCAACTACATACAGAATGTTTCTACCTACTTGGTTTAAAAGTAAATAAATTCTCCAAGAATAAATATGAACTGTATTTCACTAATTCAAATCATAAAAATAAAGTACAAATAGGCTTGTAGAAGAAAATAGCTCATGAAAGCCGGGAACAAAGAATCGAGCATCGAACCCTCACTGGTAGTGTATACACTCTAATCACTCAAGTGTTTAAGGTTCGATTCTCTCAATTCTCTACTAACCTTGCTTTCTAAGGCTTGCTCTTCAACTAACAATCAACAAAAAATTTAATGCATAGATACACATATCAAGAGGTCTTTTAAGGGTTGTAATGGGGTTAGGGTCAAGGTAGGATTGTATTTGGCCAAGTGGAGTAAAATCTGAATCCTTAATTAACTTAAACTTTTCCCACCTAACTTAAGACAATCCATGTAATCAAAGTACAAAACCTAACTGTCCATTAACCATGTTTTCCACATATTCATGCATTTTAATTTCAAGTACAGTACATATGCATTACTTTCACCACTTACTTTGGGGCATTTTGTTCCCTTTTTGCTTAATTGCTCTTTTTTTTCTTTTCTTTTTCTCACTTCTTTTATATATATATATATATTTTTTTTTTCTTTTATTTTTCTCAATGCTTATGATTAAATCATTGGATGCATGAATCATGTCCTAAACATTTCTTTCACATTTTCAGAAAATTCTAACATACTCAATTCTCAAACCAAATGTTTTCAAATTCAACTTTCCCCATACTTAATTCATGAGCACTCTCACTAGTCTAAGCTAACCAAGGATTCAAATTAAGGACATTATTGTTTTCCGCTTAGAGTTAATGATGTGCTAAAGTAAAGAACAAAGGGGTATAATAGGCTCAACATTGGTTTGCAAAGAATAATGAAAGGGTAAGGCCATATGGGTATGTAAGCTCAGTGAAATAAGGGCCTCAATCATGTAAGTGTATGCATACATCAAACTATGGAAATATAGAATTAAGCAAGACAAAGATCACAATTTTAGAGAGAAAAACACACACCAAAAATAAAATATTGGTTGGTAAAATGCAACCAATTCACATAGGCTCAAAATCTCACAGGTTTTGTGTGTTCGAGCTCTAAACCATGTTCCAGTACAATATTTCTTCAAACAAGTGTAACATTAAATTTTTATTCAAATTAGTGAAATACTCTAAAAAGTTTCTTGAAAAAGAAAATATTACTTCATCCAAGTGGTAAAATATGCACAAAATCAAATAAATATGCAATCAAACATGCAAATGCAACAATTAACAAGGAAAATAAACCATTGGTGTTTGAGAAGGAAATACTAACCCACGGAAGTCGGTATCGACCTCCCCACACTTAAAGATTGCACCGTCCTCGGTGCATGCTAAGATGTGCAAGTGGATGGGGGTTGTGGTTCCTCAACTAAGGCTCTTTTTGTTCCTTTCTTTGCCGGTAGTTTGGGAGTAGCTTTCTCTTTACCCTTCTTGGTGGCCATCCTGAAAAGGGAAAAAGGAAAGTAACCTTTAAAGCTAAGGGTTAGAGCAAGGAAGAGAGTGGGAAAGGTGGTAATCAATGCACAATAAAGAAGAATGACGTTAACACATGGTCATGACTACATGTGAAAAGTTCATTAATGGAAATATAGCAAGTGCATGTAATGACAATTAAATGCAAGATGTTTATTGGCATGCTAGCAAAGGCATGAGTAGCATATATCAGGCATTCCATGTCCAAGTTAGATTACCAAGTCTTTCAAACTAACAACATGTTTGTAATAACAATTATATTTAAGTGATAAAATATAAAAAGGGTTTTGTGAAAAGCAAGCATTTAGAGTAGTAGATATAAAGAAATCGAAAAATAGTGCACAATGCCATACGGGCTTTTTCACAAACACATAGCAAGCATGGTAAATAAGCTATTGAAAGTTTTAAATTGAACATGCAAGCAACCCTTTAAAAAGTAATATATAATTGTCAAACCATTTTAATAATCAACAAAAATATAGAAAATAATGACCCAAATAAATTTCTAACACCAAGAAAATAATGAAATGAATGAAAGTATGCAATTAAATTAAGTAAAATAAAATGAAAGATAAGAAGAACGAGAAGGGAAAGAAGGGAAGAAGAAGTAAGTAAGAAAGGAGGTAGGAAAAATTAGGATTGGGGAAGAAAAGATAAGATATTTGGCAAATTAGGATAAGCTGTGCGGCGCAAGCGACGCGGACGCGTGGGGCACGCGGTCGCGTGACTTGCACTTATACGGATTGACACGGTCGCGTCGGTCACGCAGTCGCATGACACAGTTTATGCTACTGGCGCGAGGGCAGCCTCACGCTCGCACAACTCTCTGTTCGAAACTTAGTATTGCCAAAATCCAGGGTGACGCGGTCGCGTGATCAACGCGATCGCGTGAGTGGCCATTATGGGGGTATGACGCGGATGCATGAGCCATGCGTCCACGTGGTAGGGTTTGTGCGTTCAGCACCAGTCCAGCACCACTCTTGCACAACTTTCGGTCGTGCACCCTTTTTTTACGTCGATTTCCAGGTCACGCGGCCGCGTGAGTGACGCGGACGCATGAGTGACGCGGACGCGTGGGAGGCATGTTTCCCATGTGACGCGGACGCCTCAGTGACGCGGTCGCGTGGGATGATTTGTGCCAAAGGCACGCCTCCAGCCACGCTCCCGCGTGACTCTCTGTTCGATTTATCATTCTCTCTGAGCCACCTGCGACGCGGTCGCGTTGACGACGCTGTCGTGTCGCGGCTCTCCCTTCTTTTTTTTTTTAATAATGCAGTATGCAGAATGCAATACTAATATGAATGTTATGCAAAAACTCCAGGTTCAATACAATAAAATAAAATAAACTCGAAAACAAATAAAACTAAAAAAAATGAAAAAGGAACGATCATACCATGGTGAGTTGTCTCCCACCTAGCACTTTTAGTTAAAGTCCTTAAGTTGTACATTTGGTGAGCTCCCTTTTATGGTGGCTTGTGCTTGAACTCATCCAGGAATCTCCACCAATGTTTGTAATTCCAATGGCCTCCGGGATCCCAAACTAGGCGCAGAAAGCCTTCAAGTAGGTTAAAGCAAGTGACAAGGCCCCAAGAGTGTTGATTGCCAGAATGAATTCCGGGGTCCCAAATCTTGCTTTTGCACCCGTCTTCTTGTTGATCATTATGATTCCATCCGGGTGGTACGCAGTCGAAATTCTTACTGAGACATCCAAACAGCTTCCTAGACCCATTCAATTGAGCTCTACACCAACCTTTGCTTAAACTTAAAGCTTCCAACCATAATGAACCTTGCAGGACAATTCTTACCACTGACCATCTTCCTCTTACTCTTAATGCCACAAAGAGCTCTAAGCTGACCATCCGTCTCTAGTATCCCATATTCAAGTGGGAAAGTAAAGGTTAAGGATAAGAATTTTACCCACTTGAACGTTGTGTTGGACGGTAATGGCTCTGTGAGAGGTATTTCTAATGATCCTGCAAGCTCCGCTCCCTTGTGCTCTTCTTTGACAACTTCCACCTCCTTGTAAGCTTCTTCAATTTCAACCTCTTCCTCTTGGTAGCTTTCTTCCAATTCAATCTCCCCTTTACTGCTTTCCAAGGGCATGGGAGGTTGTGCTTCTTCTTCTTCAATCTCCATTTCTTGACCAACCTCTTCCAAGTCTTCAACTATGATATGCCTTGGAGGTTGTACACCCTCCTCAACATCAAATACAACCGTCTTGGAAGGAGGTTCTATGTCTTGACTTTCCCATGGAGGTTCAGCATCTCCCAAGTCTTCAACCACTTCTTCCTTTTTAATAATTGCTGCTTTGTCCAGTTGTTTAAGTATAAAATCGTACTCATCCTCGATGATTTTCTTTCCATGACAACTCCTTTCAACTACTCTTTGATCTTTAAGGGTCTCTCCTACCTTTACCCGTAGGGCCTCCTCTAGCTCTTTATGAAGTATGGATTTGCGAAGATGATCCCTTCTCTCTTGTTCCATGTCAATAGCATCATTGGGATCATGTTGCTCTTGGATTGATGGATGTGGGTGCTCTTCCATGGATGGTGGTGATGGGATGGAGAGATCATTCTGTTGTTGAAAAGGAAGTGCACTAGAGCTTGAGGGTTGATTGTTGAAGGTGTTTGGTAGTCCGATTTGGGCGACGAGAGCTTGTATAGTAGAGTTTAGATCGGTCGGTGCTTTCTCCATGGAGGTTTGGGGTGGATATGAGGGTTCATTTGGCTCATAAGGTGGTTGGTATGGTGGATACGGGTTAGAGTCATATGGAGGTGAATGGTGGTAGTTGGCTTGTGAGTGTGGTGGTTCAAAGTTGTGTTGAGGAGGTTCATAGGCATATGATGGGGGTCCATCATATCTATCATCTTGGTATGCCCCCTGGAATGGCTCTTGACTATAGTAATTTGGTGGATGTTGGTTGTCACAGAAGGGTCCACCATGACTATTGTCTTGGTATGCATCGTGGAATGGTCTTTGTCTGTGGTATTGTGGAAGGTGTTGTTGCCGGAAGGGTTGATCAGATCCTTGTGGCTCCTTCCATCTCTGATTGTTTTGACTTTGATGCATGTTCCTATTATAATTTCCATTCCTTGCAACAACATTGGAACCAAACTCAAAGCGAGTGGGGTGAGAACTCATAATAGTAATTAAAAATTTAAAAACGAAAATAAAAACAAATTGAAATTAAAAGGTTATTGAAATTTTATTTTTGAAATAAGATAAGATAAGATTTTGAAAAAGATATTATTTTTGAAAAAGATTTGAATTTTGAAATTTAAATTTTGAAATTAAATTTTTTTTTTAATTTGAAATTTGAATTTTAAATTTTTAAATTTGAATTTTTGAAAATTAAAATTTGAAATTTGAGTTTTAAATTTTGAATTTTTGAATTTAATAAGGAAAGAGAAAAACAATAAAATGACACCAAACTTAAAATTTTTAGATTAAAACAAAGAAAATAACTAAGAACAACTTGAAGGTCAAGATGAACACCAAGAACAAATTTTTTTTTATAACTAAATAAAAACCAATAACCTCTTAATTTATGAAAAAGCAAAAACAAAAACAAAAATAAAAACAAATAAACAAGCAAAAGAAAATATTTACAATAACCAATAATAAGGCACACGTTTGCAATTCCCCGGCAACGGCGCCATTTTGAAGAACTAAAGATTGATGGTTTAGAAGTTATAATAAACTCTCGTTGCAAGTATAGTCACTAAACCAAACAATCAACCTTTCTTACAAATGTTTTGGTTGTCACAAGTAACAAACCCCTTAAAAATTGATAACCGAGTATTTAAACCTCGGGTCGTCTTCTCAAGGAATTACAGGGAAGTATGTTCTTATTATTGGTTATGAGTCTTGTAAATTGGGGGTTTTGAAGTTTGGGCAATGGGCACAGGTATATTTATAAATTAAAGCAATAAAAATAAATACGAGATTTTATGTAATTAATTTAAAACCGTTGACTCGGAGAAGATCAATCGGAAGTTCTATCCTTGTTGGATTTTTTTCTCAAGATCAATTGATAATTGAAGGTTGCTTCTACTTAGTTATCCTTTACCAAGTAAAGTAAAAGAAAGTCAAGTAAGTTGGAAGTCTACTTTTATTCACAAGTTCTAATCCTCTCCCTTGGGAAGGATTAGCGTTAGTGACTAGAGAGCCAGCCAACAATAAACCCAATTACAATTTAATTCTTGAGTAATTCAACTCAAGGGTCTCCAAATATTAATCAACTCCAAAATCAAGTTGGGAACCTACTCCATTGACATGGATGCCAATTTCATATAATAAATGACTAAATAAATACTTGAGGATAATCAAACAAATAATGGGGTAAATAGAAAGATACTCTTTGCATTAATAATGTCATAAAAGCTTTCCAATTGTAACTCTGAATAAGGATTAAAGATATAAAAGAGTAAGGAAATAGAAAACAAACTAGAATAATAAGGTCCTCAATGGAGGTAGTAATATCCAACTCGATAGCATAAAAGTAGAAATCCTAATCCTAAAACCTAAGAGAGAGGAGAGAACCTCTCTCTCTAAAAACTACATCTAAATCCTAAAATTGTGAATATGAAAGTTTGATTATGAATGGATGAATTTCCCCACTTTATAGCCTCTAATCTGTGTGTTCTGGGCCGAGAACTGGGTCAGAAACAACCTAGAATTCGCTGGTTTCGAATTCAAACACGCTGGTTTTTTTGCCACTGCGATGCGTCCGTGTAGATCACGCGTTCGCGTCACTTATCGTCAGGGAAACTATGGCAAATTATCTATCAAATCGAAGCCCCGGATGTTAGCTTTCCAACGCAATTAGAACCGCATCATTTGGACCTCTGTGGCTAAAGTTATAGCCGCTTCAGTGCAAAGAGGTCAGGCTGACAGCTTTGCAGTTCCTTCAACTTCTTGTATTCCTTCCATTTTTGCATGCTTCCTTTCCATCCTGTAAGCCATTCCTGCTCTATAAATTCTGAAATCACTTAACACACATATCAAGGCATCTAATGGTAATAAAAGAGGATTAAACATAGGGAACTTAAAGCCAAAGGAGCATGTTTTCAATCAAAGCACATAATTAGGAAGGCAAATGTGAAACCATGCAAATAGTATGAATAAGTGGGTAAAGAGTTGATAAAAACCACTCAATTGAGCACAAGATAAACCATGAAATAGTGGTTTATCATTTGTCCCGCTTGCGCTTAGATGTGAGGTCGGTGGCAATAGATCCCGCTCGCATCTCTTCGGATCTATAGAGCGTGTATGCGCCGGTACCTGGACAGTGATCCGAGCACTATATCTCGGGGGTTTCCATATGAGAATTTCGAAGGGCGACGTCTCCATGGAGATGTGTTGGGTTGGCAGTTGAACCGACAATGTGATATCACAGCCAATAGGGCAGACATTCATCATGTGCATCTTCTATATGCTTGCTTGCTTTGTTTACTTGAGTTTGCCTAATTGTATAACATGCCTATCTGCTTCTTGAACTACTTGTTGTATATGAATATTATTTGTGTTTTACTTGTTTGTATTAATTGTAATTATCTGGTGCTGAGGAGGTTAGGTAGGCGGTGGCGATGGGATCGCACGGAGCTTAGGTTGGCGAGGGCTGTGGAATACAGTGGTGTGATTAGTATTAGTTAGAAATCCCCTAAGTTAGATAACCCTGCATATGGTTTATGGTTTAAGTTCTGTATATATTTATTTATAATTGTCCTAAGCTTGAATATCCGTATGTGATGTGAAGTTTTAGGATTGCCTTCGGCATCTCGGAGCCTTACATCTTACATCATTGGGCACTGTTACCATACTAAGAACCTCCGGTTCTCATTCCATACTTTGTTGTTGTTCTTCAAATGCAGGTCGTAATCTACTTCAGTGAGATTGCGGATATGGTGACAGAGCGGAGTATGGTTCGTTCCTTGTTTATTTCTGTTTTACTTTCATCATAGTATTCTCTCACCTTTTGTATATTTATCTTTATGGCCTTAGAGGCTTATTTGAGAGATAGGTTGTATAAGCTATTTTAAATTCTTAACCTCTGTATCTTTTTATTTGTAACTAGTCGGCTTAAACTCCGCAAGCTGCGGCTAGTTCTCTATGACTATAATAATATCGTATCTATATATATGTTTTATTCTTTCATCTAAACCTTGAGCCTTGTGCGTTAGTTTCGTGTATTTTGAAATTCCGTTTTTGAGCTAAATCCTTCATCAGGCTTCTAGAATATTTTATTTCCTTCTATATATAAATATGTAAAAGCCTTAGGACTGTTGTAATCTCTGATTAACCTTTGCTTTACGGCTAGAGGTAAGGCTTAGGGTAATTGGGGTGTTACATTATTGCTACTGCCATGGGAGTTGTGTTCGTTGGTGATACTCTGTACATTAGAAGGTACCATTTGTTCAATTTTGACATGAATAAACAAGTATACTAATGCATATGAATAAGGAAATTGCTTTGTCATTTATTTTTGTATAAATAATTCTTGAGTCTTATTGATGGAAAAATAAAAAGTGAAAAAATAGGTTTGGAAGAGATTTATCTCATAGCAAGTTGTACCTCAAATCAAATTAGTTGAAATCGAGTGGACTCTTACACCGAACTAAAAAAGAATCAATAAATTGTGCATGAAAACATACATGGTTCAATGGTGGTATTTTTCTAATTAATTTGAATACTTATCCTTTTGAAGCCATATTATGAATTTCTTAAAAATGTTCTTATGAATTTTCATACTCATGCCGTACTTGGCCTTCATGGTTGAAACTAGCGGTTTATTATTTTAATTTTTTAATTTGTGGAGTCTACATGTAAATCTATATAGATTGCAGTATAATGTCATTTTATTCTTTATTTGACAAGTTTATGATAAAAGGGAAAAGAACTTTGGATGGAGCATTCTTTCAATTGGATTCTTTTTCGGTTTTATCCATGGCAAAATCTGGAATGAATTGTAGATGTTCCTTCACAGCATAGCATGATCTTGGGTATGTATTCCAACTCTATTGCTAATTACAACTTAGTTTTTGTTTAATAAGTTTCTAATATGTTTTGGCTAGTGTATGTAATGACCTTTTAATTACAAATTAGTTTTTGCTAATTGCAACTCTTAAATTAATGACTTTCTATTCTAATCTTTTTATGTAGGAACTCTTATATAGAGGAAGATTTTTGAAATCCAGAGAAGCAAGGGCGAGCCATATATGGAGGAAGCACGATGGGGAAGAACAAATATCTTCAAGAACGTGCCGCCACAAGAAGAAACAAAGATTGGAAAAGTGGCTCTCGGAGAAGTGGATCGGCATGGAATTTGCTGCACTTCAGATGCCCAACTGGTAATAAGAAAAGTCAATTTATTCTTGTTCTTCCTCTATATGCATGCTGTTTCTATTATGAGTAATGAATTCTAAAGTAGAGTTAACACTAATGGGCTTCAGTTTTCAACGATAGAGTTCTTTTCTTTTGCTTATTGCTTCAAGTATTATTCTTTTTTGTTGGTTTTGTTTTGCTGTTTAGGTTTCACACAAATACCAACAAGTTGTGGCTTAAAATGTTGTTGTAAGTGATTCTCTAATTCATGGGTAAAAACATGTAAGAAAGGTTTGAAGATGAACTGGCGTCAGAGCAAGCCAAGTAAGCCTTTCAATTGCTCAGAGAAGAATGAGCATCTCCTTTGAGGGAAACCCTAGTTTCTTCCACCGCGATCGCCTCCGCTGGGCTTCTGATTGTCGCCGTCAGTCACGCCAGAGATATTCGTCTGTTCGTCCTGCTCCAGGCCCGCACCTCAATCTCCAGTGGCGAGCTTCGTCGCGGTAGTTTTCGAGTCGTCGTGGCCTATAACCACTCATCTTGCTTGCTTGTTGCATTTTGTACATCTATTGGCTGAGTTCATTCAAAATAGTTGTCCCCACTAATTTAAGTTAGTTCAAATTAGTAAACTATGGGAGAAAATTTTGTTTACTGAAAAGATAAGATTTTAAATTTCGTATAATAATATATCTGTAATAAGTAAAAACCTTTTTACTCTTGGTTCTTAACAAATGTCCTGCTTGTTAGGAAAAAACTTAAATTTTCATCAATATTTCAAAAAAGCTAGATAAGAATTCTAGTGTTCATCCTTTTAATAAACTCTTTGCACAAATATTTTTAATAAAATATTTTATCTTTAAAAAGTAGAAACAGAAACCACTTACTCAGTTAACTTTACTCTAAAAAGCTGACCATGTCGGCAATCATGAAGAGGAAAAATATTCGTTTTTCTTTTAATATTATGATCACCTTATTTCAATATCACTGAATAATTAGAAAATGTATACATTGTAAATTACCATGTTTTCGCCCCCAGGTTTTATAGGAAGACGATTGTACATCTGATAGAATTGAGTAAAAGTAAACTTCTGGAGAGTCAAATGTGGGATCTCAAAAGCTTAGTTTTGACCAACACACAACAATCTTCATAAGTAACATTTCACACCTCAATCGAGCAGGGATGCATTTCACACAACAATTATTCGGTGATGTCTATTTCCTTAAGTGAAAGCTTATGACAATTGTGTAGACTAGAGAAAATTTTTACAATTTTGTTTTAGACAGTATAAAGATCATTTTTACTAATTCATCTCGCGCAAAGTTCGATACTCGGTGTTTTCCATACTTAAATTTATGCTTAACAAACTTAAAATATTCTGAGCCAGAGCCTCAATGATACTACCAAAGAATTTGGAACCTAAAGACAAGTTTTGATAACCATTTGTAAAAATACCAAGATAATTATGGATTATATCACTTAAAATATCAAGCAACATTCTAATTGTTTTAATATAAAATCTGAAAGAACTATATAATCTGAAATGAAATAAATATATTTTTACCAGTCTGATGAGTATGATGTAAACCCAACTACAATAGAATAGGGGAAAGGGCAAAATGATGCCATGAAATGGGAGTGTAAATTTGCAAAATTAAATAATCCTATAATTAACTCCTGCCTTGTGCATACAAGTCGTTGGCTGATAGAGAGAGAATTACAATGGTTCGGATATTTAACAAAATAATTTCTTCGTTGGTAGTATAGTCCAAACCAACAAATAACTCTCAACATCAAAGTTTAGATTTTCCAATTCAAAACATATAAACCGAGAGTCTTTCAACCTCGGGTCGTTCTCCCTAGGATGCAATTGGAAGTGTTACACTATTGGTTGTGGAGGCAAAAAGGGGTTTTGTAATCAAAGAATAAAAGATTAAAAGAACTAAGAAATCAAAGAACTAAGGAATGAGCAAAATTCGGAATTAATGCAAGTAAAGAAGGAGATAAGATCAAAACTAGTGAAAATGCTATAAATGCAAAAGAGCCTTGACTTGGGAATAAGAGGATCCAAGGAATCCTATCATCGCCATAACCACAACTATGATAATTATGATGAGTCAATCTTGCCTAGTTAACCCCTAACATCGAGGAGTAAGTCAAGCAAGCATAATTGACCTTAATCCATAAGTCCTAGCTAACTTACCAAACTAGTTAATAAAAAGCTAGCGTCAATGGAAACAAGAGTCAACTAACTACCCAAGAATTACCACTAAAAGTTGGACATTATGACTCTAGTATCCTAGGGACTCAAATCCCAAGCCAATGTGTAAAAATCTAAAACTCATAATTTGCATTTTCACAAACACCTTGTGGGTATAAAACCAAAACATAGAAAATTGCAAAGACAAGTAAAAGCTATAACTAAACTATTCACAATATCAATAATAAACATCCAAACAAGCATAAAGAAAGCATAAAACATTAAATTCATATATCAAAATTCCAAGATACCAAAATAAAGGCAAAAGTAACTTGAACCATAAGAAAATAAAGGCAAAAGAAATGTAATTAAAGAGAAGATCAAGAGTACTTACAATAAAAGAAGCAAAAATCCAAAAGAAAAGCATGCTATAAAATACTACAATGGAGATGGAAATGAAACGCTAGGAGAGCAATTTCTACTCTACTCCTACTCCTACTCCTATGAAAGCTTCCTAAGCTAATTCTACCTAATAAAACCTAATGTAAATCTCATGTGTTGATATGTGTTGATATCCCCTTCATATAGCACTTCAATTCAGCATCTAGCCTTCCAAAATTGGGCCAAAAGCCTTCAGAAATCGCGCAGCACGTGTTCATTAATGAAATCACGTGCAGGGTCCTGTGCATACGCACAGGTACTTGTGCGCATGCTTGTGCACGAAATTGTGATCTCTAGCAACGGCGCCAAAAACTTGGTATGCACGTTTATAATCTCAAATTCTTTTTCACAACTCCGATACAACTAACCAGCAAGTGCACTGGGTCGTCCAAGTAATAAACCTTACGTGAGTAAGGGTCGATCCCACAGAGATTATCGGCTTGAAGCAAGCTATGGTCACCTTGTAAATCTCAGTCAGGCAGATTCAAATGGTTATGGGATTTTGATAATTATGATATAAAATATAAAATAGGATAGAGATACTTATGCAATTCATTGGTGAGAATTTCAGATAAGCGTATGGAGATGCTTTTGTTCCTTCTGAACCACTGCTTTCCTACTGCTTTCATCCAATCATTCATACTCCTTTCCATGGCAAGCTGTATGTTGGGCATCACCATTGTCAATGGCTACTTCCTGTCCTCTTAGTGAAAATGGTCCAAATGCGCTGTCACTGCACGACTAATCATCTGTCGGTTCTCAATCATGTTGGAATAGGATCTATTGATCCTTTTGCATCTGTCACACGCCCAACACTCGCGAGTTTGAAGCTCGTCACAGTCATCCCATCCCAGATCCTACTCGGAATACCACAGACAAGGTTTAGACTTTTCGGATCTCAAGAATGACCGCCAATAATTCTAGCTTATACCACGAAGACTCCGATCTTTCGGAATGGAGGCTAAGAGATAAACGCTCAATCCAAGGTAGAATGGAAGTGGTTGTCAGGCACGCGTTCATAGGTTGAGAATGGTGATGAGTGTCACGGATCATCATATTCATCATGTTGAAGTGCAAGCGAATATCTTAGAATGGGAATAAGCTTGAATTGAATAAGAAAACAATAGTACTTTGCATTAATTCATGAGGAACAACAGAGCTCCACACCTTAATCTATGGTGTGTAGAAACTCTACCGTTGAAAATACATAAGTGATGAAGGTCCAGGCATGGCCGAATGGCCAGCCCCCTAAACATGATCTCTGAATATAAAATTGGTTAAAGACTAACCAGAGATGTGAAATAAATCACTAAAAGTAGTTTTTATACTAAACTAGTAGCTAGGGTTACATAAGATAAGTAAATGATGTAGAAATCCACTTCCGGCCCCACTTGATGTGTGCTTGGGCTGAGCATTGAGCTTTCATGTGTAGAAACTCTTTTTGGAGTTAAACGCCAGGTTGTAGCCTGTTTCTGGCGTTTAACTCTGATTTACAACCTGTTTCTGGCGTTTAACTCCAAAATAGGGTAAGGAGTTGGCGTTTGAACGCCAGTTTGCGTCATCAAAACTCATGTAAAGTATAAACTATTATATATTGCTGGAAAGCCTTGGATGTCTACTTTCCAACGCAATTGAGAGCACGCCAATTGGGTTTCTATAGCTCCAAAAAATCTACTTCGAGTGCAGGGAGGTCAGAATCCAACAACATCTGCAGTCCTTCTTCAGCCTCTGAATAAGATTTTTGCTCAAGTCCCTCAATTTCAGCAAGAAATTACCTGAAATCACAGAAAAACACACAAACTCATAGTAAAGTCCAGAAATATGATTTTTATTTAAAAACTAATAAAAATATACTAAAAACTAACTAAATCATACTAAAAACTATGTAAAAATAATGCCAAAAAGCGTATAAATTATCCGCTCATCACAACACCAAACTTAAATTGTTGCTTGTCCCCAAGCAACTGAAAATCAAATAGGATAAAAAGAAGAGAATATACTATAAATTCCAAAATATCAATGAAACTTAGCTCCAATTAGATGAGCGGGACTAGTAGCTTTTTTGCTTCTGAACAGTTTTGGCATCTCACTTTATCCCTTGAAGTTCAGAATGATTGGTATCTATAGGAACTCAGAATTCAGATAGTGTTATTGATTCTCCTAGTTCAGTATATTGATTCTTGAACACAGCTACTTTATGAGTCTTGGCCGTGGCCCTAAGCACTTTGTTTTCCAGTATTACCACCGGATACATAAATGCCATAGACACATAACTGGGTGAACCTTTTCAGATTGTGGCTCTGCTTTGCTAAAGTCCCCAATTAGAGGTATCCAGGGTTC
The DNA here is from genome assembly GCF_003086295.3 of Arachis hypogaea. Taxonomy (NCBI): domain Eukaryota; kingdom Viridiplantae; phylum Streptophyta; class Magnoliopsida; order Fabales; family Fabaceae; genus Arachis; species Arachis hypogaea. The sequence continues at coordinate 71,377,638 of NC_092046.1, read as the reverse complement.
TTAAGCACACACTCTTTTTTCGCTTTAGACCTCGACTTTAACCGCTCAGTCTCAAGCTTTTCACTTGACACCTTCACACCACAAGCACATGGTTAGGGACAGCTTGGTTTAGCCGCTTAGGCCAGGATTTTATTCCTTTGGGCCCTCCTATCCACTGATGCTCAAAGCCTTGGATCCTTTTTACCCTTGCCTTTTGGTTTAAAGGGTTATTGGCTTTATCTGCTTGCTTTTCTTTTTTCTTTCTCTCTCTTTTTTTTTTTCGCAAGCCTTGTTATTCACTGCTTTTTCTTGCTTCAAGAATCAATTTTATGATTTTCCAGATTATCAATAACATTTCTCTTTTTCATCATTCTTTCAAGAGCCAACAATTTTAACATTCATAAACTACAAATTCAAAAGACATATGCACTGTTCAAGCATTCTGATAAACCACTATTTGTTGGTTTATCTTGTACTCAATTGAGTGGTTTTTATCAACTCTTTACCCACTTATTCATACTATTTGCATGTTTTACATTTTCCTTCCTGGTTTTGTGCTATGATTGAAAACATGCTTCTTTGATCTTATATTTGCTTATTATTAATCCTCTCTTATTACCATTAGATGCCTTGATATGTGTGTTAAGTGTTTTCAGAGATTACAGGCAGGAATAGTTCAGAGGATGGAAAGGAAGCATGCAAAAGTGGAAGGAATACAATAAGTTGGAGAAATTGCTAAGCTGTCCAGCCTGACCTCTTCGCACTCAAACGACTATAACTTTAGCTACAGAGGTCTAAACGACGCGGTTCCAGTTGCATTGGAAAGCTAACGTCCGGGGCTTTAATTTGCTATATAATATGCCATAGTTGCTCTGACGCTAGGTGACGCGAACGCATGATCCACGCGGACGCGTCGCATCTGCGAACTTCAATCCGCGCGGCCGCGTGGACGACGCCTCCGCGTCACTTGTTCGCGACCTAAACGTACCAGAATACGCAGGGGGCGATTTATGGGCTGTTTCTGACCCAGTTTTCGGCCCAGAAAGCACAGATTGGAGGCTATAAAGTGGGGGAATGCATCCATTCTAGAGAGAGCTCGCATTTTTACTACTTTCCATGATTTAAATTTAGTTTGAGAGAGGTTCTCTCCTCTTTCTCTTAGGATTAAGATTTAGGACTTCTCTTAGTTTTTAAGAGTGACTCTCGATCCAGGTTTTATGTTTCTTGTTTTAAGCTTCCCTTTTCACTTTTATTTATTTATTCCAGCACTTGAGTTGATTATTTACTTTTATAATTTAATTTATGAATTATTCCATGTTACAGATTGTTATTTGAATTAATGATATTTGAGGTATTTCAGTTATTGATTGCTTTCTCTTTAATTTGTGTTACCATTGTTTCCAATCTGAAGATATTCTATTCCAGCAATTTACTTTTTCCCTTTTTGGTCTTGGTTAAGAAATCAGTAACTCAATATTATCAAACTCAATATAACTGATAATCGCTATCTTGCTAATTGAACTGAACTTCAATAATCCCAACTTTTTCTTAGGAAATAAATAGGATTCGAAGGTCAAACTAATTAGTCCCTTGACTTTCCTTTACTTTAGTAAAGGTTAACTAAGTGGAATTTAGATTCAACTTTCATTATTGTTGAGAGAGATAACCAAGTTGGACTTCCAATTTCTCTTACCCTGCCAAAAGTTGCTTTACAGTTATTTATTGATTTTAATTGCCATTTAAATCACTTGCTTCTCATCTTCTAAACCCCGATTACAACTTTTATAGCCAATAATAAGAACATACTTCCCTGCAGTTCCTTGAGAAGACGACCCGAGGTTTGAATACTCGGTTAACAATTTTTAAGGGGTTTGTTACTTGTGACAACCCAAACGTTTGTAAGAAAGGTTGATTGCTTGGTTTAGTAACTATACTTACAACGAGAGTTTGCTATAACCTCTAAACCATCAATCTCCAGTTCTTCAAAATGGCGCCGTTGCCGGGGAATTGCTAAAGTGTGCCTTATTATTGGTTATTGTAAATATTTTTCTTTTACTTGTTTATTTATTTCTGTTTTTCCTTTTTATTTTTCATTTGCTACCATGAATTCTCACCCCTCTCGCTTTGAGTTTGGTTCTAACTTTATTGAAGGAAATAGAAGTTACAGCAGGAATATGCATCAAGGTCAGACCAATCAAGGATGGATGGAGCTAAGAGGATCTAATCAACCCTTTAGGCAGCAACACCCTCCGAGATATCCTGGACAAAGACCGTTCTACCGTGCATACCCAGCTGAAAGATATGGTGGGCAACCTTGTAACTACCAACAAGCCCCACCCCGTGCATATAAACCATCCTTTCAACATAACCTCGAACCACCACACTCACAAGCTTCTCTTCACCATTCGCCACCATATGATCCTTCCTTACCCCAGTACCAATCCAATCACTCCCAATCACCCCCACTTTCCTATGTATCATGTCCAAGTCCGGCAACCCGACAAGCAGAGGTTCGCCTAAAGGAAACAGTAAATAAACTTCAAACAACCATTCGACATCTGGAGCAAGCAGTAATTCAATGGGTTTCTAGGTGCTCAAATACACAAGGATCAGCCATAGCCCCATGTGAACAGTCTAACGAAGAGCGTAGCATGAAGGAGATACCAGAAACTCCAGTGGACAAGACAGAGAATGAATTCGTACTAGAACAAGTAGAAGAAGCTGTCATTGTTCAAGAACTGAGGAGAACTCCGTCAAGGACGCTACAGTTGATGCTAATAAGGATATTGTACAATCTCCAAGCCAAGTTGTTTATGAAGAATCAGACGGAATAACCCAGGACACAAATTCCCCTGATGATGATAGTCACAAGTCTAGCTCTCTTAGTAATGAACTTGCATCCGCAAGTGAAGTCTCTGAGATTGAAGAATCTTCCCCAGATGAATACGAAGATGATGCAGAGGTAGATTTCTCTCAACCTCCAATCTATGACTCGAATGATGAGGAAGACATAGAAGACTTTGACCAGGGTGATACTACATTTGAAGACTCTTGCAAGGAAGTGGAGAAATTCACAGAAGAACCCAAGGGAGAAGAACTTACAGAACCACCAGAAACACCTACCCCAAGGCCATTGCCACCCAATACAAGCTTCAAGTGGGTACAATCCTTAACCTATAACTTTACTTATTCACTTGAATATGGTTTGCTTGAAACAGATGGCCAGCTTAGAGCTCTTTGCGGCTTTAAGAGTAAGAGGGAAATGGCTCGTACTCAGAGTTGGTGCACAAGATTCAATAAGGTTCCACGCTTCAAATCGAAGTGCACGGATTGGTATCATGCTCAATTGAATGGATCTCGGAAAACGTTTGGTCACTATGGTGAGATTCTACTTTTTAAACCGCCCGGATGGAAACATGTAGATCAAGATGGAGGCGAATTTAAAAACAAAGCTTGGGATCATGGATTATGTTGTGACATTCGTCATCCCGGGAGCCTGAAAATCTGCTTGAAGCTGATCAGAAGCTTTGCATGCCTAGTTTGGGATCCTGGAGGCTATTGGCATTCCAAGCACTGGTGGAGATTTTTGGACAAATTTAAACACAAGCCGCCATAGTAGGAAGCTCCTCCAATGTCCAACTTAAGGACTTTAACTAAAAGTGCTAGGTGGGAGACAATCCACCATGGTTGATCATTCCTTTTGCAATTTTAATTTTATTTAGTTTTGTTTGCTTTTGAATTTTATTTTTATTAAACCTGGGATCATGCATAGCATTCACATTAATCATTGCATTCTGCATTTTTCATGCGTAAAAAAAAAAGCTACGCGACGCGACCGCATCAGCGACGCGTCCGCGTCGCAAGGAGAGGGGAGAAAATAAAAACGAACAGAGAGTCATGCTGGAGCGTGGCTGGAGGCGTGCTAATGGTACAAATCGTCCCACGCGACCCTGTTATATGGGAATAATGGACTCCCACGCGACCGCGTGCCCCACGCGACCGCGTGCCCCACGCGACCGCGTGCCCCACGCGGCCGCGTGATCAGGATTTCGACGTAATAATGGTGCATAGCCGAAAGTTGTGCTAGAGTGGTGCTGGACTGGCGCTGGACGCGCAGTCCATCTCACGCGACCGCGTGCCCCACGCGGCCGCATCACATCCTACTAAGTGGCCACTCGCGCGATCGCATGGCCCATGCGATCGCGTCACCCAGATTTTTGGCAACATGCAATTTAAATAGAGAGTTGTGCGAGCGCGAGGCTGCCTTCGCGCCAGCAGCATAAAACGGGTCACGCGACCGCATGACCGACACGACCGCGTCAATCAGTTTAAGCGCAAGTCGCGCGACCGCGTGCCTCACGCGATCGTGTCGATTGCGCCGCACAGCTTATCCTAATTTGCCAAATATCTTATCTTTTCTTCCCCAATCCTAATTTCTTCTATCTTTTCTTCTTTCTTCTTTCTTTCTTACTCTTCTCATTCCTCTTATCTTTTATTTTATTTTATTTATTTGCATAGTTTCATTCATTGCATTTTAATTTTGTGTATATTTTTATTTTCTTTTCTAAAATTATTGGTGTTCAAATGATCTTATTCAACTGTTATATCTTTTCTGGTATTATCTTGGTGCTTAGTGACTTGTTTACACTGTTGGGTAGTATTATTTAAATCAATGCCATTCTTTTATGATATTTGAATTCCTTCTTGCATTGACATGAACTTATATTGATATTTTACCCACACTCCTTCCCTTGGTTGCATATTCTGCACCACTGGTATGCCATGGCTTCTATTGTTTTCTCACGTACATGTTGAAGCTTCCATGTAAATGAGACCCTTTTCATTTGGCATTAACCCAACCATACTTCATTTATTTTCTTATCTCTATTACTGGGTTACTTTTTCTTCCCTTTTTCTTTCAGGATGGCCACCCGGAAGGGAACCGGAAGGCATTTGCATGGGAAAATAGACAAGTCCATCTGCACAATCCTTAGAGAAAAGCATCAGTTGGAGCAACCCGTCCACCTGCACATCTCAGCATGCACCGAGGACGGTGCAATCTTTAAGTGTGGGGAGGTCGATACCGATCTCCATGGGTTAGTTACTCCTCTATCTCAACACCAATGATTTATTTTCCTTATTCATTGTTGCATTTTCATGTTTGATTGCATATTTGTTTAATTTTTTTTGCATATTTTACCACTTGGTTGAAGTAATATTTTCTTTTTCAAGAAAATTTTTAGAGAATTTCACTAATTTGAATAAAATTTAATGTTACACTTGTTTGAAGAGATATTATACTGGAACATGGTTTAGAGCTCGAACACACAAAACTTGTGAGATTTTGAGCCTATTTGAATTGGTTGCATTTTTCAACCAGTATTTTATTTTTGATGTGTGTTTTTCTCTCTAAAATTGTGATCTTTGTCTTGCTTAATTCTATATTTCCATAATTTGATGTATGCATACACTTACATGATTGAGGCCTTTGTTTCACTGAGCTTACATACCCATATGGCCTTACCTTTCATTATCCCTTGCAAACCAATTTTGAGCCTATTTTACCCCTTTGTTCTTTTTATTTAGCACATCATTAACTCTAAGCAAAAAACAATAATGTCCTTAATTTGAATCCTTGGTTAGCTTAGACTAGTGAGAGTGCTTATGATTTAAGTGTGGGAAAAGTGGGTTTGGAAACATTTTGTTTGAGAATTGAGTATGTTAGAATTTTCTGAAAATGTGAAAGAATGTTGAGAATATGTTCATGCATTCAATAAATTAATCATATGCATTGAGAAAAACAAAAGAAAAAAAAAGAAAAAAATAATATAAAAAAAAATTAAAAAAATAAAGGAGAAAAAGAAAAGAAAAAAGAGCAAATAATAAAAGGGGACAAAATGCCCCAAAATAAGTGGTGAAAGCAATGCATATGAGTTGTACTTGAAATTAGAATGCATGAATATGTGGAAAACATGGTTAATGGATGGTTAGATGTTGTATTATGATTACATGGATTGTTTAAGTAAGGTGGGAAAAGTTTAAGTTAATTAAGGATTCAGATTTTAGTCCACTTGACCAAATACAATCCTACCTTGACCCTAACCCCATTACAACCCTTAAAAGACCTCTTGATTTGTGTATTTATGCATTAAATTTATGTTGATTGTTAGATGAAGAGCAAGCCTTAGAAAGCAAGGTTAGTAGAGAATTGAGAGAATCGAACCTAAAACACTTGAGTGATTAGAGTGTATACACTACCAGTGAGGGTTCGATGCTCAATTCCTTGTTCCCTGCTTTCATAAGCTATTTTCTTCTTGCAAGTCTATTTGTGCTTCATTTTTATGATTTGAATTAGTGAAATCCAGTTCATATTTGTTCTTGAAAGATTTGTTTATTTTTAACCAAGTAGGTAGAAACATTTTGCATGTAGTTGCATTCATATAGATAGGTTGCATTTCATACATTTTACCATTCCTCTTCATCTTTTTAGCTTCTCTTGAGCTTAAAATGAGGACATGCTAATGTTTAAGTGTGGTGAGGTAGATAAACCACTATTTTATGGTTTATCTTGTACTCAATTGAGTGGTTTTTATCAACTCTTTACCCACTTATTCATACTATTTGCATGTTTTACATTTTCCTTCCTGGTTTTGTGCTATGATTGAAAACATGCTTCTTTGATCTTATATTTGCTTATTATTAATCATCTCTTATTACCATTAGATGCCTTGATATGTGTGTTAAGTGTTTTCAGAGATTACAGGGCAGGAATGGTTCAGAGGATGGAAAGGAAGCATGCAAAAGTGGAAGGAATACAATAAGTTGGAGAAATTGCTAAGCTGTCCAGCCTGACCTCTTCGCACTCAAACGGCTATAACTTTAGCTACAGAGGTCCAAACAACGCGGTTCCAGTTGCATTGGAAAGCTAACGTCTGGGGGCTTCGATTTGATATATAATATGCCATAGTTGCCCTAATGCTATACGACGCGAACACATGATCCACGCGGACGTGTCGCATCTGCGAACTTTAATCCGCGCGGCCGCGTGGACGACGCCTCCGCGTCACTTGTCCGCGACCTGAACGTACCAGAATACGCAGGGGGCGATTTCTGGGCTGTTTCTGACCCAGTTTTCAGCCCAGAAAGCACAGATTGGAGGCTATAAAGTGGGGGAATGCATCCATTCTAGTGAGAGCTCGCATTTTTACTACTTTCCATGATTTAGATTTAGTTTGAGAGAGGTTCTCTCCTCTCTCTCTTAGGATTAGGATTTAGGACTTCTCTTAGTTTTTAAGAGTGACTCTCGATCCAGGTTTTATGTTTCTTGTTTTAAGCTTCCCTTTTCACTTTTATTTATTTATTCCAGCACTTGAGTTGATTATTTACTTTTATAATTTAATTTATGAATTATTCCATGTTACAGATTGTTATTTGAATTAATGATATTTGAGGTATTTCAGTTATTGATTGCTTTCTCTTTAATTTGTGTTACCATTGTTTCCAATCTGAAGATATTCTATTCCAGCAATTTACTTTTTCCCTTTTTGGTCTTGGTTAAGAAATCAGTAACTCAATATTATCAAACTCAATATAACTGATAATCACTATCTTGCTAATTGAACTGAACTTCAATAATCCCAACTTTTTCTTAGGAAATAAATAGGATTCGAAGGTCAAACTAATTAGTCCCTTGACTTTCCTTTACTTTAGTAAAGGTTAACTAAGTGGAATTTAGATTCAACTTTCATTATTGTTGAGAGAGATAACCAAGTTGGACTTCCAATTTCTCTTACCCTGCCAAAAGTTGCTTTACAGTTATTTATTGATTTTAATTGCCATTTAAATCACTTGCTTCTCATCTTCTAAACCCCGATTACAACCTTTATAGCCAATAATAAGAACATACTTCCCTGCAGTTCCTTGAGAAGACGACCCGAGGTTTGAATACTCGGTTAACGATTTTTAAGGGTTTGTTACTTGTGACAACCCAAACGTTTGTAAGAAATGTTGATTGCTTGGTTTAGTAACTATACTTACAACGAGAGTTTGCTATAACCTCTAAACCATCAATCTCCAGTTCTTCACATTCATTCAGAAAACAAAAAGTATTGCCACCACATCAAAATAATCAAACTAATTTCAAGGATGAATTCGAAATTCATGTACTTCTTGTTCTTTTGTAATTAAAACATTTTTCATTTAAGAAAGGTGATGGATTCATAGGACATTCATAGCTTTAATACATAGACACTTAGACACTAGTGATCATGTAGTAAAGACACAAACATAAATAAAACATAAGGCTCAAAAACCGAAAAATAGAAAAACAAGAACAAGGAGATTAAGGAACGGGTCCATCTTAGTGAGGGTGGCGTCTTCTTCCTCTTGAAGAACCAATGGTGTTCTTGAGCTCCTCTATGTCTCTTCCTTGTCTTTGTTGCTCCTCCCTCATAGCTCTTTGATCTTCTCTAATCTCATGGAGAATTATGGAGTGCTCTTGGTGTTCCATCCTTAGTTGTCCCATGTTGGAACTTAATTCTCCTAGGGAGGTGTTGATTTGCTCCCAATAGTTTTGTGGAGGAAAGTGCATCCCTTGAGGCATCTCAGGGATTTCATGGTGAGGAATTTCCTCATGCTCTTGTTGAGGTCCATGATCTCTTGTTTGCTCCATTCTTTTCTTAGTGATGGGCTTGTCCTCATCAATGAGGATATCTCCCTCTATGTCAATCCCAGCCGAATTGCAGAGGTGGCAAATGAGGTGAGGAAAGGCTAACCTTGCCAAATTGGAGGACTTGTCAGCCACCTTGTAGAGTTCTTGAGGTATAATCTCATGAACTTCCACTTCCTCCCCAATCATGATACTATGGATCATGATGGCCCGATCCACAATTACTTTGGATCGGTTGCTAGTAGGAATGATAGAGCGTTGGATGAACTCCAACCATCCTCTAGCTATAGGCTTAAGGTCCGGTCTTCTCAATTGAACCGGGTTGCCTCTTGAGTCAACTTTCCATTGAGCTCCTTCCACACATATGTCCTTGAGGACTTGGTCCAACCTTTGATCAAAGTTGACCCTTCTAGTGTAGGGGCGTGCGTTTTCTTGCATCATTGGTAAGTTGAACGCCAACCTTACATTTTCCGGACTGAAATCTAAGTATTTCTCCCGAACCATTGTAAGCCAATTCTTTGGATTCGGGTTCATACTTTGATCATGGTTCCTAGTGATCCATGTGTTTGCATAGAACTCTTGAACCATTAAGATTCCGACTTGTTGAATAGGATTGGAGACTACTTCCCATCCTCTTCTTCTAATCTCTTGTCGGATCTCTGGATACTCGCTCTTTTTGAGCTTAAAAAGGACCTCAGAGATCACCTTTTTCTTGGCCACAACTTCATATAAGTGGTCTTGATGGACCTTTGAGATGAATCTCTCCATCTCCCATGACTCAGAGGTGGAAGCAATTGCCTTCCCTTTCCTCTTTCTTGAGGTTTCTCTAGCCTTAAGTGCCATTAATGGTTATGGAAAAATAAAAAGCAATGCTTTTACCACACCAAACTTAAAAGGTTTGCTCGTCCTGAAGCAAAAGAAGAAAGAAAGTAGTAGAAGAAGAAGAAAATGGAGGAGATGGAGTGAGAGAGTGTATTCGTCCAGGGGGGAAGTAGTGTTTGTGATGTGTGAAAATGGAGTAGTGTTAAGGGGTTTATATAGGGGTGGAGGAGGGTAGGTTTCGGCCATTAGGGTTAGGTTTGGGAGGGAAAATAATTTGAATTTTGGAGGTAGGTGGGGTTTATAGGGAAGAGTGGATGGATGTGAGTGGTTAAGGGTATTTGAGGAAGAGGTATGGAGGTGATTGGTGAAGGGTATTTGGGGAAGAGTGTTATGAAAAGGTGTGAAGAGGAGAGGAGAAGAGGTGGGGTAGGTGGGGATCCTGTGGGATCTACAGATCTAGAGGGGTCAAGGACTTAGTATCCCTGCTCCATTTAGGCATGCAAAACGCCCTTAGAAGGCATGTCTGGCGTTAAACGCCAGCTTGCTGCTTGTTTCTAGCGTTTAATGCCAGCTTTTCTCCCATTCTTGGCGTTAAACGCCAATTCCATGCTCTGTTCTAGCGTTAAACGCCAGTCTGGTGCTTGTTTCTGGCGTTTAACGCCAGCTTGATGCTTCTTTCTAGCGTTAAACGCCAGTTTGATGCTTCTTACTGGCGTTTAAACGCCAGTAAGCTCTTCCTCCAGGGTGAGCTATTTTTAATGCTATTTTTCATTCTGTTTTTGATTTTTCAGTTGTTTTTGTTACTTCACATGATCATCAACCTAAAGAAAACATAAAATAGCAATGGAGAATAAATAGATATAATTAAATAACATTGGGTTGCCTCCCAACAAGCGCTTCTTTAATGTCAATAGCTTGACAGTGAGCTTTCATGGAGCCTCACAGATAATCAGGGCAAGGTTGGGGCCTCTCAACACCAAACTTAGAGTTTGGTTGTAGCCTCCCAACACCAAACTTAGAGTTTGAATGTGGGGGTTTCGTTTGACTCTGTTCTGAGAGAAGCTTCTCATGCTTCCTCTCCATGGTTACAGAAGGAGAACCTTGAGTCTTAAATACAAGGTAGTCCTCATTCAACTGAAGGACCAACTCTCCTCTGTCAACATCAATAACAGCTTTTGCTGTGGCCAAAAAGGGTCTACCAAGGATGATGGATTCATTCTCATCCTTCCCAGTGTCTAGGATTATGAAATCAGCAGGGATGTAAAGGCTTTCAACCTTCACTAGCATGTCCTTTACTAGTCCATAAGCCTGTTTCATGGATTTGTCTGCCATCTCTAGTGAGATTCTTGCAGCTTGTACCTCAAAGATTCCCAGTTTCTCCATTACAGAGAGGGGCATGAGGTTTATTATGGTGCTTATGGTACAAGGTATGAAGAATTTTCCGGGATCTGGTTTCTTTTGAGGTAATGTCTGCCTCATTAATGCATTCAGTTCTTTGGTTAACAAGGGGGTTCATCCTCCCAAGTCTCAGTACCAACTAACTTGGCATTCAGCTTCATGATTGCTCCTAGATACTTAGCAACTTGCTCTTCAGTGATGTCTTCATCCTCTTCAGAGGAAGAGTATTCATCAGAGCTCATGAATGGCAGAAGAAGGTTCAATAAAATCTCTAGGGTCTCTGTATGAGCCTCAGATTCCTTTGGTTCCTCAAAGGAGAACTCCTTTCTGTCCAGAGGACGTCCCATGAGGTCTTCCTCACTGGGATTCACGTCCTTCTCCTCCTCTGGGCATTCGGCCACACCAAGTAAGGTTATGGCCTTGCACTCTCTCTTGGGATTTTCTTCTGTATTGCTTGGGAGAGTACTGGGAGGAGTTTCAGTAATCTTCTTACTCAGCTAACCCACCTGTGCTTCCAAATTTCTAATGGAGGACCTTGTTTTATTCATGAAACTTAGTATGGTCTTGGATAGATCAGAGACTATAGTTGCTAGGCCAAAATGGCTCTGTTTAGAATTCTCTGTCTGTTGCTGAGAAGATAATGGAAAAGGCTTGCTATTGCTAAACTTATTTCTTCCACCATTATTATTGAAGCCTTGTTGAAGCTTCTGTTGGTCCTTCCCTGAGAAATTCGGATGATTTCTCCATGAAGGATTATAGGTGTTTCCATAGAGTTCCCCCATGTAATTCACCTCTGCTATTGCAGGGTTCTCAGGATCATAAGCTTCTTCTTCAGAAGATGCTTCTTTAGTACTGTTGGATGTAGCTTGCAATCCATTCAGACTCTGAGAAATCATATTGCCTTGCTGAGTCAATATTTTGTTCTGAGCTAATATGGCATTCAGAGTATCAATTTCAAGAACTCCCTTCTTCTGGGGCGTCCTATTGTTCACAGTATTCCTCTCAGAGGTGTACATGAACTGGTTATTTGCAACCATTTCAATGAGTTCCTGAGCTTCTGCAGGGGTTTTCACGTGTAGAGATCCTCCTGCAGAATGGTCCAATGACATTTTTGACAACTCAGACAGACCATCATAGAATATAATTATGATGCTCCATTCTGGAAGCATGTCAGTAGGACACCTTTTGATCAGTTGCTTGTATCTTTCCCAAGCTTCATAGAGGAATTCTCCTTCCTTCTGTCTGAAACTTTGGATTTCTATTCTAAGCTTGCTCATCTTTTGAGGTGAAAAGAATTTGGCCAGGAAAGCACTGACCAGCTTATCCCAAGAGTTCAGGCTATCCTTAGGTTGTGAATCCAACCATGTTCTAGCTTTGTCTCTTACAGCAAAAGAGAAAAGCATAAGCCTGTAGACCTCGGGATTAACTCCATTGGTCTTGACAGTGTCACAGATTTGCAAGAATTCAGCTAAAAACTGATGAGGATCTTCCATTGAAAGTCCATGAAACTTACAATTTTGCTGCATTAGAGAATCCAAATGAGGCTTAAGCTCAAAATTTTTTGCTCCAATTGCAGGGAGTGAGATGCTTCTTCCATAAAAGTTAGAAGAGGGTGCAATAAAGGCACCAAGCATCTTCCTTGCATCTCCACCATTATTATTAGGTTCGGCCATGTCTCCTTCTTTTTCGAAAATTTCTGTCAGGTTCTCTCCAGAGAGTTGTGCTTTAGCTTCTCTTAGCTTCCTCTTCAGAGTCCTTTCAGGTTCAGGATCAGCTTCAGCAAAAATGTTCTTATCCTTGTTCCTGCTCATATGAAAAAGAAAAGAACAGAAAAGGAAATATGGAATCCTCTATGTCACAGTATAGATATTCCTTATGTGAGTATAAGAAGAGAAGAATAGAAGAAGGAGAAGATAAGAATTCGACCACAGAGGAGAAGAGTGGGTTCGAATTTTTGAGTGGAGGAAGGGTGTTAGTAGATAAATAAATAAATGGAAATAGATAAGAGGGGAAAGAATTCGAAAATTAAATAAAATAAATAAAAAAATTGTTTTTGTTTTTATTTTAAAATATTAGTTAGAATTCGAAAATTAAAAAGAGAAGGAGTAAAATTAAAAATTAAAACAATTAGTTAATTAGAAAAAATTTTGAAAAAGTGGATAGGAGTTTTCGAAAATTAGAGAGAGAAAATTAGTTAGGTGGTTTTGAAAAAGATATGATTGAAATAGAAAACTTTTAAAAATAAACCAAAAAGTCAAGTAGTTAATTGAAAAAGATTTGAAAATCAAATTTGAAAGGGTGAGAAGTTAGAAAAGACTTTGAAATTAATTTTGAAAAAGATATGATTGAAATTGAAAAAGATATGATTGAAAATCATTTTGAAAAAGATTTGAATTGGAAATTAAAAAGATTTAATTTTGAAAATTGAAATTGATTACTTGACTAACAAGAAACTAAAAGATATGATTCTAAAATTTAAAGATTGAACCTTTCTTAATAGACAAATAACAAACTCAAAAAATTTTTTTTGAATCAATCACATTAATTGTTAGTAAAGATTTTGAAAAATATGGAATAAAATAAGAAAAAGACTTTTGAAAATCAATTTGAATTTTCGAAAATATGAAAGAAAAATGGAAAAGATTTGATTTTTGAAAAGATAGAATTTTTAAATTGCAAATTTGACTTGATACATAAGAAACAATTAAATTTTAAAACTTTATAACTAAATCAATTTAAATTTTCGAAATTTATGAGAAGAATAAAGGAAAGATATTTTTTTATTTTTTATTTTTGAATTTTTAATGAGGAGAGAGAAAAACATAAAAATGATGCAAAACATAAAAATTCAAGATCAAAACACATGATGCATGCAAGAACACTTTGAATGTCAAGATGAACACCAAGAACACTTTGAATGTCAAGATGAACACCAAGAACTTATTTTTGAAAATTTTTAAGAAAAGAAAAACATGCAAGACACCAAACTTAGAAATTTTTAAACTTTAGACACTAACAAATTGAAAATGTATATGAAAAATAAGAAAATACACAAAACATAAAAATGCAAAGATCAAACAAAGAAAATCATCAAGAACAACTTGAAGATTATGAAGTACACCATGCATGAGTTTTCGAAAATTTTAATGAAAATTAAAAAGATGCAATTGACACCAAACTTACAATTTGGAACTAGACTCAAACAAGAAACTCAAAATTATTTTTTTGCTTTTATGATTTTATTAACTTTTTTTGTATTTTTCAAAAATTATTTGGAAAAAGAAAAATAAGGATTTCAAAATTTTTAATGAGAATTCCAGGAATCATGCAATGTTAGTCTAAAGCTCTAGTCTAGGAATTAGACATGGCTTACTAGCCAGCCAAGCTTTCAGTGAAAGCTCCCGTCCAAAATACTAGACATGGCGAATGGCCAGCCGAGCTTTAGCAGATCATTACATACAAAAGCTAAATTGCTGAGAAAGACAAAGAAGCTCTTCTAAAGATAGTTGAAACCTCGGTCCAAAAGATTAGACATGGCTTAACAGCCAGCCAGGATTCAACATATCTCATGAAACTCTAGAATTCATTCTTAAAAATTTTGAAGAACATAGAATAATTTATTTTATTATAATTTTTTTTTTCAAAAATAAAAATAATAAAAACAAAAAGCTTAAAATTAAAAGAAAATTACCTAATCTGAGCAACAAGATGAACCGTTAGTTGTCCAAACTCGAACAATTCCAGGCAACGGCGCCAAAAACTTGGTGCACGAAATTGTGATATCTAGCAATGGCGCCAAAAACTTGGTACGCACGTTTATAATCTCAAATTATTTTTCACAACTCCGATACAACTATCCAGCAAGTGCACTGGGTCGTCCAAGTAATAAACCTTACGTGAGTAAGGGTCGATCCCACGGAGATTGTCGGCTTGGAGCAAGCATTGGTCACCTTGTAAATCTCAGTCAGGCAGATTCAAATGGTTATGGGATTTTGATAATTATGATATAAAATATAAAATAGGATAGAGATACTTATGCAATTCATTGGTGAGAATTTCAGATAAGCGTATGGAGATGCTTTTGTTCCTTCTGAACCTCTGCTTTCCTACTGCTTTTATTCAATCATTCATACTCCTTTCCATGGCAAGCTGTATGTTGGGCATCACCGTTGTCAATGGCTACTTCCCGTCCTCTCAGTGAAAATGGTCCAAATGCGCTGTCACCACACGGCTAATCATCTGTCGGTTCTCGATCATGTTGAAATAGGATCCATTGATCCTTTTGCATCTGTCACACGCCCAACACTCGCGAGTTTGAAGCTCGTCACAGTCATCCCATCCCAGATCCTACTCGGAATACCACAGACAAGGTTTAGACTTTTTGGATCTCAAGAATGACCGCCAATAATTCTATCTTATACCACGAAGACTCTGATCTTTCGGAATAGAGGCTAAGAGATAAACGCTCAATCCAAGGTAGAACGGAAGTGGTTGTCAGGCACGTGTTCATAGGTTGAGAATGGTGATGAGTGTCACGGATCATCATATTCATCATGTTGAAGTGCAAGCAAATATCTTAGAATGGGAATAAGCTTGAATTGAATAAGAAAACAATAGTACTTTGCATTAATTCATGAGGAACAGCAGAGCTCCACACCTTAATCTATGGTGTGAAGAAACTCTACTGTTGAAAATACATAAGTGATGAAGGTCCAGGCATGGCCGAATGGCCAGCCCCCTAAACGTGATCTCTGAACATAAAATTGGTCAAAGACTAACCAGAAATGTGAAATAAATCAATAAAAGTAGTTTTTATACTAAACTAGTAGCTAGGGTTACATAAGATAAGTAAATGATGTAAAAATCCACTTCCGGGCCCACTTGGTGTGTGCTTGGGCTGAGCATTGAGCTTTCATGTGTAGAGTCTCTTTTTGGAGTTAAACGCCAGGTTGTAGCCTGTTTCTGGCGTTTAACTCTGATTTGCAACCTGTTTCTGGCGTTTAACTCCAGAATAGGGCAGGGAGTTGGTGTTTGAACGCCAGTTTGCATCGTCAAAACTCGTACAAAGTATGGACTATTATATATTGCTGGAAAGCGCTGGATGTGTACTTTCCAACGCAATTGAGAGCACGCCAATTGGGTTTCTGTAGCTCCAGAAAATCCACTTCAAGTGCAGGGAGGTTAGAATCCAACAGCATCTGCAGTCCTTCTTCAGCCTCTGAATCAGATTTTTGCTCAAGTCCTTCAATTTCAGCCAGAAATTACCTGAAATCACAGAAAAACACACAAACACATAGTAAAGTCTAGAAATGTGATTTTTATTTAAAAACTAATAAAAATATACTAAAAACTAACTAAATCATACTAAAAACTATGTAAAAACAATGCCAAAAAGTGTATAAATTATCCGCTCATCACACGCACACATACAAATTCCTTCTTGTGCGCACGCACGCAAGCTTCTGCGCATGCACATTTGTTTGTGTGTGCTTTTCCTTGTTTCTTTCATGTGTTCTCCCTTGTACATGCTTTCTTCCACTTTTTCCTATCTATTCTTGCCAAAATGACCTAAAATCACTCACAAAACATATCACGGCATCGAATGGCTTGAAATTGTAATTAAAATCATTAATTTAAGCACAAGAATACATGTTTTCACATTTAAGTCCAAATTTGGGAGATAACACAAAAGTATGCTATTTGAGTGCTTAAGGTGAGTTTATGTGATGAAATCCATCCAAATCAAGCTAAAATATATCGGAAAATATGGACTCATCAATTCTCCCACACTTAAACAATAGCATGTCCTCATGCTAAACCAAACAAGGAGAATGATCAAAGGGTAATCAACTTATTAATTCAATACAATCAAAAATCTAAAGAATTGAGTCACTCATCAAAATGAAGCAACTTGCACGAATACATGATACGAGGTGTGGAAACATAGAATTTAGTAATTGAACCCTCACTAAGTGTGTATACACTCTCATCACTTGGTGTGTAGGGTTTTATCACTCAAGTCTCTTCTAATCATGCTTTCAAGAAATTGCTTTTTATCTAACAATCAACAAGTATTTGATGCATGTATGCAAGTATCATGAGGTCTTTAGAAGGTTGTAATGGGGTTGGGATAAGGGTAAGATGAATATATGGCTAAGTGGACTAAAAGATTGAATCTTTGATAAGCTTAAGTATCCAACTCAACCTATATCAAACAACCCACAAAAAATGCATTCTAACCACCCATTACTTCTTTTCACACATTCATGCCTTAGTTTCTATTCAAAATGCATATGCATTCCTTATTCATTTTTTTCCTTTTTCTTTGGGATAACTTTTGTCCTATCTTATTTTTTTCTCATTTCATTCATTTTTTTGTCTTTTTCTATTTCTTTTTCTTTTTCTATGACAAATGCATATGGTTAAAGCAAATTGATACATGAATGTGCACCCATTTTTCAAATTTTCAATGAATACCCAAAAAAAACTACTTTTATGCCTCTACCAATGCTTCCTAAAATTTCCCCCACACTTAAATGACACACACATCTCAACCTAAGCTAATTAAAGATGAAATTCAAGGTTATTCATGGTTTTCTGCTTGGGGTTGTGATGTGCTAACAATTAAAACAAAGGGGATTAGAAAAAAGCTCAAAAGGGGTTAACAAAGGTAGATGCAAGGGTAGGTCCATATGGGTGAGTGACTTTAATTCAAAAATGGCCTCAATCATGCTAAATGCATTCAAGACATCAAATATTGGAAATAAAGAATCAAGCAAAATCAAGATCACAATCATAGAAGAGATATAGCACACCATGAACAAAATAGTAGTTAGAATGTGTAACCACTCATTAAAGCTCAAAAACTCACAAGGCATTTTGTTCTATCTCTCTTCTATGTTCCACAAAAATTCATTCAAGCAAGTTTAAAAATAATTTTCCAAATCAATTCAATAGAACGCCCTTGAAATAAAATTCTTGAAAATTTTTGTTGTTTTTCACCAAAATTATTTCCTCTATGTATGTATAATGTGATGGATGCAATTATCAAAATTTTCCTAGTTCTTTTCCTAATTTTCAACAAGCAAAAACTAACATGAACAATTAGGACAAAATTGACTAGGCATTATGCTATTCACAACATCCAATCACAACTTCTATCTATAAAATATATACCATGCAAAAGATGCAAAATGCAATAAATATAAACTATGAATAGTCTAAGATATATGTATAAAAGAAAATGCAATGAAACAATCAAAAACACCCCAAATATCTACAAAAAACATAATAAAAAGAAACAAAAATAAAGTGCAAAGTATTCGGTAAAGAGAATTTACACCCCAAAATGACGAATCCTCCCCCACACTTAAGCGTCGCACGGTCCTCCGTGCACGAACACGATCCAAGGGGAATGTCTCTAAGTTCCTCCACCTTCGATTGGCGGATGCGGGGGCTTGGGTTGTGTGGAATTGCCAAGTCCAATGTATGCTTGGCATCTCCCTCCTCGGTGTCCTCCTCCTCTCCCGGCTCCTTGTTTTTATGTCTCATCCTAAAAAACAATGAATAAAGTATAATTAGAATCATAGGGCAAGTAGCACAAAAAGGTAAAGGAAGGAGCAAATACATTGTATGCTTGGAACAAAAAGAAAACAAACAAGCCTTTAATTGAAGAAGTTTGTATAGTGGTGTGGCATGATAAAGATTAGCCATGTATGTATTCCAATTATGCGCGTAGTTGGAACACACACCACGGCCGGTTAAAAAGGCATCCACGCAGTCAAAAAGTGAGTATGGGTTCCTCAATTAAATGGCCTAAGTTGCATGCAATGAATAAACATCAATTAGACTCAAGCAAGCTTAGGCAATTACAACTAGAGTGAATTGAATTTAGGACATATTGGATATTAAAATCGTGCAAGTGAAAGCGCAAAATTAATAAAATTTCACAACAACCAATAGCCACTTCAAAGATGAAGAGGAACTACTTATTCATCTTTACGAATAAGGTAATAATCACATGGGAAGGTGCTTGTTACAAAAAGTGACAAGTCTTGATAAGAATCAAGTCAAGTCAACTCAAAAAATGCAAAGCATTAACAAGGAGCAAATACCTTGTGATGTGATTATATTGACTTAAAAACCATGATGAACAAGCAATTCTATTGGTGCACGAAATTGTGATCTCAGGCAACGGCGCCAGAAACTCTGTACGCACGTCCTAATAAATTGTTTTTCATTCACAACTTCGATACAACTAACCAGCAAGTGCACTGGGTCGTCCAAGTAATAAACCTTACGTGAGTAAGGGTCGATCCCATGGAGATTGTTGGTATGAAGCAAGCTATGGTCACCTTGTAAATCTCAGTCAGGCGGATATCAAAAGGTTATGGAGTTTTCGAAATTAAATAATAAGTAAACATAAAATAAGGATAGAAACACTTATGTATATCATTGGTGAGAATTTCAGATAAGTGTATAGAGATGCTTTCGTTCCTCTGAACCTCTGCTTTCCTGCTGTCTTTATCCAATCATTCCTACTCCTTTCCATGGCAAGCTTTATGTAAGGACATCACCGTTGTCAATGGCTACTTTTAATCCTCTCTGGAAAATGGTCCGATGCGTTGTCACTGCATGGCTAATCGTCTGGAGGCATCACCCTTGCCAATGGCTGCATCCTATCCTCTTGTGAAAATGGTCCAAATGCTCTATCACAGCACGGCTAATCATCTGAGGTTCTCGATCATACTGGAATAGGATTCACCCTCCTTTTGCGTCTGTCACTACGCCCAGCACTCGCGAGTTTGAAGTTCGTCACAGCCATCCCTTCCCAAATCCTACTCGGAATACCACAAACAAGGTTTAGACTTTCCGGATCTCAGGAATGGCCATCCATGGGTTCTAACTTATACCACGAAGACATTTAATAACTCGGACTCGGTCCCCTATATTAGATATCCAAGAGATATCCATCCAGTCGAAGGTAGAACAGAAGTGGTTGTCAGGCACGCGTTCATAGGGAATGATGATGATTGTCACGTTAATCACATTCAGGTTGAAGTGCGAATGAATATCTTAGAAGCGGAATAAGCTGAATTGAATAGAAAACAGTAGTACTTTGCATTAACTCATGAGGAACAGCAGAGCTCCACACCTTAATCTATGGAGTGTAGAAACTCTGCCGTTGAAAATACATAAGTGAATAGAGGGTAAGCATGGCCGAGTCGCCAGCCCCCAAAACATGATCAAAGATGATCCGAAGATCATAAGATGTCTAATACAATAGTAAAAAGTCCTATTTATACTAAACTAGTTACTAGGGTTTACAGAAGTAAGTAATTGATGCATAAATCCACTTCCGAGGCCCACTTGGTGTGTGCTTGGGCTGAGCTTGAATGTTACACGTGCAGAGGCTCTTTCTAGAGTTGAACGCCAGGTTGTAACGTGTTTCTGGCGTTCAACTCTGGTTTGTGACTTGTTTCTGGCGTTTAACTCCAGACAGCAGCGTAGAACTGGCGTTCAACGCCCTTTTACGTTGTCTAAACTCGGCCAAAGTATGAACTATTATACATTTCTGGAAAGCCCTGGATGTCTACTTTCCAAAGCAATTGAAAGCGCGCAATTTTGAGTTCTGTAGCTCCAGAAATTCCACTTTAAGTGCAGGGAGGTCAGAATCCAATAGCATCAGCAGTCCTTCTTCAACCTCTGAATCTGATTTTTGCTCAAGTCCCTCAATTTCAGCCAGAAAATACATGAAATCACAGAAAGACACACAAACTCATAGTAAAGTCCAGAAATGTGAATTTAACATAAAAACTAATGAAAACATCCCTAAAAGTAACTAGATTCTACTAAAAACATACTAAAAACAATGCCAAAAAGCGTATAAATTATCCGCTCATCATCCATTCAATTCACTAAATTCAATATGCACTTGTTAAAAATTTCACCAAACAAGAAATTAATTGTCAATGTTCATATCAATTTGGTGCTAGCCACTCAAAGCATTAAACAAGTACATTATTGAAATCCCAATCCAAAATAACATCATACTCATTCAAAAGTGCACAATTCCTAATTAGAATGCCAAACAAGGATATAGTCTAACACATATGGTAGCTACAACACATGCATTAAACAAAAATTTCTTCCAAGCATTGTGTCAAACACATGGTATGCGGTACACATATTCAACAAATTCAAGCCAAAATTCAAGCATCAACAACCCACAAATCAAAATTGAACACTTGCAATGCAACAAACAAACACTTAAGCAAACTTAAATAAACAAAGTTAAATCAACAAAATAGAAATTAAGCAAGCAACTAAACATAACAAAGAAGATTAAAACAAGAAAATTGCAAAGTTGAAGGATGGAAAAGAAAAAGATAGGTAACAGTGGCACTTGTGTTAGCCACTGCGAGGCTCACGGCGACGGAGCTTCACCGGAGAAGAAAAGAAAGAGAGAAGAAAAAGAAGGAACAAAGAAGAAAAGAGAAGAAAGAAGAAGCAGAACAAGAAGAAGAGAGAAGAAATAGAGAGAGAAAGAGATGGTGGTGGTAGTGGTGGCGGAGAAGAGAATCAGGAATGGGTAACAGAGAAGGGATGAGAGAGGAGATAGGGCTGGGTTGAGGGGTGGTAGAAGAAGAAAGAAGGAAAGAAGAGTGATGAGCGGGCTTTCGTGTGGTTTAGAATTCACAAATGAAAGCTCATTGTAAAGTATAGTTTCTAAACCAACGATAGTCCTTTCATACAAAAATTTTGTTTGTCACTAGTACAAACCCCTAAAATATATAAACCGAAGTATTTAACCTCGGGTTGTTCTCCCTATGAATTGCAATAAAGTGTCTTGTTATTGGTTGTAGAGTATGTTTTGGGGTTTTTGGGATAAGAGGCATGAAAAGTAAATGGTAATGAAAATAAACTAACAACTAGAAAGGTCTTGGCAAGGTTTAGTGGTTAAGGATCTCTATCCTAATCACTAACCACAACATGAGAATTGGCAAGGATCAACCCCATTAAGTCATCCTCTAACTAATAAAGGAAAGTCGAATGAGCAATGTCAATCCAAGTCCATAAGTCCTAGTTCTACACCAAATCAATTAGTGAGATCTAGAGTTAATGGTTCCCAATCGTCAATCACCTGGACATTAGTAACTCAAGAGTTCCTAAGTTACCTTCCCAAGCCAAGAGCACTAAAATCTACTCTAAAATCCAACCAAGCATTTCATCAAACACTTGGAAGGCATAAAAGGAAAACATAGTAAAATAGCAAGGAAAGTAAATCTACACTACTCAATTGCAAGGAATTAAACAACAATAAAGCAAATCAATGATAAAAGAGCATGAATCATAAATTGTATTAAAAGAAAATAGAAGAAGGAAGAGTGCATCAACAACAAAGTAAGCAATTACAAGAATGAAATACAAAATTAGAGAGAGGAAGAGTAGAGGAACAAGGAATTATAAAGGGAAACTAAATCAAAGCATGAATCAAATCTAGATCGAAGAAATTCTAATCCTAATTCTAGAGAGAAGAGGGAGCTTCTCTCTCTAGAAACTACTCTACATGATGCTAACACTTCAAACAATTGCTTCCCCCTTGACGAAGCTTGAATTCTGCATGAAATAGCATTAGAAATGAGTTGGGTTGGGCCCAAAATGGTTCAGAAATCGCTGGGGCCGATTTCACTTTAGTGGGCCACGGACAGCATCGGTGTGCACGCATACATGGCGCGTGTGCGCCCCTATATGCGAAGTAACATATGGGGAATTTTATATCATTTCGAAGCCCCGGATGTTAGCTTTCCACCGCAACTAGAACCGCCTCATTTGGACCTCTGTAGCTCAAGTTATGGTCGATTGAGTGCGAAGAGGTCGGGCTTGACAGCTTTCCGGTTCCTTCATTTCTTCATGTGTTCTCCCGCTTTGCATGCTTTTCTCCTCACTCCTTCCATCCGATACTTGCCTTATGAACCTGAAATCACTCAACAAACACATCAAGGCATAAAATGGAATTAAGGTGAGTTAAAATCACCAATTTAAGGGCCTAAAAAGCATGTTTTCACATTTAAGCACAAATTAAGGGAGAGTTGCAAAACCATGCTACTTCATTGAATAAATGTGGGAAAAGGTGATAAAATCCCCCAAATTAAGCACAAGATAAACCACAAAATCGGGTAAGAGTATTCATAAACTCTTCCGAACTTCCGGATTCGATTTCTTGAAATCCGTAACTCCAATAAAAAATCTAATCTGGTAAGAGTATTCGTAACCTCCTCCTCTACACGTTGGCACCATTTTGGAGTAGTGGAAGTTGACAGTGACATAGCTCCTCTTTTCTTTGGGTTTGGCCAACGGAAATTTTAGGAGGCATAGACGATTCTGGACATTTTGTTCTTCGATAGCTCAGTCAGAAAGCTTCTCCAGAGCTTCGAATATTTTGATTTCGTACAAAGGTATGGTTCTGGTTTCTCGTAGTTAATGTTGAATGTCACGTGAAAACTTAGGCTAGAAGACCTTAAGATAGGAATGAAATGAATGAATAATTGATGGATTGTGCATATGGTATAAAATGTGAGGTTTAGCTGTTGTCAATAATTTGCTGTTGAAGTTGGTTGGTTTTGGAAAAAAATTTAATATTGGTATTTGTTTGATTTTGAAATAATTTGTTACTGGAAATGATTTGAAAGATTGGGAGGTGTTTGATTTGATAGTTGGGACCCTTGAAGGGTGGCAGAAATTCGAGTTTTAAAAGAGGTACTGCCAAAGTTTCTATAAGAGCTGAAGTTTTCGATTTAAAGTGATATTTTAAAAGAAAGAGATTATCATGTAGCTTGTGTATTTGAGACTATTTATTAACCCTCTGTCACAAGATGTGACCGGGCACTTTAACTCCCCGGATTCCCCCATGGGCATGCATATATATGAATATTGAATATTATATTTGAGCTTGGAGTTCGACTCCATGGAATACTATATTATTGAGCTTGAAGTTCCACTCCATGGAATACTATATTATTGAGCGGAGTTCGGCTCCATGGAATACTATATTGTTGAGCTTGGAGTTCGACTCCATGGAATACTATATTATTGATCTTGGAGTTCAACTTCATGGAATACTATATTATTGAGCTTGGAGTGTGACTCCATGGAATATTATATTTGAGCTTGGAGACTGACTCCATGGAATATTATTGAGCTTGGGGATGCGCACACAGAGGGACTGTCCAATGGTTAACTACCAGGACATGTCGGGTTGGCTGTATAACCGACAGATGAGACTCATCAGCCATAGGACAGGCATACATCATATGCATTTGTTTGCTTTGTTTGAGTGTGCAATGTCTTAGCTTGATTAACTGTTAAATTCTGCTTATCCGCTACTTGTTCTACTTGTTGTAAATGCTTCTCTATTTGTGTTTTTCTTGTCTGTAATGTTGGTCTATGCAACTAAGAGGCCCCTTGTCTGGCGGAGAAATGACTAGGGTTGTTCCACCAGAGATTCAGAGAACTGGAGGAGTCAGAAAGTGAAGTATTAAGTTAAAGTTAGATTCAGAACTAGAATACCTCAGATAACTTACCTAACTTTTGGTTTAGTTTATTTTCCTTAAGAATGATTCTGAGTGTCGGAATTCTAGGAATGCCTCTGGCTCTCCCGAGACCTTTTACATTAACTATGCAGGCACCTTTACCATACAGAGAACCTCCGGTTCTCATCCCATACTTTGTTGTTGTTTTTCAGATGCAGGCCGAGAGACACCTCATTGAGCGTCTGGGTATTCTCCTTACAAGCGAAGAACTACCTTTTTGACTGTCATATTTTGATTTTAGGCTATGTATACATGTTTATAGAATCTCCACATGTACACTTTGTGTTTTGTCCCTCCTAGAGGTCGACTTGGAGATACAGGGGTTTACTTTGTGGTTTGACTTTTATTTTGGGTTGTATATATATAATCGTATACTCTGGCCGGCCTTAGCTTCGCAGGTCGAGTCTGGAGCTTGCTATATAAGTTTTGGAACTCTGATATGTATATATGTTTTCAGCTTCCTTTTGATTTTTCCTGTTCGTTTTACAAATATCCATGCGAGTGTGACACGATTTCCTGTTTATCATTTTTGATTAGCTTATCCTTCAAGCCTCCTAGATATGATTTCATCCAACTATATCTATGTACATATCCTTTTCTTTTATAGGTCGTAATACCTTGCCACCTCTACTTTATGACTTAAGCGTAAGGCCCTATGTGGTAGGGTATTACATTCTTCACAAGTTTGGGGCTCCTAAAATTGATTTTCTCCTTGTAATCTGGGGTCCCACACTTTCTTTTCACACCCGTCTTGAAGTTGACTCTCATTTTTAGCCCATCTGGGTGGTGAGGAAGGTGAATTCTCTATAAAGTGACCAACAATCTTTCTAGATCCATCTAGGTGAGCACTAATCCAACCTTCATATCTCATGTTTGATGCATCAACCATAATGAGCCTTGATTTGCAACGCCAACCACGAAACATCTTTCTTTTACGCTTCATCCCATAAAGCATCCTAAGTTGGCCATCTATTTCAAGCAAACCATATTCAAGTGGGATAATAAAGATAATAGAAATGAGTTTCACCCACTCAAATGAAGGTGCAGATGGCAACCTAGGCAAAGGTGATTCCAAGGGTCTTGACAAGGTGTATTCAATTTCCATCCTCCTTTTTATAAGGACTTCCACCTCTCCACAATATCTCTTAATTTCAATTATTTGTTCAACAATTTTATCTAAACCTTTTTCCTTACTCAAATCATAAATGGGAAGACGAGAGAGATTTACCTCCACATTGCTTTCAAATCCAATGGGGAAAGTTCTTCTTGTTCAAGGGATTCTTCACCACGAAGACTTGGTGCTTGATCTTCCTCACCAAGGGAACTCAATTCTTGCTCTATCACATCCAAGGCTTCATATGGAATATGCTTTGGAAGGTGTGCACTTTCCTCCCTAGCATCAATTTCAATCATCTTGGAGGGGTTTTCTTCAACTCTATGTTCCCAAGGAGGTTCTGCATCTCCTAAGTCTTCAACCATCTCTTCCTCTACTTCAACAATTATGGCTTCCTCCAATTGTTCCAATACAAAGCAACTTCCCTCATTCTCCACCAATCTCTCCTTCATGTTATGCTCTTCATTTGATTCTCCACATGTAGCCATGGGAGTTCCTTGAGTGTTCAAGCATTGGGATGCTAACTGGTTTACCACCTCATCCAAAGCAGCCGTGAATTGTTCTACATCCCTTTTCATCTCTTCTTGTTCTTGAACAAGAGCATTAAGGACGTCATCCATTGGAGGTTGGGGTGAATGGAAGGGTCCATCAATTTGGGGGAAGGATTTAGAGTCGGAAGGTGGTTCTTCTTGGTAGAGTTATGGTGGTCTAATGTTTTCCCGTCTTTCCATTTGTTGCACAACACACTCCATGGTTGCTTGGAATTGTTCCAATGCCTCCTTAAAATGATCCCTTGACTCTTGCTCCTCTTGGATATCATGAGTAGGATCATATGGCTCTTGGATCGAAGGGCATGAATATTCTTCCATGGGAGGTTGTAGTGGAAAGTAGTATTCATCTTGTGGTTAGAAATTTTCATACATTGGAGGTGGTTCATCTTGGTAATAATATGGAGGGGGTGGCTCTTGAAAATGTTGATGTTGGAATGCTGGTGGCTCTATATGTGGTTCATATGGCTCATATGGTTGTTGGTAGGATGGATATGGATTAGGGTCATATGAAGATGGTTGGTAAAAGGTGGCTTGTGAGTATGGTTGATGGCTATGTTGAGGATATGGCTCATAGGTGTATGGTGGTGGTTCTTGGAAGTCACAAGGAGATTCACCATAACCATTGGATTGGTATGCATCATAGAATGGCTCTTCTTCATAGTGCATTGGTGGAGGTTGTTGCCAAGAGGATTGATCATATGCATATGGCTCCTGCCACCTTTGGTTATCCCATCTATGATGCACATCTTCATTTAAGTTCCCATTTCCTACAACATAGTTGTAATCACACTCATAGCCAAAGTGATAATTCATAGTGAAAAGTGAAAATAAGAAACAAAAGCAAACAAGAAATAATGAAACAAAGTCCTAAAACTAACAAAAACTAACAAGCAATCCAAAAATCAAGCTATTCACAATATTTACATATATACAATAACCAATAACGTAACACCATTGCGATTCTCTGGCAACGGCGCCATTTTCTGATGAGCGGGCTTTCGTGTGGTTTAGAATTCACAAATGAAAGCTCGTTGTAAAGTATAGTTTCTAAACCAACAATAGTCCTTTCATACAAAAATTTTGTTTGTCACTAGTACAAACCCCAAAAATCTATAAACCGAAGTATTTAACCTCGGGTCATTCTCCCTAGGAATTGCAATAAAGTGTCTTGTTATTGGTTGTAGAGTATGTTTTGGGGTTTTTGGGATAAGAGACATGAAAAGTAAATGGTAATGAAAACAAACTAACAACTAGAAAGGTCTTGGCAAGGTTTGGTGGTTAAGGATCTCTATCCTAATCACTAACCACAACATGAAAATTGGCAAGGATCAACCCTATTAAGTCATCATCTAACTAATAAAGGAAAGTCAAATGAGCTATGTCAATCCAAGTCCATAAGTCCTTGTTCTACACCAAATCAATTAGTGAGATCTAGAGTTAATGGCTCCCAATCGTCAATCACTTGGACATTAATAACTCAAGAGTTCCTAAGTTACCTTCCCAAGCCAAGAGCACTAAAATCTACTCTAAAATCCAACCAAGCATTTCATCAAACACTTGGAAGGTATAAAAGGAAAACATAGTAAAATAGCAAGGAAAGTAAATCTATACTACTCAATTGCAAGGAATTAAACAACAATAAAGCAAATCAATGATAAAAGAGCATGAATCATAAATTGCATTAAAAGAAAATAGAAGAAGGAAGAGTGCATCAACAACAAAGTAAGCAATTACAAGAATGAAATACAAAATTAGAGAAAGGAAGAGTAGAGGAACAAGGAATTGTAAAGGGAAAGTAAATCAAAGCATGAATCAAATCTAGATCTAAGAAATTCTAATCCTAATTCTAGAGAGAAGAGGGAGCTTCTCTCTCTAGAAACTACTCTACATGATGCTAACACATTAAACAATTACTCCTCCTTGCCCAAGCTTAAATTCTGCATGAAATAGAATTAGAAATGAGTTGGGTTGGGTCCAAAGTGCTTCAGAAATCGCTGGGGACGATTTCACTTTAGTGGGCCACGGACAGCATCGGCGTGAACGCGTACATGGCGCGTGCGCACCCCTATACGCGATATAAAATATGGTAAATTTTATATCATTTTGAAGCCCCGGATGTTAGCTTTCCAACGCAACTGGAACCGCCTCATTTGGACCTCTGTAGCTTAAGTTATGGTCGATTGAGTGCAAAGAGGTCGGGCTTGACAACTTTCTGGTTCCTTCATTTCTTCATGTGTTCTCCCGCTTTGCATGCTTTTCTCCTCACTCCTTCCATCCGATACTTGTCTTATGAACCTGAAATCACTCAACAAACACATCAAGGCATCAAATGGAATTAAGGTGAGTTAAAATCACCAATTTAAGGGCCTAAAAAGCATGTTTTCACATTTGAGCACAAATCAAGGGAGAATTGCAAAACCATGCTATATCATTGAATAAATGTGGGAAAAGGTGATAAAATTCCCCAAATTAAGCACAAGATAAACCACAAAATTGGGGTTTATCAAAGAGGAAGGGTGAGGAATGGCACAACAGGGCAGCTTTTCTCATTACTGCCCAGACCACGATCTGTGCGTACACACAGGGAAGTGTGCGTACGCGCACCAGCAAAAAATGGGGGCATTCATACGCATAGGGCATGCGAGTGCTGTTGGCAGAGAGGATCTCAAGACGTGTGCGAACGCATAGGGCTATGCGCACGCACAGAATGAAAATGTGGTGGGGTGCGCGTCAATAGAGGGTGCGAGCATTGCGAACAAAATGCGTGCAACTAGGTGTGCGTATGCACACATCGGTGAGTACGCACAGATGGGGAAAAACAGGGGAAGTGTGCGTACGCACAAGGCTGTGTGCACGCACAGAACTCTATTTCTACAACATTTTTAAAGCCTCTAAGGCACCAACCATGATATCAATCAAGGGTTTTCAAGCCCCAAAACACATCATTCATCAAAAACACGTGATCAAACATAAAATACAACTAATTTAAACCTAGAATGCAATCAAACTAAGCTAATTAAAGAGGCAAAATTGAATAAACAAAAACTAAAAGAAAGAAGAGTTGAAAGGATATTACCATGGTGGGGTGTCTCCTACCTCGCACTTTGGTTTTAAGTCCTCAAGTTGGACTTTTGGTTTGAGCTCATATCAAGGAGGCTTGTGCTTCCATCCATCCTTGAGTTGCCAACCATGCTTGCTCTTCAAAAATCCTCCGGGATCCCACACAAAGTACATCAAGCTCTCAAGCAACCTCAAGCAAATAATTGGGATCCAAAATTGTTGGTTGTGGAGTTGTATGCCCGGATCCCACACTTTAGTTTCTCCATCATCCTCTTGTTGACTGATGAGCGGATAATTTATACGCTTTTTGGCATTGTTTTTAGTATGTTTTTAGTAGAATCTAGTTACTTTTAGGGATGTTTTTATTAGTTTTTATGTTAAATTCACATTTCTGGACTTTGCTATGAGTTTGTGTGTTTTTCTGTGATTTCAGGTATTTTCTGGCTGAAATTGAGGGACTTGAGCAAAAATCAGATTCAGAGGTTGAAGAAGGACTGCTAATGCTATTGGATTCTTACCTCCTTGCACTCAAAGTGGATTTTCTGGAGCTACAGAACTCAAAATGGCGCGCTTCCAATTGCGTTGGAAAGTAAACATCCAGGACTTTCCAGCAATGTATAATAGTCCATACTTTGAACGAGTTTAGATAACGTAAAAGGGCGTTGAACGCCAATTCTATGCTGCTGTATGGAGTTAAACGCCAGAAACAAGTCACAAACCAGAGTTGAACGCCAGAAATACGTTACAACCTGGCGTTCAACTTCAGAAAGAGCCTCTGCACGTGTAACATTCAAGCTCAGCCCAAGCACACACCAAGTGGGCCCTGGAAGTGGATTTATGCATCAATTACTTACTTCTGTAAACCCTAGTAGCTAGTTTATTATAAATAGGACTTTTTACTATTGTATTAGACATCTTTGGATTACATTTTGATCTATTGATCACGTTTGGGGGCTGGTAATTCGGCCATGCCTGGACCTTCATCACTTATGTATTTTCAACGGTAGAGTTTCTGCACTCCATAGATTAAGGTGTGGAGCTCTGCTGTTCCTCAAAGATTAATGCAAAGTACTACTGCTTTTTCTATTCAGTTCAACTTATTCCGCTTCTAAGATATTCATTCGCACTTCAACCTGAATGTGATGAACGTGACAATCATCATCATTCCCCCACGAACGCGTGCCTGACAACCACTTCCGTTCCACCTTAGATTGAATGAGTATCTCTTGGATCTCTTAATCAGAATCTTCGTGGTATAAGCTAGATTGATGGCGGCATTGATGAGAGTCCGGAAAGTCTAAACCTTATCTGTGGTATTCCGAGTAGGACTCTGGGATTGAATGACTATGACGAACTTCAAACTTGTGAGTGCTGGGCGTAGTGGCAGACGCAAAAGGAGGGTGAATCCTATTCCAGTATGATCGAGAACCTCAGATGATTAGCCGTGCTGTGACAGAGCATTTGGACCATTTTCACAAGAGGATGGGATGCAGCCATTGACAAGGGTGATGCCTCCAGATGATTAGCCATGCAGTGACAGCGCATTGGACCATTTTCCAGAGAGGATAAAAAGTAGCCATTGATAATGGTGATGTCCTTACATAAAGCCAGCCATAGAAAGGAGTAAGACTGATTGGAAGAAGACAGCAGGAAAGTAGAGGTTTAGAGGGACGAAAGCATCTCCATGCATTTATCTGAAATTCTCACCTAGGATTTACATAAGTATTTCTCTCCCTATTTTATTATTAATATTCAAAAACTCCATAACCATTCTATATCCGCCTGACTGAGATTTACAAGATGACCATAGCTTGCTTCATACCAACAATCTCCGTGGGATCGACCCTTACTTGCGTAAGGTTTATTACTTGGACGACCCAGTGCACTTGCTGGTTAGTTGTGCGAAGTTGTGATAAAAAGTTGAGATTACAATTGAGCGTACCATGTTGATGGCGCCATTGATGATCACAATTTCGTGCACCAAGTTTTTGGCGCCGTTGCCGGGGATTGTTCGAGTTTGGACAACTGACGGTTCATCTTGTTGCTCAGATTAGGTAATTTTCTTTTTGTTTTCTTTTCAAAAAATTTTTTCAAAAATCTTTCAAAAAAAAAAATTTCTCCTTTGTTTTCGAAAAAGTTTTAAAATAAAAATGTTTTCAAAAACATATTTTTCTTCAGAATTTTTAAGAATGAATTCTAGTGTTTCATGAAGCATGTTGAAGCCTGGCTGGCTATAAAGCCATGTCTAATTCTTTTGGATAGGGAATGTCAGGCGTGTCATGTCTGAGTTACATACTAAAGCTTGGCTGGCTATTAAGCCATGCTTGACCTTTTGATTGGAGCTTTAGACTAAAGAGCATAAGATTCCTGGAATTCATATTAAAATTTTTGGAATCCTTATTTTTCTTTTTCAAAATGATTTTCGAAAAAATTAAAAGAAAATACAAAAAAATCAAAAAAAAATTCATAAAAAAAAATCAAAAATATTTCATGTTTCTTGTTTGAGTCTTGAGTTAGATTTAAAGTTTGGTGTTAATTGCATGTTCATCTTGCATTTTTCGAAAAATTCATGCATTCATGGTGTTCTTCATGATCTTCAAGTTGTTCTTGGTAAGTCTTCTTGTTTGATCTTGATGTTTTCTTGTTTTTCATGTGCATTTTTGCATTCATAGTGTCTAAACATGAAAGATTTATAAGTTTGGTGTCTTGCATGTTTTCTTTGCATATAAAAATTTTCAAAAATAAGTTCTTGATGTTCATCTTGACATTCAAAGTGTTCTTGGTGTTCATCTTGACATTCATAGCATTCGTGCATGCATTCATTGTTTTGATCCAAAATTTTCATGCATTGAGTCTTTTTCATGTTTTTCCCTCTCATCATTAAAAATTCAAAAATCAAAAAAATATCTTTCTCTTTTTCTCTCTTAAAATTTCAAAAATTAGATTTGACTTTTTCAAAAATTTTTAAAATCTAGTTGTTTCTTATGAGTCAAATCAAATTTTCAATTTAAAAATCTTATCTTTTTCAAAATCTTTTTAAAAAATCAAATCTTTTTCATTTTTCTTATCTATTTTCGAAAATTTTAAAAATATTTTTCAAAAATTTTTTCCCTATCTTTATCTCCTAATTTTCGAAAATAACATCATCAATTAATGTTTTGATTGAAAAATTTCAAGTTTGTTACTTCCTTGTTAAGAAAGATTCAAACTTTAAGTTCTAGAATCATATTTTGTGATTTCTTGTGAAATCAAGTCATTAATTGTGATTTTAAAAATCAAATCTTTTTCAAAACTAATTTCAATCATATCTTTTCAAAAATATCTTCTTATCTTATCTTTTTCAAAAATTTGATTTTAAAAAACTTTTCTAACTTCTTATCTTCTTATCTTTTCAAAAATTGATTTTCAAAATTTGTTTCAACTAACTAACTAACTTTTTGTTTGTTTCTTATCTTTTTGAAAACCACCTAACTAACTCTCTCTCTCTCTAATTTTCGAAAATATCTTCCCTCTTTTTCAAAAATTTCTTTTTAATTAACTAATTATTTTAATTTTTGATTTTAATTTTCGAAAACTAACTTTTTTTTTCAAAAACTATTTTCGAAAATCACTAACCCTTTTTCAAAAATAATTTTCAAAAATCCTTCTCCCTCATCTCCTTCTAATTATTTATTCATTTACTAACACTTCTCTTCATCTCACATCACTGCTCCTATCCTTACCTTTGTGTTTGGATTCTTCATTCTTCTTCACCCCTATTCCTTTTCTTCTTTTACTAACAATAAGGAACCTCTTTACTGTGACATAGAGGATTCCTCTTCTTTTCTTGTTCTCTTCTCTTTCTTATGAGCAGGAACAAGGAAAAAGGCATTCTTGTTGAAGCTGATCCAGAACCTGAAAGGACTCTGAAGAGGAAACTAAGAGAAGCTAAATTACAACAATCCAGAGACAACCTTATTAAAAATTTCGAACAAGTAAAGGAGATGGCAGCCGAACCCAACAACAATAATGCTAGGAGAATGCTTGGTGACTTTACTGCACCTAATTCTAATTTACATGGAAGAAGCATCTCTATTCCTGTCATTGGAGCAAACAACTTTGAGCTGAAACCTCAATTAGTTTCTCTGATGCAGCAGAACTGCAAGTTTCATGGACTTCCATCTGAAGATCCTTTTCAGTTCTTAACTGAATTCTTGCAGATATGTGATACTGTTAAGACTAATGGAGTAGATCCTGAAGTCTACAGGCTCATGCTTTTCCCTTTTGCTGTAAGAGACAGAGCTAGAGTGTGGTTGGACTCTCAACCCAGAGATAGCCTGAACTCTTGGGACAAGCTGGTCACGGCTTTCTTAGCCAAGTTCTTTCCTCCTCAAAAGCTGAGCAAGCTTAGAGTGGATGTTCAAACCTTCAGACAGAAAGAAGGTGAATCCCTCTATGAAGCTTGGGAAAGATACAAGCAACTGACCAAAAAGTGTCCTTCTGACATGCTTTCAGAATGGACCATCCTGGATATATTCTATGATGGTTTATCTGAATTGGCTAAGATGTCATTGGATACTTCTGGAGGTGGATCCATTCACCTAAAGAAAACGCCTGCAGAAGCTCAAGAGCTCATTGACATGGTTGCTAATAACCAGTTCATGTACACTTCTGAGAGGAATCCTGTGAGTAATGAGACGCCTATGAAGAAGGGAGTTCTTGAAATTGATACTCTGAATGCCATATTGGCTCAGAACAAAATATTGACTCAGCAAGTCAATATGATTTCTCAGAGTTTGAATGGAATGCAAGCTGCATCCAACAATACTCAAGAGGCATCTTCTGAAGAAGAAGCTTATGATCCTGAAAACCCTGCAATAGCAGAGGTAAATTATATGGGTGAACCTTATGGAAACACCTATAACCCATCATGGAGAAATCATCCAAATTTCTCATGGAAGGATCAAAAGCCTCAACAAGACTTTAATAATGGTGGAAGAAATAGGTTTAACAATAGTAAACCTTTTCCATCAACCACTCAGCAACCGACAGAGAACTCTGAACAAAATACCTCTAATTTAGCAAACTTAGTCTCTGATCTATCTAAGGCCACTGTGAGCTTCATGAATGAAACAAGGTCATCCATTAGAAATTTGGAGGCACAAGTGGGCCAGCTGAGTAAAAGGACCACTGAAATCCCTCCTAGTACTCTCCCAAGCAATACAGAAGAAAATCCAAAAGAAGAGTGCAAGGCCATTGAATTAATCACCATGGCCGAACCTGTGAAGGAAGGAGAGGACGTGAATCCCAAGGAGGAAGACCTCCTGGGACGTCCAGTGATCAATAAGGAGCTTCCCTTTGAGGAAACAAAGGAATCTAAGACTCATCTAGAGACCATAGAGATTCCATTGAACCTCCTTATGCCATTCATGAGCTCTGATGAGTATTCCTCTTCTGAAGAGAATGAGGATGTTATTGAAGAACAAGCTGCCAAGTTTCTTGTGCAATCATGAAGCTGAATGCGAAATTATTTAGTATTGAAACTTGGGAAGATGAACCTCCCTTGTCCACCAATAAACTAAGTAATCTGGATCAACTGACATTGCCTCAGAAGAAACAGGATCCTGGAAAGTTCGTAATACCTTGTACCATAGGCAACATGATCTTTGAAAAGGCTCTGTGTGACCTTGGTTCAGGGATAAACCTCATGCCCCTCTCCGTAATAGAGAAACTGGGAATCTATGGGGTGCAAGCCACTAAAATCTCATTAGAGATGGCAGACAATTCAAGAAAACAAGCTTATGGACAAGTAGAGGACGTGTTAGTAAAGGTTGAAGGCCTTTACATCCCTGCTGATTTCATAGTCCTAGATACTAGGAAGGATGAGGATGAATTCATCATCCTTGGAAGACCCTTCCTAGCCACAGCAAGAGCTGTGATTGATGTGGACAGAGGAGAATTGATACTTCAATTAAATGAGTATAACCTTGTGTTTAAAACTCAAGGATCTCTCTCTGTACCCATGGAGAGGAAGCACAGTAAGCTTCTCTGAAAGCAGAGTCAACCAGAGCCCCCACAGTCAAACTCTAAGTTTGGTGTTGGGAGGCCACAACCAAACTCTAAGTTTGGTGTTGAACTCCCATTTCCAAACTCTAAGTTTGATGTTGGAGAGTCTCAACAATGCTCTGAACATCTGTGAGGCTCCATGAGAGCCCACTGTCAAGCTATTGACATTAAAGAAGTGCTTGTTGGGAGGTAACCCAATTTTTATCTAATTTTTATTTTTATTATTTTTCATGTTTTATTAGGTTCATGATCATGTGGAGTCACAAAATAAATATAAAAATTGAAAACGGAATCAAAAACAGCAGAAGAAAAATCACACCCTGGAGGAAGACCTTACTGGCGTTTAAACGCCAGTAGGAAGCATCTGGCTGGCATTCAACGCCAGAACAGAGCATGGTTCTGGCGCTGAACGCCCAAAATGGGCAGCATCTGGGCGTGTGAACGCCAGAATTGCACCCTGGAGAAGAGCTGGCGCTGAACGCCCAGAACAAGCATGGTTCTCGCGTTCAACGCCAGAAATGGGCAACAAATGGGCGTTCAACGCCCAGAACAAGCACCAATCTGGCGCTGAACGCCCAGAGTTGTGTGCAAGGGCATTTTGCATGCCCAATTTGGTGTAAGGTTGTAAATCCTTGAACACCTCAGGATCTGTGGACCCCACAGGATCACCTCAGGATCTGTGGACCCCACAGGATCCCCACCTACCTCCACTCACTTCTTCTCACCCCTCTTTCACACAATCACCTCAATCTCTCTTCCCTATCACCACTTCACCAGTCACATCCATCCACTCTTCCCCATAAACCTACCTCATAAACTCCACCTACCTTCAAAATTCAAAATCAATTTCCCACCCAAAACACACCCTTATGGCCGAACCTTTCCCCCCTCCCTTCCCTATATATAGCCCTCCATTCTTCCTCATTTTCACACAACACAACCCTCTCTTCTCTCCTTGGCCGAATACACCACCCCCCTCTCCTCCATATTTTCTTTTTCTTCTTCATCTATTCTTTCTTTTCTTGCTTGAGGGCGTGCAACATTCTAAGTTTGGTGTGGTAAAAGCATAAGCTTTTTGTTTTTCTATTGCCATTGATGGCACCTAAGACCAGAGAATCCTCTAGAAAAGGGAAAGGGAAGACAAAAGCTTCCACCTTCGAGTCATGGAAGATGGAAAGATTCATCTCCAAAGCTCATCAAGACCACTTCTATGATGTTGTAGCCAAGAAGAAGGTGATCCCTGAGGTCCCTTTCAAGCTCAAGAAGAATGAGTATCTGGAGATCCGACATGAAATCCAAAGAAGAGGTTGGGAAGTTCTAACAAAACCCATCCAACAAGTCGGCATCCTAATGGTTCAAGAGTTCTATGCCAATGCATGGATCACTAGGAACCATGATCAAAGTAAGAACCCGGGCCCAAAGAATTATCTCACCATGGTTCGGGGGAAATACTTAGATTTTAGTCCGGAAAATGTGAGGTTGGCATTTAACTTGCCTATGATGCAAGGAGATGCACACTCCTACACTAGAAGGGTCAACTTTAATCAAAGGTTGGACCAAGTCCTCATGGACATATGTGTGGAAGGAGCTCAATGGAAGATTGACTTCAAAGGCAAGCCGGTTCAACTAAGAAGACCGGACCTCAAGCCTGTAGCTAGAGGATGGTTAGAGTTCATACAACGCTCCATCATCCCCACTAGCAACCGATCTGAAGTTACTGTGGATCGGGCCATCATGATTCATAGCATCATGATTGGAGAGGAAGTAGGAGTTCATGAAGTCATCTCCCTTGAACTCTACAAAATAGCCGAAAAGTCCTCCCCCATGGCAAGGCTAGCTTTTCCTCATCTTATTTGCCATCTCTGTTACTTAGCTGGAGCTTTCATAGAAGGAGACATTCCCATTGAGGAAGAGAAGCCCATCACTAAGAAAAGGATGGAGCAAGCAAGAGAGCCCATTAATGGAGCTCAAGAGGCGCATGAAGCTCATCACCATGAGATCCCGGAGATGCCTCCAATGCATTTTCCTCCACAAAACTATTGGGAGCAAATCAACACCTCCCTAGGAGAATTAAGTTCCAATATGGGACAACTAAGGGTGGAACATCAAGAGCACTCCATCATCCTTCATGAAATTAGAGAAGATCAAAAAGCAATGAGGGAGGAGCAACAAAGACAAGGAAGAGACATAGAAGAGCTCAAGGACATCATTAGTTCCTCAAGAAGGAAACGCCACCATCACTAAGATGGACTCATTCCTTGTTCTTACACTCTCTGTTTTTCGTTTTCTATGTTAAGTGCTTATCTATGTTTGTGTCTTATTACATGATCATTAGTAGTTAGTAACTTTGTCTTAAAGTTATGAATGTCCTATGAATCCACCACTTCTCTTAAATGAAAAATGTTTTAATTCAAAAGAACAAGAAGTACATGAGTTTCAAATTTATCCTTGAACTTAGTTAAATTATATTGATGTGGTGACAATGCTTCTTGTTTTCTGAATGAATGCTTGAACAGTGCATATGTTTTTTGAAGTTGTTGTTTAAGAATGTTAAATATGTTGTCTCTTGAAAGAATGATGACAAAGAGACATATTATTTGATAATCTGAAAAATCATAAAAATGATTCTTGAAGCAAGAAAAAGCAGCAAAGAACAAAGCTTGCAGAAAGAAAAAAAATAGCGAAAAAAAATAGAAAGAAAAAGAAAAAGCAAGCAGAAAAAGCCAAAAGCTCTTAAAACCAAGAGGCAAGAGCAAAAAGCCAGTAACCCTTAAAACCAAAAGGCAAGGGTAATAAAAAGGATCCCAAGGCTTTGAGCATCAGTGGATAGGAGGGCCTAAAGGAATAAAATCCTGGCCTAAGCGGCTAAACCAAGTTGTCCCTAACCATGTGCTTGTGGCGTGAAGGTGTCAAGTGAAAACTTGAGACTGAGCGGTTAAAGTCAAGGTCCAAAGCAAAAAAAAAGAGTGTGCTTAAGAACCCTGGACACCTCTAATTGGGGACTTTAGCAAAGCTGAGTCACAATCTGAAAAGGTTCACCCAATTATGTGTCTGTGGCATTTATGTATCCGGTGGTAATACTGGAAAACAAAGTGCTTAGGGCCACGGCCAAGACTCATAAAATAGCTGTGTTCAAGAATCATCATACTGAACTAGGAGAATCAATAACACTATCTGAACTCTGAGTTCCTATAGAAGCCAATCATTCTGAACTTCAATGGATAAAGTGAGATGCCAAAACTATTCAAGAGGCAAAAAGCTACAAGTCCCACTCATCTGATTGGAGCTATGTTTCATTGATAGTTTGGAATTTATAGTATATTCTCTTCTTTTTATCCTATTTGATTTTCAGTTGCTTGGGGACAAGCAACAATTTAAGTGTGGTGTTGTGATGAGCGGATAATTTATACGCTTTTTGGCATTGTTTTTAGTATATTTTTAGTAGAATCTAGTTACTTTTAGGGATGTTTTTATTAGTTTTTATGTTAAATTCATATTTCTGGACTTTACTATGAGTTTGTGTGTTTTTCTGTGATTTCAGGTATTTTCTGGCTGAAATTGAGGGACTTGAGCAAAAATCAGATTCAGAGGTTGAAGAAGGACTGCTGATGCTGTTGGATTCTGACCTCCCTGCACTCAAAGTAAATTTTCTGGAGCTATAAAACCCAAAATGGCGCGCTTCTAATTGCGTTGGAAAGTAGACATCCAGGGCTTTCCAGCAATATATAATAGTCCATACTTTGAATGAGTTTAGACGACGTAAAAGGGCGTTGAACGCCAGTTCTACGCTGCTGTCTGGAGTTAAACGCCAGAAACAAGTCACAAACCAGAGTTGAACGCCAGAAATACGTTACAACCTGGCGTTCAACTCCAGAAAGAGCCTCTGCACGTGTAAAATTCAAGCTCAGCCGAAGCACACACCAAGTGGGCCCTGGAAGTGGATTTATGCATCAATTACTTACTTCTGTAAACCCTAGTAGCTAGTTTATTATAAATAGGACTTTTTACTATTGTATTAGACATCTTTGGATTACATTTTGATCTATTGATCACGTTTAGGGGCTGGCCATTCGGCCATGCCTGGACCTTCATCACTTATGTATTTTCAACGGTAGAGTTTCTGCACTTCATAGATTAAGGTGTGGAGCTCTGCTGTTCCTCAAAGATTAATGCAAAGTACTACTGTTTTTTCTATTCAGTTCAACTTATTCCGCTTCTAAGATATTCATTCGCACTTCAACCTGAATGTGATGAACGTGACAATCATCATCATTCCCCCACGAATGCGTGCCTGACAACCACTTCCGTTCCACCTTAGATTGAATGAGTATCTCTTGGATCTCTTAATCAGAATCTTCGTGGTATAAGCTAGATTGATGGCGGCATTCATGAGAGTCCGGAAAGTCTAAACCTTGTCTATAGTATTCCGAGTAGGACTCTGGGATTGAATGACTGTGACGAACTTCAAACTCGCGAGTGCTGGGCGTAGTGACAGACGCAAAAGGAGGGTGAATCCTATTCCAGTATGATCGAGAACCTCAGATGATTAGCCGTGCTGTGACAGAGCATTTGGACCATTTTCACAAGAGGATGGGATGCAGCCATTGACAAGGGTGATGCCTCCAGACGATTAGCCATGCAGTGACAGCGTATCGGACCATTTTCCAGAGAGGATAAAAAGTAGCCATTGACAACGGTGATGTCCTTACATAAAGCTAGCCATAGAAAGGAGTAAGACTCATTGGTAGAAGACAGCAGGAAAGCAGAGGTTTAGAGGGACGAAAGCATCTCCATGCATTTATCTGAAATTCTCACCTAGGATTTACATAAGTATTTCTATCCATATTTTATTATTAATATTCAAAAACTCCATAACCATTCTATATCCGCTTTACTGAGATTTACAAGATGACCATATCTTGCTTCATACCAACAATCTCCGTGGGATCGACCCTTACTCGCGTAAGGTTTATTACTTGGACGACCCAGTGCACTTGCTGGTTAGTTGTGCGAAGTTGTGATAAAAAGTTGAGATTACAATTGAGCGTACCATGTTGATGGCGCCATTGATGATCACAATTTCGTGCACCATTGACTTTCACTTGTGCCGTTGGATGAACAACCTCTCCAAGCACCTTTTGAGCACCCAATGAGATCTTGGAATCCTCCCAAGCGGACCTTGCACCATTTATACCTTGAATTCCTTGGGTAACCAATATCCAATCTTTCACCATTTAGCACTCCAAGAAGGGCTTTAAGTTGGTGATCCGTCTCCAAGATAGCAAATTGACATGGGCCTATGAAGCTCATTGAAGATATTGTTACCCACTCAAATTGCCCTTGGGTTGGAGTCACTCTTGTAAACTCTTGCATGAAAGCTTCCAGTTCTTGAGTGATCACCTCTTCCTCACCATCCTTTCCAAGCTCTTTCCTATCTCTCTCAAACTCAAGAGTGGAAGGTTCCTCAAGATCATGGAGGGGGTTGACCAAGGTAGACAAAAAATCATTGATGATGGAATTCACTTGTTGATCAAACTCCTTCAATTCCCCATTTACCTCTTCCGGTTCACCAGTTCTACCTTCCTCCTCTTGTGATTCAAGCCTTAGCTCCTCTTTCTTTCCTTGAGGCTCCATGTTCTCCTCCTCTCTACACTCTTACTTGATCATCCACCTTCTTCAAGGGGGATGTCTTGAGTGGTTGAGTGTAGTGAGGCCAAACGGTTCACCGCGTCGGCTATGGTAGCCATGAACTCTCCTTGCTTCCTTCGGAACCCTTCTTGCTCTTGGAAGAATGCTTGAAGGTCTTGTTGTTCTTGGGACAAGGGTTGGAAAACATCACATTTTGGTGGAAGAGAAGGTTCAATAGTTGGAAGAAAGGTTGTATAGTTGGAAGGTGTGTCATGTGGATGAGGGTATTGAGGTAGTGTATAAGGGTGTGGTGGTTCATATGGTTGGTAACAAGGTGTGTAGACATTTTGATCCCATGGAGGTGTATGGTATGGTGCTTGAAGGTTTGGTGGTTGAGGGTTGTGTATGGGGTATCTCTCATATCCTTGGATTTGGTATGTACATTGGGGAGGGTTTGAGGGAGGATTTGGCTCGTTGTAGTATGGGGAAGATTGCTCCTCCCTCCGTCGCTTCTCCTATTCCATGATGCAATCCCAATTTGAAT
Organism: Arachis hypogaea; assembly: GCF_003086295.3. Classification (NCBI taxonomy): domain Eukaryota; kingdom Viridiplantae; phylum Streptophyta; class Magnoliopsida; order Fabales; family Fabaceae; genus Arachis; species Arachis hypogaea. Next base: position 71,336,237 of record NC_092046.1, on the reverse strand, counting down.
TTGTCATACCCTACAAAATACTCACAACCAAGCTCCAAGCAACAAGGGTGATAACTCATAAAGAAAGTAAGAAATAAAAGCAAAAGACATTAATAAACAAGAAAAAAAACACCTAAATATTAACAAAAAATGACCAGACAACCAAAAAGTAAGATATTTACACTATCAACATATTTAAAACAACCTAAAGTTAGCACTCAATTGCGTCCTTGGCAATGGCGCCAATGTAAATTTGCAAAATTAAACAATTCTATAATTAACTCCTGCCTTGTGCATATAAGTCGTTGGCTGATAGAGAGAGAATTACAATGGTTCGGATATTTAACAAAATAATTTCTTCGTTGGTAGTATAGTCCAAATCAACAAATAACTCTCAACATCAAAGTTTAGATTTTCCAATTCAAAACATATAAATCGAGAGTCTTTCAACCTCGGGTCGTTCTCCCTAGGATGCAATTGGAAGTGTTATACTTTTGGTTGTGGAGGCAAAAAGGGGTTTTGTAATCAAAGAACAAAAGATTAAAAGAACTAAAATATCAAAGAACTAAAGAATGAGCAAAATTGGGAATTAATGCAAGTAAAGAAGGAGATAAGATCAAAACTAGTGAAAATGCAATAAATGCAAAAGAGCCTTGACTTAGGAATAAGAGGATCCAAGGAATCCTATTATCGTCATAACCACAACTATGATAATTATGATGAGTCAACCTCGCCTAGTTAACCCCTAACATCAAGGAGTAAGTCAAGCAAGCATAATTGACCTTAATCCATAAGTCCTAGCTAACTTACTAAACAAGTTGATAAAAAGCTAGCCTCAATAGAAACAAGAGTCAACTAACTACCCAAGAATTACCAATAAATGTCGGACATTATGACTCTAGTATCTTAGGGACTCAAATCCCAAGCCAAGGTGTGAAAATCTACTCAAAACTCATAATTAGAATTTTCACAAACACCTTGTGGGTATAAAACCAAAACATAGAAAATTGCAAAGACAAGTAAAAGCTATAATCAAACTATTCACAATATCAACAATAAACATCCAAACAAGCATAAAGAAAGCATAAAACATTAAATTCATCTATCAAAATTCCAAGATAACAAAATGGCATATATAAATAAAGTAACTTGAACCATAAGAAAATAAAGGCAAAAGTAACGTAATTAAAGAGAAGATCAAGAGTACTTACAATAAAAGAAGCAAAAATCCAAAAGAAAAGCATGCTATAAAATGCTACAATGGAGATGGAAATGAAACCCTAGGAGAGCAATTTCTACTCTACTCCTACTCCTACTCCTATGGAAGCTTCCTAAGCTAATTCTACCTAATAAAACCTAATGTAAATCTCATGTGTTGATAGGTGTTGATATCCCCTTTATATAGCACTTCAATTCAGCATCTAGCCTTCCAAAATTGGGCCAAAAGCCCTCAGAAATCGTGCAGCACGTGTTTCATTAATGAAATCACATGCAGGGTCCTATGCGTACGCACAGATGTGCATGTACGCACACTTGGCTGAATGTTCTTCTGTGCGTACGCACAGGTACTTGTGCGTACGCACACATACAAATTCCTTCTTGTGCATACGCACGTAAGGTTCTGTGCACGCACACTTGTCTCTGTGTGCTTTTCCTTGTTTCTTTCATGTGTTCTCCCTTGTACATGCTTTCTTCCACTTTTTCCTATCCATTATTGCCAAAATGACCTAAAATCACTCACAAAATATATCACGGCATCGAATGGCATGAAAGTGAAATTAAAATCACTAAGTTAAGCACAAAAACACATGTTTTTACATTTAAGTCCAAATTAGGGAGATAACACAAAAGTATGCAATTTGAGTGTTTAAGTGTGAGTTTATGTGATGATATCCATCTAAATCAAGCTAAAATATATCGGTGATGGTTTATTAGTGGCTAAGAGAAGGGGGAGGGTTGAATCTTAGCCCTTTTTCTTGCTGAATAACTCTTGTTACCCTTTTAAACTGCTTTAGGTGATATTTATGCTTTTTGTCTCATCACTAGTCAAGAGACATTTTCTTATTGTCTCGTAACCAATAAGGAGATATTTTTCAATTTTGTCTCCTACGAACAGTTTCAGAAATTGAGTAGAAGAGAGAGAGAGAATCACACCAAGAAGTATCCTGGTTCAGCTGCTAAGTGCAGTGCAGCCTACATTCATTCTTCCATCACAACAATGATGGAATTTCACTATAATCAAATAGATTACAGATACCAATTCTCCCTAGGAACTATCCTTCCTATTTGAGACAAGTCTAGAATCTATCCCCAATCCTGAACTTGACTTGGTCACCTACCAAGCTTTCAACTGCTAAGTGCTAACCCAACTTGGAAGGGGATTCCCACAGAATCATGATACACAACACAGATGTACAAAGGACCTCTAGGACATCTATGGCTTTTTCTTTAAATTTTGTATCCTCTGCCTTTTTCTGCTCACTGACTTTTTCTTACAAACCTCGCACAGTTTGCCTTTTTCACCATGAGACTCAAGACAGACAAAATTAAACAGAAAAATACAACATGAAACACATTGAAGGAGAAGATCTTCTGTTAGCTTTGGTAGCTATGAGAACTCTGTGCTCACTCTCCTTATTTCAAGCCTTGGCTGTTCAACCTTATTATAGAAGGCGAAGCCTCCAAGGTTGAAACGGTTGAACCGAGCCAACTTTTTCTTCTTCAACATCAAACCGGTTCGGACAGAGAGAGAAGAGAGGGAACCGAATACAAAAACCAACATGCAATTACCTCACTCTCATCCCATCTCACTAAGCTTCATCAATCTGGGCCTTCCATCTTAACTTGCACCCCAAGAAGGATTCCTGACCCTTGATGAGTCCTTGATGCTTGACAGCTCCATCTGCTCTATTTTCTGCTTCTTTCCCACGAAGCTATAGTGGCTACCTCCTGTGATGGATGAACAAAAGTAGAGACGAGCCACACCCTAGGGATCTTCTTCTCTGACCGAATTGGATCTTCCACCATTTTTAGGCATGGTAATCTTGAGACTTCTTCACCACTTCTAACCATAAGTGGCAAAGATCTCAGCCATGCCAAATAGTAGATCTTTCTTTTGTAAGAGCCATCATCACAATGGCCTCTTACTTGCACATAGCTTCACTACTACAGTGCCTCATTTCTGATAACTTGCTTCCTCTTATTCTCTATGACATGATCGAAACTGGAGAGAGAAGAGAAAGAAGAGTGATAAGCTTTCAAATGGAAGTAATGAATGAAATAAAATAAAATCAATTAAAACCAACTTCCCATAGTTTTTGCCTAGTAACGTGTAAAACATTAAAGGCCATCAAATCAAATTGAACTTTCTCTTTCCTATTTCCAAGGCATGCAATAAATCCAAGTTAATTAAAATTTGAATTCTATAACCATTGAAGATGGGAATGGTAACCGTGGAAAGCATGTAATCAATTTAATTAAAATTTGGTTTCCACCAAAGTGAATTGGTAACCAAAACATGCTTCAACAAAATTGGGCCCCTTTGTTTTTGTGATCAACGTATGGCATCCTTGGGCCATTTCCTTCTTTATTTGTTTTATCAATATGGGCTTATGATTTAGGCTTATCTTCATTTCAAATTTCAGCCACTTTATATTTGAATTGATTTTGCACACAACTAAAATAATTCTTTGACCAAAGTGGGCTGCTCTATCTTTTTGACCCAATAGGAAATTAATTTCTTCCTCCTGTACACTAATAAACATATCAAACAAACCATTGGAAGCATTAAATAAGACACTTAATTTTAGTAATTTTCTAATTTATATTTTAATAATGTTTGATCATTATTTAATTAAATATAAGTTTTCCAAACTCAACAATCTCCTCCTTGATGACAAACATTATTAAAGCTGAATTAAAAAGGATTTGGATTAAAAAACTCCCTTGATGATTTGGCCAATCCTCCCCCTTTTAATTGTTCAAAATGCTCCCCCTTAATGTGTGTCTGATTAACACAATATTGAAGAAAGCAAAAACTGTGTACAAGCTCCAAAGGATTTCTGAAATATAAAAATTTCAAGAATTTAGATCCTCTAAGACCGAGCCATATTTTCACAAAAAAATGTTTTTCAAACACCTTAATAAAATTTCATAGTCCAGTCAGCACACATGCATTTGAGCAAATAAATTTATCAATGACAATCAAAGCTCAAGTCAAAATTAATCCACTAACACAAAGTGCTCAAAATAGATCCAGATCAGAGCATAAAATAGAGCAAAAAAGGGCAACAAATCAATGAAACATACAAAGCAAAACAGGTCAACAAATCAATGAAACATAACAGTTTCAATTCAGCCCTTTTTCTCTTCTCCCCCTTTTGTCATCAAGGAGGGACCCTACAAAAAAATGAAGAAAAAAACAATGCAGTCCATAACAAAAATATCATCAAAGTTAAGTTTGGTACAGTCTTCCAAGACAAATGAAAATAGTTCCATTGAGTCAAATACACAGAGAGAAAAATGACTGAGCATTCAGCAGCAGCAGCAACAGGGAGCAAACTTAGGCATCAAAATTTTCTTTATTAGATTCCAGAACATCATCTTCTTTCTCGAAAGGAGCCATGTCCTCATCAACTGAATCCAAATGCTTTAAGAGCAAGTTTACCCTTTCATGAGATTTTAGCCAAACATTTTCATTTTGCAATGCAAGCTTTCTAGCTTCTTTGCTGGATTTTACCATTTGCTTTGTGATGACAAGTCATCTTATGCTAGTTTTACAAGCAATTCTCATTAGTTTCATTAGGTTTTATGCACTTTCTTGCACAATAAGTAAGTAATTGGAGTGGATTTTCATGATCATTTTGAATCAATCAAACATCATTTATTTTATACAAAATCATAAGGTTTATGATAGAATTAATTGATTTTATGAATGATGCAAAGATCTTATGATTTTGGTGAGACTTTGATTGGTTGTTTGGTTGCTTGTAGGTGAAGAAATGAGGAAGAAAGGGAAGAGCCAAGAAAGCGTTTCAATAGTGAACGTAGCGTTCACTCTTTTACCTTTCTCGTGGATCTTGGCTTGGAAGCAAGGATTGTTGGCCAAGAAAAAGGGTAACGTTCACAAAAGTGAATGCCAAGTTCACAAAAGTGAAGGCACAACAAAGCACTAGGTAGCGCTCAAAATTGCAAACGGAGCGCTCATCAAAAGAGAGCACCTATGAAGGGAACTCGCGCACCAAGGCGCATTCCAAGAAGTAGCGTTCAAAAATTTGAACGTCACATTCACTTTTGTGAACTTTATCGCGCTCGAAGAGGGAGGCACACACCAAGGAATGGTAGCGTTCAAAAATTAGAACGTAGTGTTCTCTTGTGGCAACGTTTTCGTGCTTCAAGCCTTGGGGAGGAAGACTCAGCAAGAGCCACATTCAAAGAGTGAACGTAGCATTCACTTATTGAACTCTAGGAAGGCCAAATGCACACAAAGAGCACCAATTTGGCAAGCCACAAGAAGTGAACGTGGAGTTCACTTTTCCAAACAGAGCGCTTCCCTGGGAGCTGGCCAACTCTACCTTGACCCATGCCACTTGAACCAAGCCATCTGAATCCACTCTCCTTCAAGTCCAAAGCCAAAGGCCCATTCCAAATTTTGAAGACCAAAATAGAAAGTGTATAAATAGGATCAAATTTAATTTGTAAAAGAACCTTTGGCTCATTTTTAGTTTTTCACTTTTAAATTTTCATTTTGAATTTGGGAATTAGGATTAGATCTAGTTTTCTTTCTGTTTGTTCTTGCTTCTGCAACTTCTACTTTCTGTTTTGGATTTTGGAATTGAGATTGAAGAATTCCATTGAATTCCTTGATCTGAGAATCATCTTTGCTTTTAGTCCAGATAGTTCTGAGAATTGGAGAATTTGATCTAAATCTTTTCTTCTATTTTCATTTTCATTTCTTCTGCAATTTATTTTTTGTTTGGTCAAGAGAGCAATTGAGATCTAGATCTGCTTTCTGATCTTGTTGCTCTTCTGAAATTTTTAATTTCTCTTTTATGATTTCATAATTGATCTAAGTTTTCTTGCTGTTTGTGTCTTCAAGCAATTTTCCATTTCTGTTTTGCTACTGAGCTGAATCTCTTCATCTTATAGCTCTTTGATTTACTTTAATTTACATTTTCTAGTTCAATTTGAATCCCAACACCCAAATCCTTTTATTCTTAATGCAATTTACATTTCCCCACAATTTAGATTTAGCAATTTAAGTTTCTTGCACTTTAAGTTTCAGTCATTTACTTTTCTTGTAATTTAAGTTTCAGCTCTTTTACTTTCTTGCTCTTTAAGTTTCTGCAATTTACTTCTTCTGCACTATTAAGATTCAATCAATTCACCCTCTCCCTTTTATTTTCTTGCAATTTAGCTTCTGTTAACCAAGTTTCTCTCAAATCATCAAATATTCACTTAACTAAATTCATTACCTAACTAAAATTGCTCAATCTATCAATCCCTGTGGGATCGACCTCACTCTTATGAGTTATTACTACTTAATGTGACTCGGTACACTTGCCGGTGAGTTTGTGTGGAAATCTAAATTTTCACCCATCAAGTTTTTGGCGTCGTTGCCATGGATTGATTTAGATTGACAATGATTAAGTAGAGTGATAATCTAGATTAAGCATTTTCTTTTTGTTTTTACTAAGCACACTAACTGTTTGAATTTTTGTTTAAGCTAACCTTAACATAACTCTAGCAATAGAGTGGATTGCTTTTGGTTTCTGGTTTTGTGTTTTATGTCAGGAGGAAGAAGAGGTGAATCCACATCTTTTAACCTTGACGAAAGAACCCTCCGAAGGTTGAGAAGAGAAGCAAGAGGGAAAGGAGTTGTAGGAGAAGCAGAATCAGAAGAAGAGGATCAAGTGATGGAGGATAACATCCCAATTCACACTGATGGTATGGACAACAACAATGGTCAGCCTCAGAGAAGAATCTTAGCCTCCTACACTATCCCCAACCCAAAAAATTGTGGGAGTAGCATCCTAACCCCCAATGTCCTTGCCAATAACTTTGAGCTCAAGCCTCAATTGATTACCCTGGTTCAAAACAATTGTCAATATGGAGGAAGTGCTGCTGAGGATCCAAACCAACACCTCTCTGTATTTTTGAGAATCTATGACACTGTCAAAACCAATGGAGTCCACCCTGACATCTACAAGCTTCTTTTATTCCCATTTTCACTGAGAGACAAAGCCACACAGTGGTTAGAAACCTTCCCTAAAGAGAGCATTACCAGCTGGGATGATTTGGTTAGTAAATTTCTAGCCAAATTCTATCCACCCCAAAGAATCATTAAGCTAAAAACTGATGTGCAAACCTTCAGATAGCAAGAAGGAGAGTCATTGTATGAAGCTTGGGAGAGGTATAAAGCTCTAATCAGAAGATGTCCAGAAGGAATGTTCAGTGAATGGGTGGAGTTGCAGAATTTCTATGAAGGCTTATCCTTACCTTCAAGGAAAACTTTGGATTATTCATCCGGAGGATCTTTGCAAATGATGAAAACTGCTCAAGAGGCACATGATCTCATAGATATGGTGGCCAACAATGAGTATTTCTACTCCTCTGAAAGGCAAGCAGCTCCAAAGAAAGGTGTATTTGAGCTTAAAGGAGTTGATACCATATTGGCTCAGAACAAACTCATGCACCAGCAGCTCCAACAGCAAATTAAAACAATGTCAAAGAGGATGGATGGATTATAACTTGCAGCAGTGAGCACAACTAACCAACCATCAGTAGTGTGGGGACAGCAGGAGGAAGGTTATGAGGAGCAGCAGCCTGAACAAGTGCAGTACATGCATAACCAAAGTTCTGGATCAAATGACTTCCATGGAGACACTTACAACTTATCCTGGAGAAACCACCCCAATCTGAAATGGGAAGAGAGTCAAAACCAGCAGCCTTGGCAAAGAAACTCAAACCAAAATAACTTTAGAAACACAAACCATCAAAACCATCAAAACACTAACCAAAGTCCATACAGAAAATTACAAAATAATCAACCCCAATCCAACTACTATCCATCCAACAACCCATCCACTAACCAAAATAACTATCATTCACCATCAACATCCCATAATCAACCACAACCACCCCAAGAATCTCAAAGGATCTCCAACTTGGAGATATTGATGGAGAAGATGATCAAGCATCAAGAATTGGCCAACAAGAACTATGAAGCTTCAATGAGGAATTTGGAAAGGAAGATTGGCTAATTATCCAAGCAAACAGTGGCTGAGAAACCAACCAATTCATTGCCAAGTGACACCATTTCCAACCCCAAGGAAGAATACAAGGCAATCCAATTAAGGAGTGGAAGAACTTTGGTGAATGACAAAGAAGCCACCAAGAAGCCAATAGAGGATGACAAGGTCAGCAGCAAGGATGAAGTGACACTCAAAGCCATGCACGACCAGGAGAAACACAAAGAGAAAGAGGAACAACCACAAACTTCGAAGAAGGGAAAGGAACTCATGGAGGAGCAATCACAAGAACAGAAGAAGATAGTAAAGACTGACACATCTCCTCTGCCATATCCTCAAAGATTTCAGAAGGAGATCAAGGATCAATAGTTCCCAAAGTTTTTAGGAGTTTTCAAGAAGCTGGAAATCAACATCCCACATGGTGAAGCCTTAGAACAAATGTCTCTGTATGCAAAATTTCTAAAGGAGTTTATCAACAAGAAGAGGAGTTGGAATGAGAAGGAGACAGTAATCTTGACTCAAGAATCCAGTGCTGTCATCCAAAGAGGTCTCCCACCAAAGCTCAAAGATCCAGGAAGCTTCATCCTATCTTGCACTATAGGCAACAGAACATTGGACAAAGCCCTCTGTGATCTAGGAGCCAGCATCAACTTGATGCCACTCTCACTAATGAAGCAGCTTGCAATAGAGGAACTCAAGCCAACCAGAATGTCACTTCAAATGGCTGACAGATCGTTCAAAATACCAAATGGAGTTGTGGAGAATTTATTGGTGAAAGTAGGAGAATTCATATTTCCTGCTGACTTTGTCATTTTGCACATGGAGGAAAAAGGACACAACTCAATCATCTTGGGAAGGCCTTTTCTAGCCACAGCAAGGGCTATAATTGATGTAGAGAAAGGATAAATGACACTCAGAGTGCATGATAAAAAGATGATCATCAATGTCTTTAAAGCCATGAAATATCCCCCTGATAAAGAAGAGCATATGAGAGTAGAAATGGTGGAATAAGTAGAGAGGGGGTTATTTGAGACCAAAAACCAGGAAAAACAAGAAGTGGAAACAGAAGTGAAATAAGATCTCATAGAAGAGGAAGTGGTAGAAATCTCCTCTGAAGGCAAGACAGATGAGAAGCCAAAACATGAATTAAAACCTCTTCCCCCTCATCTTAAGTATGTGTTCCTTGGAGAAGCAGAGGCCCTGCCAGTGATCATAAATGCCTCCTTGAACATAGAAGAAGAAACAAAGTTGATTGAAGTGTTGAAAGCTTACAAGACAGCCTTGGGTTGGATAATTGATGATATCAAGGGCATAAGCCCTGCCATCTGTATGCACAAAATTCTCTTGGAGGAAGATTCAAGGCCTATAGTTCAACCCCAAAGAAGACTTAACCCAACTATGAAGGAGGTGATTCAAAAAGAATTGATAAAGCTATGGAATGCTGGAATCATATACCCAATCTCTGACAGCTCTTGGGTAAGCCCAGTAAAAGTAGTGCCAAAGAAAGGTGGCATGACTGTCATCTTCAATGAGAAGAATGAACTCATTCCCACAAGGATAGTGACGAGGTGGAGAATGTGCATCGATTATAGAAGACTGAATGATGCTACAAGGAAAGATCACTTTCCTCTCCTATTCATTGACCAGATGCTGGAAAGATTGGCTGGACATGCATACTATTGCTTCCTGGACGGGTACTCTGGATACAATCAAATAGTGGTGGATCCTAAGGATCAAGAAAAGACTTCCTTCACCTGTCCATTTGGTGTTTTTTCTTACAGAAGGATGCCCATTGGTCTATGCAATGCTCCTGCAACTTTTCAAATGTGTATGCTTTCTATATTTTCTAACATGGTGAAAAAATTTTTAGAAGTCTTCATGGATGATTTTTCTGTCTTTGGCAATTCATTTAACACCTGCTTGCATAATTTAACTCTTGTTTTGAAAAGATGCCAAGAAACTAATCTGGTATTGAATTGGGAGAAATGCCATTTCATAGTTCCTGAAGGGATAGTTCTTGGGCATAAGGTTTCAATTAAAGGTATAGAAGTTGACAGAACAAAAATAGAAATCATTGAAAAGCTTCGTATACCTGTTAATGTTAAAGCAGTGAGAAGTTTTCTTGGACATGCTGGTTTTTACATGAGATTTATTAAAGATTTTTCAAAAATAGCAAAACTACTAAGTAATTTTCTAGTGATTGATAATCCTTTTATCTTTGATGACAATTGCAAGCATGCCTTTGAAACTTTAAAGAGAAAACTCACTACAGCACCAATCATCATACCCCCAGATTGGGAATTGCCTTTTGAACTTATGTGTGATGCAAGTGACTTTGCAATTGGTGCTGTATTGGAGCAAAAGAAAGACAAGCTGCATCATGTTATATATTATGCTAGCAAGGTGTTGAATGAAGCACAGAAAAATTATACCACCACAGAAAAAGAGCTCTTGGCAATTGTATATGCATTTGATAAATTTAGACAATACTTGATTGGTTCAAAGGTTATAGTATATACTGATCATGCTGCTCTCAAGTATCTTATGTCTAAACAGGATTCAAAGCCAAGGCTTATTAGGTGGGTGCTGCTGCTACAAAAATTTGACATTAAAGTGAGAGATAGAAAAGGGAATGAGAACCAAGTAGCAGACCACTTGTCAAGACTACCACAAGAAGCTAATCAAGCTCCACATTCAGTAAATGAAAGCTTTCCAGATGAACACCTCTTACAAATCCAACAAGCTCCCTGGTTTGCAGACATTGCAAACTACAAGGTTGGAAGGAAGATTCCCCAAGAATTCACCAAGAAACAAGTAAAGAAGCTGCTCAATGAGGCCAAGAAATTCTTATGGGATGAACAATTCTTATTCAAGAGTTGTCCAGATAGAATGATTAGGAAATGTGTTCCTGAGAGTGAGATGAGAGACATACTATGGCATTGTCATGGTTCAGCTTATGGTGGATATTTTGGACCAAAAAGAACAGCAGCCAAAGTACTTCAAAATGAATTTTATTGGCCAACCATCTTCAAGGATGCTAGAGAGTTCATTCATCAATGCAATGAGTGCCAAAGAGCTGGAGGATTAATAAGAAGGAATGAGATGCCTCAGAACTACATCTTGGAGGTAGAACTCTTTGATCTTTGGGGCATAGATTTTATAGGCCCCTTTCCACCCTCATATTCTTTTAAATACATACTTGTGGCAGTAGAGTATGTCTTAAAGTGGGTGGAAGCCATAGCAACAACCACATGTGATGCACAAATTGTCCTTCAATTCCTGAAGAAGCACATTTTTACTAGATATGGAGTGCCTAAGGGTCTTGTTAGTGATGGTGGTAGTCATTTTTGCAGCAAACAGATGGAGAAACTACTTCACAAATATGGGGTGATGCATAAAGTAGCTACACCATATCATCCACAGACCAATGGCCAAGCAGAGCTTGCAAATAGGGAGTTGAAGAGGATTTTGGAGAAAACAGTAGGGAGCACAAGAAAGGATTGGGCCAGAAAATTAGAAGATGCCCTATGGGTATATAGAACAGTATTCAAGACTCCTATTGGAAAGTCCCCTTTTCAGTTATTATATGGCAAGTCTTGTCATCTCCCTGTAGAGCTTGAGCATAAAGCCTTATGGGCCACTAAACTCCTCAACCTTGATTCTCAAGTAGCAGGAGAGAAGAGGTTATTGCAACTAAATGAGTTGGATGAGTTCAGACTGGAAGCCTATGAAAATGCTAAGATATACAAGGAAAAAGCTAAGAGATAGCATGACAAAAGAATCTTAGAGAAGAAGTTCAAACCAGGACAGCAAGTACTCTTGTATAACTCCAGGCTCAAAGTTTTCCCTGGCAAACTCAACTCCAAATGGACTGGCCCCTACTTGGTGACAAAGGTTCTCCCTTATGGAAGCCTTGAACTCCTAGATGAAGTAACAAAGATCAATTTCACAGCAAACTGATGCCAGGGCATTTTGGCCAGTTTCACTGACCTTTTCTTTACTGTTTTTAGGGTAGTTTCATGTATTTCCTTAGAAAACAAGCTATTTTTGGGTAGATATTTACTTACATCTTGATTCAAGCATACATTGTGCACTTTACATGATTTCATGAGGACTTTGCATGAATCTAATGACAAATTTGATGTTGCATTTCCCATGAGTGGCACTTAACATTATTACTAACGTTGGACCAAGCTCATAAGTGGCCATGTTAACTTAGTTAACGTGGCCTCTAACGTTAAGAAGTAAAGGGGAAGCCAACGTTAGTGACATTCAACTTTGTCACTAACGTTGGCCAAGTCACAATAAGCCACGTTAATTCCCACGTTAACCTAGTTAACGTGGAAGCTAACGTGAAGAAAGTCGGTGGTCGACAATGTTAGTGACACCAAACATTGTCACTAACGTTGGGATTAACCCACACAAGCCCCAATAAGCCACGTTAACTCCCATGTTAACCTAGTTTACGTAGAAGCTAACATGAAGAAGGAAGGTGATCGCCAAAGTTAGTGACACCTAACGTTGTCACTAACGTTGGAAGGAGCCCACACAAGCCACAATGAGCCACGTTAACTCCCACGTTAACTTAACTAACGTGAGGAGGAGAGATGATGAGCCAACGTTAGTGACATTCACCTTTGTCACTAACGTTGGAGATGGCTAGCACAGCCACGTTAGAGGCCACGTTAACCTAGTTAACGTGGACTCTAACGTGGGAGCTAAGGGCACATTGGAACGTTAGTGATAAAGGTAAGTGTCACTAACGTTCTCGAAGGTTGGCAAGCCTACGTTAAAAAAGCCACGTTAACTAAGTTAACGTGGACTCTAACGTAAGGAAGGGGGAGACTTCTCAACGTTACTGGGAAAGGTGAGTCCCAATAACGTGTGCGAAGGACATAGAGGCAACATTAGTGGCAACGTTTGTGCCACTAACGTTGAAGTTAACGTGGCTCTTACTTTGGTGAGGAACGTTAGTGAAAAAGGTAATTGTCACTAACGTTCTCGAACCCATATTTTCACGGAACATTAACACCTCTAACGTCCTGAGCTAAAGTCTTTGCCCACTTCACACTTTCTCTCTGCAAGTAAAGCCAAGCCCAATGAAGAAGATAACTGCTTCAAACTCAAGATCCAAAGGCCCATACCCAAGACTTGAAGAGCCAACTAGAAGACCAGAAGAGTAGTATATATAGGAGTAGCTTTGAATTGAAGGAGGGTTGGAAATTATAGGGAGCCTCTTGGCATAGAACTACTCTCTGTATTTTACTTTCTCTGCACTTCTAGTTTCATCATGTATTCTCCATCTTTGTTTTCATTTTCCAGAGCTATGAATAACTAAACCCCTTTCATTGGGTTAGGGAGCTCTGTTGTAATTTGATGGATCAATACTAATTTTCATTATTCTTCTTCTATCTTTTCTCTTGATTTTACTTGAAAGTTTTCGATCTTCATCTAATTGGGTAGTTATCTTGGAAAAAAAGCTATTCAAACTTGGATCTCTTCTGAACCTTGAAAGAGGAATGAAGAGATCATGCTAGAAATGCTTTCTCATGCTGGACCAAATTGGGTTTGGATGGATATGTGACTATAATCCTCTCAATACTTGATTTGGGAAATGCATGTGGTATAATCAGTGACCATACTTCATCTCTTCTCATCAGCAATTGACCAAGGAATTGGCTATTGATCAAGATTTGAGAGATTGAATTACAGGGAATTGTAATTCGATCACTTAAGATTTCCAAGGAGATCAATGAGTGCATTGATTGAGGAAGAGATGAAAATGAAATTGATCCAGAGAATGCAACATCTCCTGAGCCCAATGAACTCCCCATTTCTGATCTTACCCATTCTCTTTAATTTCTGTCATTTACTTTTATGAGCAATTACCCCATTCCCATTTAAGATTCTGCAATTTACTTTTCGTCATCTACATTCAGCTCTTTATTTCTAGCATTTACTTTTCTGTTATTTACTTTCCCGCCATTTAATTTTCTGCAATTCTCAACTCAAATTTTGATTCGCTCAACTAGAACATTTCTCTAGTTAGAGTTGCTTGATCAATCAATCCCTGTGGGATTCGACCTCACTCTATTGTGAGTTTTTACTTGACGACAAATTCGGTACACTTGCCGAAGGAAATTTGTTATGAGACAAGTTTTCCGTGCATCAAGTTTATGGCGCCGTTGCCGGGGATTGATTGTACATCAACAATGATTAAATTGGAGGATCACTAGATTGAGCATTTTATTTTTGTTTGATTTAATTTTTTGTTTGAGTAATTTACTTTCAGTTTTAGTTAATTTCTTCCATTCCCCCTACTTTTTCGTTTTTAGTTATTTACCATTCATTTCACTAACCCACTAACTGTTTGATATATTGTATCACTCACACTAACAGTAATTTTGACAGAAATACTTTCTGCATCTATTTTCCTTGCTTGTACTTGTTGGTTGTATGACAGGGAGAAGAAGCGGGGATTCAACTTCCTTTGATTCTGAACCTGAGAGGACCTTCTTGAGATTAAGGAGGAAAGCAAGAGGAAAAAGAGTAGTTGGTGCTGAGGAAGAGGAGGAATACGTTGAACCAAACATGGAAGAAAACATGGAAAACCATCATGAAGAAGAGACTCACAACCATGGCAAAGGAGGTCGAGCAAATCATGCTGGGGAGGATAGAAGAGTTTTAGGCTCTTACATCAATCCAAACCCAGGAAACTGTGAAAGTAGCATTCAAAAGCCAACCATCCACGCCAACAATTTTGAACTGAAACCACAGCTCATCACCCTTGTTTAGAACAACTGTTCGTTCGGAGGAAGTGTCCAAGAAGACCCCAATCAACATCTAACCACCTTTCTGAGAATTTGTGACACAGTGAAGTCTAATGGTGTTCATCCTGACGCCTATAGAGTGCTCTTATTTCCATTCTCACTCAAGGATAAGGCAGCTAAGTGGCTGGAGTCTTTCCCAAAGGAGAGCTTGACAACTTGGGAAGATGTGGTGAACAAATTCTTAGCAAGATTTTACCCCCTCAACGAATCAATAGGCTGAGAGCTGAAGTCCAAACTTTCAGGCAACAAGATGGTGAGACTCTGTATGAAGCATGGGAGAGGTTTAAGGACCTGACAAGGAGGTGTCCACCTGACATGTTCAACGAATGGGTGCAGCTGCACATTTTCTATGAAGGGCTCTCTTATGAGTCAAAGAAGGCCGTAGACCATTCATCTGGAGGATCTTTGAACAAGAAGAAGACCATTGAGGAGGCCATAGATGTCATTGAAACTGTAGCAGAGAATGACTACTTCTATGCTTCCGAAAGAGGGAACACTAGAGGAGTGATGGAGCTAAACAATGTAGATGCTCTGCTGGCTCAGAACAAGCTCATTACCAAGCAGCTGGCTGACCTAACCAAGAAGATGGAGAGGAACCAAGTAGCAGCAATCACCACTTCATCAACAACCCAAGAAGGAGTGAATGAAGAAGCAGAGGGAAGTCAAGAGCAAGTCAACTACATTGGGAATTCACCTAGAAAAAACCATGATCCATACTCCAAGACCTACAACCCTGGATGGAGGAATCACCCAAACGTTGGGTGGGGAAATCAATAAGACTAAAGTTTTAATCAAAGACGCCTAAATCCCAACAATGCAGCTTACCAACATTTCACATCTAGACCATATCAACACTCCCATAACAACACCTCTCCACATCCACATCAAAACCAAAATAACTTACCTCATCCTTCCACCTCTAATCCCGATCTACAATCATTTGATGACAGACTCTCAAGGATTGAGAATCTACTTGAAGGCATAGGCAAAGAGATTCAAGATAGTAAAGCATTTCGAGAAGAAGTGATGTCCAATATGCAGAATCAGGATGCTGCCATCAAGAAACTTGAGACACAAATTGGCTACTTATTCAAACAAATTTCCAGCCACAACCTTCGCAGCAATACTAGCTCAACACAAAGGGAGGAGTGTTAGGCTATCACCCTTCGGAGTGGGAAGGAACTGAAGGAAACCCCCCAGAAACAACAAGAAAAGGACTCAGATAAAGAGGAAGAAGAGCAGGATGGAGCTCAAGTTCCTAATCTGAGTTCACAAAAAGGGGAAGGAGTACTGAAGCCAGACGTACCAAGAGTCCCATATCCTCAGCAATTAAAGAAGAAGGGGGATGACAACTAGTTTTCGATATTTTTGGAAATCTTCAAGAAACTACAAATCAACATACCCTTTGTTGAAGCAAAAGAACAAATGCCACTCTACGCCAAGTTTTTAAAGGAGCTAATGACTAAGAAAAGAAGCTGGAAGAACAACGAGACTGTGATATTAACCGAAGAATGTAGTGCTATCATTCAGCACAAACTGCCCCAGAAATTGAAGGATCCTGGGAGTTTTCAGATCCCTTGTATTATAGGGGAAATCACAGTGGAGAAAGCTCTTTGTGACTTAGGAGCCAGCATCAATTTGATGTCGGTAGCTATGATGAGAAAGATGAAGATTGAGGAGGCTAAACTAACAAAGATGGCCCTACAATTGGCAGACCGATCGTTCACGTTCCCGTATGGCGTCGTAGAAGATTTGCTGGTGAAAGTGGGAGATTTTATCTTCCCAGCAGACTTTGTAGTGCTGGACATGCAGGAGGAAGCCAAGGCTTCCATCATCCTGGGAAGGTCATTCTTGGCCACTACTGGAGCTGTCATTGATGTACAAAAAGGAGATCTCACCCTGAAATTACACAATGAAAAGATGACGATCAATGTGTTCAAGGCCATGAGTTACCCACAAGAACAACTGGGAGAATGTATTAGGTTGGACTCACTTGAAGAGGAGGTGCAGGAGAGTTTTGAAGAAGAAGAGTCTGAAGAGCCCGAAAGAATAATAGAGGAAGAGTGTACATCAAGTGAAGAGGTTGCAACAACAGAAATTGGCATACCAGGTGCACCAAAGGAAGAGAACGAAAAGACAGAAGCACCTAAACTTGAACTCAAAGCACTGCCACCCACTCTCAAATATGCATACTTAGGAGGAAATGAAAATTACCCAGTGATCATAAGCTCATGCCTCAGCAAAGATCAAGAGGATGAACTGATCAAAGTACTGCGACAGCACAAGGATGCCATTGGTTGGACACTTGCTGACCTGAAGGGGATAAGTTCGACCATATGCATGCACAAGATACTGCTGGAAGATGATGCCAAACCATCCATTCAATCCCAAAGGAGGTTGAACCCAATCATGAAGGAAGTCGTACAGAAGGAAGTTATGAAGTTATGGCAAGGGGGGTAATCTACCCAATCTCAGACAGCCCCTGGGTTAGCCCCGTGCATGTCGTCCCAAAAAAGGGAGGAATTACCGTGGTTCCCAGTGAGAAGAACGAACTAATTCCTACAAGGACAGTCACAGGATGGCGGATGTGTATAGACTACAGGAAGCTCAATGAGGCTACACGAAAAGATCATTTCCCCTTCCATTCATGGATCAGATGTTGGAAAGACTTGCAGGGCACGCATATTATTGTTTTCTCAACGGTTATTCAGGATATAACCAAATAGTGGTTGATCCCAGGGATCAAGAGAAAACCTCATTCACTTGCCCATATGGAGTGTTTGCTTACAGGCGCATGCCATTTGGGCTATGTAATGCACCTGCGACTTTCCAACGCTGCATGCTTTCTATCTTTTCAGATATGATAGAAAAATTCATTGAAGTTTTTATGGATGATTTCTCGGTATTCGGAGATTCCTTCCCTAGTTGCCTACATCACCTCGCTTTGGTATTGAAAAGATGCCAAGAGACCAATCTGGTTTTGAACTGGGAGAAATGTCACTTTATGGTGACAGGAGGAATAGTCCTTGGTCACAAAGTTTCTAACCAAGGGATTGAGGTTGACAGAGCTAAAGTAGAACTTATTGAAAAACTGCCTCCACCCAGTGATGTCAGGGCAATTAGAAGCTTTTTGGGGCATGCTGGTTTTTATAGAAGGTCTATTAAAGATTTTTCAAAGATAGCCAAGCCCTTAAGCAATCTCCTTGTATCTGATACACCATTTATCTTTGATGAAACATGCATGTTAGCCTTTGAAAATTTGAAAATGAGGTTGTCCTCTGCTCCTATTATTTCCCCACCTGATTGGAATTTACCGTTTGAATTGATGTGTGATGCATCTGATTTTGCAGTTGGGGCAATGTTAGGACAGAGGAAAGGCAACTTAGTCCATGTGATATACTATGCTAGCAAAGTCCTTAATGATACTCAAAGAAATTATACCACTACTGAAAAGGAGTTACTAGCAATAGTTTTTGCATTTAACAAGTTTAGATCATACCTCATTGGTGCTAAAGTAATTATTTTTACAGATCACACAACACTTAAATATTTGTTTGCCAAGCAAGAATCAAAACCAAGACTAATAAGATGGATCTTATTGCTGCATGAATTCAATATTGAAATCAGAGACAAGAAAGGAGTGGAGAACAAGGTAGCAGATCACCTATCCAGGATTTCTCAGGATAAAGGTGGAGCACATGATACAAGTGTGAACGAGCTCTTCCCTAATGAGCAGTTGATGACAGTTCACAAAGCACCATGGTTCGCAGACATTGCCAACTTCAAGGCAACTGGGGCCTTACCTCCAGAGATAAATAAACATCAAAAAAGGAAGCTCATGAATGATGCAAAATGCTTTGTCTGGGATGAGCCATATCTCTTCAAGAAGTGTTCAGATGGAATCCTTAGGAGATGTGTTTCGGAAGAAGAAGGACGAGAGGTCCTATGGAACTGCCACGGCTCATGCTATGGAGGCCACTTTGGAGGGGACAGAACTACAGCAAAGGTGTTACAAAGCGGATTTTTCTGGTCCACCCTTTTCAAGGATGCCAAAGAACTAGTAAAGAGCTGCAATGAATGCCAAAGATCTGGAAACTTGCCCAAAAGAAATGAGATGCCACAAAATTTCATCTTGGAACTGGAATTGTTTGATGTGTGGGGAATCGATTTCATGGGACCATTCCCAACCTCATATGCAAACAAGTACATCTTGGTAGCAGTGGATTACGTTTCTAAGTGGGTAGAGGCTATTGCAACCCCAACAAATGATAACAGGGTGGTCATGAACTTCCTTAGGAAGAATATCTTTAGCCGGTTTGGAGTCCCACGAGCACTCATCAGTGATGGAGGGAGCCATTTTTGTAACAGACCACTAGAAGCTCTTCTCCTACGATATGGGGTAAAACATAAGGTAGCCACGCCTTACCATCCCCAAACAAGTGGACAAACTGAGATATCCAACAGAGAGCTAAAAAGGATCCTAGAAAAGACTGTGGGCACATCAAGAAAGGATTGGTTGAAGAAGCTGGATGATGCTCTTTGGGCATACAGAATAGCATTCAAAACACCAATTGGAATGTCCCCATATCAACTAGTGTATAGGAAAGCTTGTCATTTACCCCTGGAGCTGGAACACAAAGCTCTCTGGGCTATCAAGATACTAAATTTTGACAGCATTGCTGCTGGTGCAAAGAGGATCTTGCAGCTGCAAGAGATGGAGGAATTCAGGTCACAAGCCTATGAAAACACCAAGATGTATAAAGAGAAGGCAAAGAGAAGACATGACCTGCATCTTGCACCCAGGAGTTTCGAAAAGGGGCAGCGAGTACTCCTTTACAATTCCAAATTGAGACTATTCCCAGGAAAACTCAAATCAAGGTGGTCCGGACCTTTTCTTGTCACAAAAGTTTCACCATATGGACACATCGAAATCATGGATGAAGGTTCAGAGAGGACTTTTACAGTGAACGGACAAAGACTCAAGCACTATCTGGGCAACATGGGGGAAAACCCCAGAGTAAATTACCATCTCAAGTAAAGGAGGAACCGTCGAGCTAGCGACGATAAAAGAGCGCTCTGTTGCGAGGCAACCCAACCTCAGGTTGTTTCCTTTTCATCTTTATTTCAATAAGGATCACAAGTTGTTTCCCCTGTATTCCGAGGAGCTAAGTTTGGTGTTCCACACCAAAACAATTCAAGAGTGAAAGTGTGATTTTAAGTTTGGTGTTCCACCAAAGGAATTTAGTTAGAATCACACTCCATTCCCAAAGCACATTGCTAGCTCCAATCAATCAATGGAAACCACTTAGATTTAGTTAGATTTTAGTTGATAATTGTTTTGTTAAACAACAAGATATGAGGTTCTCTGCGTATATGCAAGGTTCTGTACTGGGCAAGGAACTAAGTTTGGTGTTGACACACCAAATTAAGTTCAGAAGTCACAAGCATACATGCAAGCTAACTATTTCTCAAGTGCTTTGGGAACAAGCAACTTCCAATAACTTTGCAGGAATCTTATAAGGAAATGGTGCACCTTCACCCAAGGAAGTGAGGTAGCAAAGACCAGGATGATGACAAAAAGGGGACAACTAGAAACCATCCCCTAAAGGTTGTATTGTCACTTAATTCCATGTACTTAGAATGTTGAAAATTGGAAGTCCAAATGCAATCTTGATTAATAGTTAAATGTTAGTTTGAACCTTTTTAAATTCTGTCTTTTAAGTTTTTTGTTGAAGAGGTCTATGTTTGCTAGTCTTTATGTCACTGCATCCGTACTTTGCTTACTTGTATGCTTGTCCCTTTGAATCAAATAAAAAAGAGAATGAGTGTTTCAAAAGACCAGAGAGGAGTTCATACTATGGAGTAAGTTCATGAGTTTATGGTATAGTCATAAGTTAGCTAAGTTGGTTCAACCATAAGGTGGGAAGACAACTATCTGTCCTGAATCATATGCTTTGAATACACCCCATGAGACTAGCTAAATAAGAAGATCATAATAAGAAAAAGGGAAAGAACAATAAAGGGTGAAAAATAAAAGAAAAAGAGTAAGCAATAAGGCTAGGCACCAATGGTTTTAATCTTGAGGCATGTGTCTGTGGTGCTCCTGTGTGAGGGATCTACTTGGATGAATAAGCTCTTAGGGGTGCCTTATCACTTGGTAACTTGGGTTAACTAACTCGGGATTATCAGCTGAAAGTCCGCTATCAAGAGTAACCCTCACTACAGAGCATTTAGTAACCCAAAGAGGTGCTGGACACCAAGGTCTCAAGAAAAGAAAATAAATAAACTATATGCCTGTGGTGTGTATGTATGGGGGAAAGAGACTTGAGGGAGTAAGTCCTTAGGGGTGTCTTAACACCTAGCACCTTGAACCAACTGGTTCGGGAGTGTTGGCTGAAAGCTTATCTTAAAGAGTCGCCCCCTTATAGAGCACTTAGCCTAAGAACACAAAAAAGCCGTGAAATAACAATAAAAGGATCAATGAATAAAAGTCTCATGGGATGCAATCACAGTGAGTATTCTAGGACATGATAAAGGTCTGAAAGCCAGGAATGAACCTAAGTTGCTATGCATGAAACCACCATAAAACCAGGGGCATGACCTCCACAAGAATGACTCATTTCTCTTGGCATTCCATTCATCATTCTCTTGTTCCAGTACTTGCTTAGGGACAAGCAAGCTTTAAGTTTGGTCTTGTGATGCCAGGGCATTTTGGCCAGTTTCACTGACCTTTTCTTTACTGTTTTTAGGGTAGTTTCATGCATTTCCTTAGAAAATAAGCTAGTTTTGGGTAGATATTCACTTACATCTTGATTCAAGCATACATTGTGCACTTTACATGATTTCATGAGGATTTTGCATGAATTTATTGACAAATTTGATGTTGCATTTCCCATGACTTGGACCAGAACTTTGATGCACTTGATTGCTTGATTTCAGGACAAAGGAAGCAAAGAAGAACCACATTAGTGGCTTCGTTAGTTACACTAACGTGGGCACTAACGTGGAATGGGAGTAACTTGCAAAGTTAATGAGAAAAGTAATCGCCAATAACGCTCTCGAAGCCATCATTGCCCACGTTAAAAGTCACGTTAACTAAGTTAACGTGAACTCTAACGTGGAAGAAAGGAAAGGGAGCCAACGTTAGTGACACTTAACATTATTACTAACGTTGGACCAAGCTCATAAGTGGCCACATTAACTTAGTTAACGTGGCCTCTAACGTTAAGAAGTAAAGGGGAAGCCAACGTTAGTGACATTCAACTTTGTCACTAACGTTGGCCAAGTCACAATAAGCCACGTTAACTCCCACGTTAACCTAGTTAACGTGGAAGCTAACGTGAAGAAAGTAGGTGGTCGACAACGTTAGTGACACCAAACATTGTCACTAACGTTGGGATTAACCCACACAAGCCCCAATAAGCCACGTTAACTCCCACGTTAACCTAGTTAACGTGGAAGCTAACGTGAAGAAGGAAGGTGATCGCCAACGTTAGTGACACCTAACGTTGTCACTAACGTTGGAAGGAGTCCACACAAGCCACAATGAGCCACGTTAACTCCCACGTTAACTTAGTTAACCTGGAAGCTAACGTGAGGAGGAGAGATGATGAGCCAACGTTAGTGACATTCACCTTTGTCACTAACATTGGAGATGGCTAGGTTAACGTGGACTCTAACGTGGACTCTAACGTGGGAGCTAAGGGCACATTGGAACGTTAGTGATAAAGGTAAGTGTCACTAACATTCTCGAATGTTGGCAAGCCTACGTTAAAAGAGCCACGTTAACTAAGTTAATGTGGACTCTAACGTAAGGAAGGGGGAGCCTTCTCAACGTTACTGGGAAAGGTGAGTCCCAATAACGTGCGCGAAGGACATAGAGGCAACATTAGTGGCAACGTTTGTACCACTAACGTTGAAGTTAACGTGGCTCTTACTTTGGTGAGGAACGTTAGTGAAAAAGGTAATTGTCACTAACGTTCTCAAACCCATATTTTCGCTGAACGTTAACACCTCTAACGTCCTGAGCTAAAGTCTCTGCCCACTTCACACTTTCTCTCTGCAAGTAAAGCCAAGCCCAATGAAGAAGATAACTGCTTCAAACTCAAGATCCAAAGGCCCATACCCAAGACATGAAGAGCCAACTAGAAGATCAGAAGAGTAGTATATATAGGAGTAGCTTTGAATTGAATGAGGGTTGGAAATTATAGGGAGCCTCTTGGCATAGAACTACTCTCTGTATTTTACTTTCTCTGCACTTCTAGTTTCATCATGTATTTTCCATCTTTGTTTTCATTTTCCAGAGCTATGAAGAACTAAACCCCTTTCATTGGGTTAGGGAGCTCTGTTGTAATTTGATGGATCAATACTAATTTTTATTATTCTTCTTCTATCTTTTCTCTTGATTTTACTTGAAAGCTTTCGATCTTCATCCAATTGGGTAGTTATCTTGGAAAAGAAGCTATTCAAACTTGGATCTCTTCTGAACCTTGAAAGAGGAATGAAGAGATCATGCTAGAAATGCTTTCTCATGCTGGACCAAATTGGGTTTGGATGGATATGTGACTATAATCCTCTCAACACTTGATTTGGGAAATGCATGTGGTATAATCAGTGACCATACTTCATCTCTTCTCATCAGCAATTGACCAAGGAATTGGCTATTGATCAAGATTTGAGAGATTGAAATACAAGGAATTATAATTCGATCACTTAAGATTGCCAAGGAGATCAATGAGTGCATTGATTGAGGAAGAGATGAAAATGAAATTGATCCGGAGAATGCAACATCTCCTGAGCCCAATGAACTCCCCATTTCTGATCTTACCCATTCTCTTTAATTTCTGTCATTTACTTTTATGAGCAATTACCCCATTCCCATTTAAGATTCTGCAATTTACTTTCCGTCATCTACATTCAGCTCTTTATTTCCAGCATTTACTTTTTTGTTATTTACTTTCTCGCCATTTAATTTTCTGCAATTCTCAACTCAAATTCTGATTCGCTCAACTAGAACATTCCTCTAGTTAAAGTTGCTTGATCAATCAATCCCTGTGGGATTCGACCTCACTCTATTGTGAGTTTTTACTTGACGACAAATTCGGTACACTTGCCGAAGGAAATTTGTTATGAGACAAGTTTTCCGTGCATCACAAACGGTCACAGGGCAAAGCATTATTTGGGAGGCTCTTGGGACAAAGAGAAGGAGATTCATAAGTTAAGTTGAGCAAGAATGAAGGATGTCAAGCTAGTGACATTAAAAGAGCCTTTGTTGGGAGGCAACCCAACCATGACGTAGTTTTCTTTTCCTAAGCTATTTCAATAAAAAGGTTAAGTAGACTTATCTGTATTGCAAGGAGCTAAGTTTGGTGTTGCACACCAAAATAATTTAAGGGTGAATGAAGGATGCTAAGTTTGGTGTTGCACACCAAAATAATTTAAGGGTGAATGAAGGATGCTAAGTTTGGTGTTCCACTAAAGATCTCATTTAAAAACACATTTTAACCCTCTGCATAAACAGTTACTAACTCCAAGCAATCAGGGAAATCACTAAACCATTGTCTATCTTTTAGTTTTTAGTTTATTACTTTTAGCAAAAGCACACTGTTTCATGTAACTGATGCATCATAGATAGTAGCAAGGGACTAATTTTGGTGTTCCCTCACCAAAGTAAGTTCAAGAAACTACCATAATTCATGCATGCTAACCATTCGCCTAAGTGCTTGGAAAAACAAGCAACTTCCAATAATTATGCAGAAAAGACACTCAACCTCTTGAAAGAATCATCACCAAGGGAAATGCAAAAGTGAAAGATGATGATAAAAGGAAAGCTGCAAGACACCCATGAGAGGTTGTATTGTCACAAAATTCATTTTGCTTTAAAATGTTCTGAATAAGAATTTGCTGTCTACCTTTATGTTAGTTCAAATAATACAAATTTTGATGTCTACACTAGTGTAAATGCTTGTTATCACTCATTTGCTGAATTATGTTTTGTTTCCCTTTTGCATCAATAAGAGAAAATGTTTGACATAGAGAGTAAGTGTCCAATGTGGTAGGAATTAGAATTAAATTCTGTGGTGGTGATTGTTTGATTAGATGATAAGCTTAATAATAAAAGCTACTTAATAGAATGTCCTTTGTAGTGTGAACTTAGTTGCTGATATGAAACCTTTTATTAATGAAAAGAAATAAAAAGAAAAGAAAAGCCAAGGATTGGAAACAAAAATAAAAGAAACAAATAATAAGGCTAGACACCAATAGCTTAGACCTTAGGACATATGGCTGTGGTGTTTTTTGTACTAGGATATGCTTGGACAATTAGGTTCTGAGGAGTCTTTTAAAACTTGGTAACTTGGGTTAACTAATTTAGGATTATCAACCAAAAGTCCATTATCAAGAGCAACCTAGTTACAAAGCATTTAGTAACCCAAAGAGGTGCTGGGCATCAATGTTCCTAAGAAGAATTGTGAGCCAAGTGTCTGTAGTGAAGAAGTGTGGAGAAAAATTGAGCCAAAAGGCTGCTACAACACTTGACACTGAGTTACCATTGAGAAATAAGCTTTTTAACCAAAAGAAATAAGGAAAAATAAAAAAGGGATCAATCAAAGAGCAAGGAATTATGACAGCAACTCTCGTCAATCCTCAAAGAAGCATTTCTTATCTATCAGCAAAGAATAAGTGAGCTGCATCTTGTCTGCATAAAATCCCATGATCTCAATTCAATTATCTGCTAAATAAGGATATGTGCTTCTCTATTTCATTTCATTTCTTCTCATGTTTAGTGCTTGCTTGGGGACAAGCAAGATTTAAGTTTGGTGTTGTGATGACAAGTTATCTTATGCTAGTTTTACAAGCATTTCTCATTAGTTTCATTAGGTTTTATGTACTTTCTTGCACAATAAGTAAGTAATTGGAGTGGATTTTCATGATCATTTTGAATCAATCAAACATCATTTATTTTACACAAAATTATAAGGTTTAAGATAGAATTAATTGATTTTATGAATAATGCAAAGATCTTGTGATTTTGGTGAGACTTTGATTGGTTGTTTGGTTGCTTGTAGGTGAAGAAATGAGGAAGAAAGGGAAGAGCCAAGAAAGCGTTGCAATAGTGAACATAGCGTTCACTCTTTTACCTTTCTCGTGGATCTTGGCTTGGAAGCAAGGATTGTTGGCCAACCAAAAGGGTAACGTTCACAAAAGTGAATGCCAAGTTCACTATCCTCACCTTTTTCGGGCATCAACCAAGAGGAAGGCACAAAAAAGTACTAGGTAGCGCTCAAAATTGCAAACGGAGTGCTCATCAAAGGAGAGCACCCATGAAGGGAACTCGCTCACCAAGGCGCATGGCAAGAAGTAGCGTTCAAAAATTTGAACGCCACGTTCACTTTTGTGAACTTTATCATGCTCGAAGAGGGAGGCACGCACCAAGGAATGGTAGCGTTCAAAAATTAGAACGTAGCATTCTCTTGTGGCAACGTTTTCGTGCTTCAAGCCTTGGGGAGGAAGACTCAGCAAGAGCCACATTCAAAGAGTGAAGGTAGCGTTCACTTATTGAACCCTAGGAAGGCCAAATGCACACAAGGAGCACCAATTTGGCACGCCACAAGATGTCAATGTGGAGTTCACTATTCCAAATGGAGTGCTTCCCTGGGAGCTGGCCAACTCCACCCTGACCCATGCCACTTGAACCAAGCCATCCGAATCCACTCTCCTTCAAGTCCAAAGCCAAAGGCCCATTCCAAATTTTGAAGACCAAAATAGAAAGTGTATAAATAGGATTGATAAACCCATATTTTATGATGTATTTTGTGCTCAATTTAAGTAATTTATCCAATCCTTCACCCACTTATTCATGTAAATTGCATGGTTTTACTTTCCCTTCCTTATTATGTGATATATGTGAAAAACATGTTTCCTATGCTTTAAAAATATTAATTTTAATTACCCTTTATTACCATTCGATGCCGTGATTTGTGTGTTAAGTATTTTCAGATATCCTAAGGCAGGAATGGCTTAGAGGACAGAAAGGAAACATACAAAAATGGAAGAAAAGCACAAAAATGGAGTTTTGAAGAAAAGGGCAGCGACGCGAACGCATGGACGACGCAGCCGCGTGCCTAGCGCAAAAAGGCATCGACGCGAACGCGTGACTGACGCGGACGTGTGCCTTGAGCAGAACGCAAATGACGGGTACGCGTGACCGAAGCAAACGCGTAACAAGGAAAACTCTCAGATGACGCGAATGCGTGACCTATGCGAACGCGTGACAAACGCCACGCACCATAATTTGCAGAAAACACCCCCAGTGATTTCTGGACCCTTTTTCGGCCCAATTCTAAATCCAGAAACATAGAATATAAGCCAGAGAATGGAAGAATCAAAGAGGAAGGATATCATACAATCATAATTCATAATTTAGGATTAGATGTAGTTTTTAGAGAGAGAGGTTCTCTCCTCTCTCTTAGGATTTAGGATTTTAGGATTTCTATTAGTTTAGTTCAATTCATCTTCAGTCATAGGTTCAATATTCCTTTTACTTTATATTTCTCTTTTACTTTCAGATACTTTAATGCTTTTATTTGTTGATTACTTATGTTGCCAAATTGGCTTACGAACCATTCATGTTAGGATTTTCTTTATTTAATATAAATTGAGGTATTTTAGATTTATGATTCTTATTTAGCTTTTTATATTCTTGGTTTTAATTGATTAATTGGAGACTCTTGAGTTATCAAACTCATCGTGATTGATAATTGTTATTGTTGCTAATTGAATTGAATTCCAATAACTCTAGTCCTTTCTTAGGAATTGACTAGGACTTGAGGATCAAACTAATTAGTCCACTTGACTTTTCTTTGCTTTAATAAAGGTTAACTAAGTGGGATTAAAACTCAATTCTCATCACCATCGATAAAGATAACTAGGATAGGACTTCCAGATTTTCATACCTTACCAAGAGTTTTATTAGATATTAATTTATTAATTCCTGCAATTTATGTTCCTTGTTCAAACCTTTTAAAAACTCAAAAACACTATTTTTCATAACCAATAATAAATCATACTTCCCTGTAATTCCTTGAGAAGACGACCCGAGGTTTGAATACTTCGGTTTATAAATTTTATTGGGTTTGTTACTTATGACAACCAAACGTTTGTACAAAAAGATTTTCTGTTGGTTTAGGAGCTATACTTACAACGCGATTATATTTGTGAATTTCTTTACCGATAGGAAATCAGTTCGTCAAAATGGCGCCGTCGCCGGGAAATTGCAAACGTGTGCCTTATTATTGGTTATTGTAAATATTTTTCTTTTGCCTTTTTATTTGTTTCTGTTTTCATTTTTAATTCTTATTAGCTACCATGAGTTCTCACCCCTTTCGCTTTGAGTTTGGTTCTAATATTGTTGAAGGGAAAGAAAGCTATAGCAGGAACATGCATCAAGGTCAGCGTAATCAAGGATGGATGGAGCCACGAGGACTTGATCAACCCTTTAGACAACAACACGCTCCACAGTATCACAGACGACGACCATTCTACAATGCATACCAAGCTGATAGATATGGTGGACCCCCTTGTAGTTATCAACAAGTTCCACCCTGTGCTATTGAACCACCCTCTCAACATAGCTTTGAACCACCATACTCACGAGCTCCCTATAACCTTAATCCATATCCACCCCGATTCCAATCCAATCACTCCCAAGAACCACTACATTCTTATGATGAACCGTTCCTCCAAAATAATGATCCCTCATATCCACCCCAATCTCCAATGGATGACACCCTTCATATTCTTCTTCAAGGACAAGTGAAGATGCAAAGGGATTTACTGGAACTCACTACTGCCTTAACCAAGGTAGTAAATAAATTAGCTTCCCAATATCTGAGCACTCAAAGTACTCACATGGCTATATGTGGGGAATCAAAAGAAGAGCGAAGCATGAAGGAGATACTAGAAACTTCGGTGGACAATGAGGAGCATGGCTTTGTATTGGAACAAGTAGAGGAAGCCATAATAGTTGTAGAGGAAGAAGTGGTTGAAGATTTAGGAGATGTTGAACCTCCATGGGAATCGAGAACTGTAAAGGATTCCGCCGAGAAGTTCGAATTTGATGCCGAGGAGGACAGTGCACAACCTCCAAAGCATATACGTTGTGAAAAATTGGACGGAACAGACCAAGAAGTTGATTCCATAGGCAGTGATGATCATGAATCAAGCTCTTCTAGTCACGAACTTACATCCGCAACTGAACTCCTTGAGCCTGAAGAACCTTATCCAAGTGAATACGAAGATGATGTCAAGGTAGATTTCTCTCAACCTCCAACTTATGACTTGAGTGACGAGGAAGACATAGAAGACTTTGATCAAGATGCAATTGCAGTTGAAGAATTTTGCAAAGAAGTGGAGGAATTCACAGAAGAATACAAGGGAGTAGAGCTTACAGAACCACTGGAAACACCTATCCCAAGGCCATTACCACCTAATACAAGCTTCAAGTGGGTACAATCCTTAACCTTTATCTTTACTTTTCCACTTGAATATGGTTTGCTTGAAACAGATGGCCAGCTTAGAGCTCTCTGCGGCTTTAAGAGTAAGAAGGAAATGGCTCGTACTCAGAGCTGGTGTGCAAGATTCAATAAGGTTCCACACTTCAATTCGAAGAGCACGGATTGGTATCATGTTCAATTGAATGGGTCTCGAAAGACGTCTAGTCATCTTGGTGAGAATACAACTTCCAAACCGCCAGGCTGGAAAAATACAATAACAGACAAGGGCTGGTGCAAAAGCAAGGTTTGGGATCCT
Organism: Arachis hypogaea; assembly: GCF_003086295.3. Classification (NCBI taxonomy): domain Eukaryota; kingdom Viridiplantae; phylum Streptophyta; class Magnoliopsida; order Fabales; family Fabaceae; genus Arachis; species Arachis hypogaea. The sequence continues at coordinate 71,306,371 of NC_092046.1, read as the reverse complement.
GGAATCTATTCGGACATTCGTCACCCCCGGGAGCCTGAGAATCTGTTTGAAGCTGCTCAAAGGCTTTACGTGCCTTGTTTGGGACCCCAGAGGCTGTTGGCATTCCAAACATTGGTGGAGATTTTTGGATGAATTTAAGCACAAGCCACCATAATAGGAAGCTCATCAAATGTTCAACTTAAGGACTTTAACTAAAAGTGCTAGGTGGGAGACAAACCACCATGGTATGATCGTTTCTTTTTCAATTTTATTTCATGTTGTTTGTTTTTATTTTATTTTCATTGAACCTGGAATTATTCATAGCATCTACATTAGCACTGTATATTGCATACTGCATAATTGCATTAAAAAAAAAAGAGAGATCACCCCACGCGAGCGCGCAGGCCACGCGTGGGCATGAAATGGAAATCGGCGTAAAGATCCAACGCCCAGAAAGTTGGGCTGGAATCGTGCGGCTGGCGTGCGTTTAGCACAAAACGGTCTACGCGTTCACGTCCCTGACGCGAACGCGTCACTTGCAAAACACTCATCCCATGCCAAAGCGTGAGCGACGCGTCTGCGTCACGTGGATATTATGGCCCCTAAATGGAAATAGAGAGTTGCTCCAAAACGACGCTGAAACTGTGCGTCTAGCACAATTCACAGCGACGCGTTCACGTGCCTCACGCATCCGCGTCACTCATCTTTTACTCAATTTACGCGATTGCGTCAACCACGCGACCGCGTCATACCCATTTTGCCCTAATCACGCGATCGGTTGCCCCACGCGTTCGCGTGGATTTGAATCCACTAACCCCAAGTCACGCGAACCCCAACCCCATCACGTCCTCTAACCACCCTTCCACTCCCCTCTGCCACTGCAACCCCCTCTACAACCAAACTCCACCACCCAAACACCACCACCACTGTGCCACCCACCCCTAACCACCCAGACCACCCCGTGACACACCCGCCCTCTCTTCTTTCTCCCCTTCTTCTCCTCCCTCCCCTCTTAACCATCCCTCTGCCACTGCCCCCCCTCCGCGGCCACCCTCAGACCGCCGTCTTCCACCACCACTGCCCACCACCACAACCCTCGCCCCAACCTTCTCTCCATCACCCACCTCGCCCAACCCAAACCCCTGTGTCCACCACGCCATTCCCGCTCCACCACCGCGCCGCTGTGTTCCCTCCCAGTGCCGCTGCGTCACCACCACCATCTCTCTGCCCTCACCTCTGTTCATACACATACTAGGATGTTTGACCCTCAGCGCAAAGGAAAAGGCAAAGCAACCACTAGCAAAAGGAAAAGAGGCGAATCCTCTATGACCATCCTCGACATTTTGCATGACGACTCCTGGCGGGAAAAGCACTTTACCCCGCAGGAGAAGGATGACCAGCTATTCATTGCCACAGATCTAGTTAAATTTGCAAACAGATATTGTGAGCAGAAGTATCCAGTGTTTGCCACTTCCAGGAACCTGTACCTAGAAAGAACTCTAAAAATTCCAGAAGAACTACATCAGTACACCTCCGAACAGATAAAACAGAGAGGCTGGTTCTTCTTGGAAGGAAACTTGACAGAGGTCAATGCTTCCTGTGTCCGAGAATTTTACTGTAACTATTTCAAGACTTCTCTGGATGCAGTGCACCTCAGAGGAAAACAGATTTTGGTCACTGAGGAAGCTATTGAGGACATCCTCCAGCTTCTGCCTAAGTCAGATCAGCCTGACGGTTACCAAAAGGCTGAAGAGGATATGAGATTTATGAGATTTGACTGGGATGCTGTCAAGCAGAGGATAGCCCTTGATCCCACTGTCCCATGGGTCATGGGAAAGAATACAGCGATGCCTAAGGGAATCAAGCTGATATATCTGAATGATGAGGATCGACTCTGGCACCAGATTCTGAGCAACTATGTGATGCCGAGCACTCATGAGACAGAGCTGCCCGCTGCTATGATCACCCTCATCTGGTGTGTGATGGAGGGTAAGGACCTGTATCTTCCACGTTTCATCCGGCATTATATGGCCAGGGTCCATGTTAGAGGCACCCTCCCATTTCCTTATCTGATCACCCAGCTAGGCCGCCGAGCTGACGTGCCTTGGGAGCTTGCTGATGAGAAGCCACCTGCTGCAGGCTGCAAGAAGATTATCACTCACAGCAGAAAGTTTCAGGCTTTAGGTTACAAACCCCCATTCCTCACTGCTTCTGATGAGGCAGCCACACCTTCAGCTGCCCCTTCTTCATCCACTGCTGCACCAGCAACCACCACTGCACCTCCATCTGCCTCAGAGCCTATTTACCACCTCGTGTACCGCCTTTTTCAGCAGCTAGACCAGATGGAGCACCACAACCAGCGGCGATATGCAAGATCTGAGCATCGCAACAAGCAACGCTATGCGCATTTAAAGTTATTGCTCCGCACTGGCCACCATGACATTCCCTCTGAGCCTGACACACCATCAGAGCCATCTGAGGAGGAGGCGGACGAGCATGAGGAGGAGGCACCTACCCAGGCCGAGCAGGGAGGACCAGAGCAGGCTGCACCACAGCATGAGGAGCCTCACCAGATCCAGGCCACAGACCCAGAGATTCCTCTCCAGTCAGCACCTCCACTGTAGTAGACAGATCCCACTACACTCATAGAGACTGCAGACCCCCAGGCCACCACAGAGACTCCAGCAGCCCATTCTTCCGGTGATGACACTTCTTCACACCCAGCTTGAGTGAGCATCGAGGATGATGCTATATTTTAAGCGTGGGGAGGTCGCCATCCCTGGCTTATTTTTTTTGGTGAACCACTACAGACTCTTCTATCTTATTTTATTTATTTTTCTGTATTTTTATCTTTATTTTTATTTTTCAGTAATTGCACATTGTTCTTTTGCTGTACTTTTACTTTATTTCCGCATGATTGCACTTTAGTTTATATCTTAGATATTTGGTTTAGTTTGCAACTCTAAACTTATTAGTTATAGAATATGTGGATTAATTAGTATAGTTTACCTTTTTAGCATATAATAGTTTGATTTAATTGAAAATAAAAAAAAAAGAAGTAAACTAGAGACTTTAACATAATCAAACATCGACACACCTTGTATATATAGCATTACATGTTAGTTAGTTAACAACATTTCTTCAAAGAGGAACACTAAGATTTTAAGGGCCACCCTAAGATTTACATTGAAAATAATGGGAACTCTTGATTTCTACTTGCATGACATACATAACTGATATATGATTTTTGAGCTGAAGAACACACAGCCTGTGAGTTTTGAGCTTAATTGTATGGTTACATTCAAACCATAAATTTCATTCCTGTGTGTTTTGCCCTTCTTTTTCATTCTGGTGTTCTTTACTTTGTTTTAATCTATATGTCCAATATAGAATATAGATACATACCAAGAGATGATTGAGGCCATCATTTGAATTTTTCCTCACTTATCCCAAATAAGCTTACCTTTTTCATCACCCTTTCTAGCCCCCTTGAGCCTTTTTAATCCCCTCTTGTTCTATAACCACATTACTAGCCTTAACCAGAAAAATAAATAAAAATTCCAAATTTAATCCTTGGTTAGCTTAAGATAGATATTGTGTATAATTTAAGTATGGAAAATTCTATGAGAACATGGGAGGATAGAAAAAGTGGGAAATTGGAATTGAATAAGTTATTTGAATATTTGGGAAGCATGCTCATGTGAAACCAAAATAACTAAATTTCTATGTGCAACACAAAAAAAAAATTTTTATTTTCAGTATTTAAATAAGGGGATACAAAAATTACCCCCAATGCAAAAAAAAAAGAATCAATGCACATGGGACAAAATTTCAAAATTAAATTTAATGCATGAGCTTGTAATACAAAGTGGAAAAATTTGGGTAAATAGGTAAAAGAACTTTAAATTATATAAAGTATGTGTGTTAGGTGAGATCTTAGACTAGTCAAGGATTCACTTTGTTAGCTCACTTAGCCTTATACATATACCCTTACCTTTACCTTGGCCCCATTACAACCGTGAAAAAGACCTCATGATTTTTGTATGTCTGTATTCCATAATTGTTGATTGGTTAGATGAAGAACAAAGTTTTAGAAAGCAAGGATAGAAAAAGAATAGATTGAATAAACACTGAGTGACTAGAGAGTAAACACAAAAATCCAGTGAGGGTTCAATAGCTCATCACCATATATCTCTGCTTAATTGTTAATTGTCTTACAGGTTTGTGAAATACTTTTACCCATCTCAATTGTAAAAATGCTTTAATGCTATCTAGGGTCTGCTATGTATATATGATTCCATGAAAATATGAAATAAATTAACCACATGTAGGCTTTATATATATAGGCGGATAATAACTAAAGTTGCATGATTCATGTAGGTAGTTTGCATTTAGAATAGAATGCATTGCATGTGATTCCACCATTCTAACTTTACCCTTTCTCCTGGATTTAGCATGAGGACATGCTATTATTTAAGTGTGGAGAGGTTGATAAACCCATATTTTATGATGTATTTTGTGCTCAATTTAAGTAATTTATTCAATCCTTTACCCACTTATTCATGTAAATTGCATGGTTTTACTTTCCCTTCCTTATTATGTGATATATGTGAAAAACATGTTTCTTATGCTTTAAAAATATTAATTTTAATTACCCTTTATTACCATTCAATGCCGTGATTTGTGTGTTAAGTATTTTCAGATCTCCTAAGGCAGGAATGGCTTAGAGGACAGAAAGGAAACATACAAAAATGGAAGGAAAGTACAAACATGGAGTTTTGAAGAAAAGGGCAGCGACGCAAACGCATGGACGATGCAGCCGCGTGCCTAGCGCGAAAAGGCATCGATGCGAACGCGTGACTAACGCGGACGCGTGCCTTGAGCAGAACACAAATGACGCGTACGCGTGACCAAAGCGAACGCGTGACAAGGGAAACTCTTAGATGACGCGAACGCGTGATAGACGCCACGCACCAGAATTTGCAGAAAATGCCCCCAGTGATTTCTGGACCCTTTTTCGGCCCAACTCTGAATCCAGAAACACAGAATATAAGCCAGAGAATGGTGGAATCAAAGAGGAAGGATATCATACAATCATAATTCATAATTTTAGGATTAGATGTAGTTTTTAGAGAGAGAGGTTCTCTCCTCTCTCTTAGGATTTAGGATTTTAGGATTTCTATTAGTTTAGTTCAATTCATCTTCAGTCACAGGTTCAATATTCCTTTCACTTTATATTTCTCTTTTACTTTCAGATACTTTAATGCTTTTATTTGTTGATTACTTATGTTGCCAAATTGGCTTACGAACCATTCATGTTAGGATTTTCTTTATTTAATATAAATTGAGGTATTTCAGATTTATTATTCTTATTTAGCTTTTTATATTCTTGGTTTTAATTGATTAATTGGAGACTCTTGAGTTATCAAACTCATCGTGATTGATAATTGTTATTGTTGCTAATTGAATTGAATTCCAATAACTCTAGTCCTTTCTTAGGAATTGACTAGGACTTGAGGATCAAACTAATTAGTCCACTTGACTTTCCTTTGCTTTAATAAAGGTTAACTAAGTGGGATTAAAACTCAATTCTCATCACCATCGATAAAGATAACTAGGATAGGACTTCCAGATTTTCATACCTTGTCGAGAGTTTTATTAGATATTAATTTATTAATTTCTGCAATTTATGTTCCTTGTTCAAACCTTTTAAAAACCCAAAAACACTGTTTTTCATAACCAATAATAAATCATACTTCCCTGCAATTCCTTGAGAAGACAACCCGAGGTTTGAATACTTCGGTTTATAAATTTTATTGGGTTTGTTACTTGTGACAACCAAACGTTTGTACGAAAATATTTTCTGTTGGTTTAGGAGCTATACTTACAACACGATTATATTTGTGAATTTCTTTACCGATAGGAAATCAGTTCGTCAAGGATCAAATTTAATTTGTAAAAGAACCTTTGGCTCATTTTTAGTTTTTCCCTTTTAAATTTTCATTTTCAATTTGGGAATTGGGATTAGATCATGTTTTCTTTCTGTTTGTTCTTGCTTCTGCAAATTCTACTTTCTGTTTTGGGTTTTTGAATTGAGATTGAAGAATTCCATTGAATTCCTTGATCTGAGAATCATCTTTGCTTTTATTTCAGATAATTCTGAGAATTGGAGAATTGGATCTAAATCTTCTCTTCTATTTTCATTTTCATTTCTTCTGCAATTTATTTTCTGTTTGGTCAAGAGAGCAATTGAGATCTAGATCTGCTTTTTGATCTTGTTGCTCTTCTGAAATTTTCAATTTCTCTTTTACGATTTCACAATTGATCTAAGTTTTCTTACTGTTTGTGTCTTCAAGCAATTTTCTATTTCTGTTTTGCTACTGAGCTGAATCTCTTCATCTCATAGCTCTTTGATTTACTTTAATTTACATTTTCTTTAGTTCAATTTGAATCCCAACACCCAAATCCCTTTACTCTTAATGCAATTTACATTTCCCCGCAATTTAGATTTAGCAATTTAAGTTTCAGCTCTTTTACTTTCTTACACTTTAAGTTTCTGCAATTTACTTCTTCTGCACTATTAAGATTTAGTCAATTCATCCTCTCTCTTTTATTTTCTTGTAATTTAGCTTCTGTTAACCAAGTTTCACTCAAAACATCAAATATTCACTAAACTAAATTCATCACCTAACTAAAATTGCTCAATCCATCAATCCCTGTGGGATCGACCTCACTCTTGTGAGATATTACTACTTGATGCAACCCGGTACACTTGCCGGTGAGTTTGTGTGGAAATCTAAATTTTCACCCATCACTTAGACATGGTAGCAAACTCCAAGAGAACTTCTTTACCTTTAGCATGTTGCGGTACACCACCACCTTCGATTATGGACACTTTATTCTCAACAGGCTCATTACTCAAATCAACATTAAAATGCTCAATCAAGCAAGTCAAAAACATACCATATGACAAGTTACTCCTTTTATCACTTTTCACACATTCCCGCATATGATAAATCATAAAGTAAGCTAAAGATATGGGGATGGAGTTCAAAACAGCATAAAGAACAAGGGTGTCATAAACAAGTACCCTCTGATATGATCCGCTTTTAGGAGTAAAAGAACTGTCATTAATGCTAGGAACAAACCTTCTCTTTTTATAGCAAAATTATTAATGAAAGCGGTTTTTAAAAATTAATTTGAATTTTTAAAACCATGAAAAATGAAAAGACAAGTCATAAGGAATGATAAAATATTAAAACTATCATGACTTGAAATGGAATGAAGTGATGACATGTTGAAAAACTAATTTCAAAAAATTAAAAGAGTTTTATAATTTAAAAAAAATAATGAGCCCATATCATGTGAACAAAGTTTGTCTTACATAGGCCCAAAAGGTGGTTACAGCATGCTGTACAATAGGGCACAGTTCTCCATGTTTAATCCACAAATTTTCTGGGCTTTATAGAAGTCTTCCTTTGAAGATTTCATCACTTGTCCAGTTTTGTCCCCCTGCTACCTACGAGACAAAAACCAACAGAATTAACAAAGTCACAAATTTTCAATAGAATTCAAATCTAACATTCCCAAACTGTTCCTTAATGAGCAGAATCTATCTTCACACAAGGGTTTAGTGAAAATATTAGTAAGCTGTTCTTCGGATTTTACAAATTGAATATCAATAGTTCTCTTTTGCACATGTTCTCTAATAAAATGATATCTAACTTTAATGTGCTTGGTTCTAGAGTGCAGAACAGAATTTTTAGAAATGTTTATTACACTCGTATTATCACAAAATAAGGGTATACTATTGATTTTCAGTTTGTAATCCTCCAACTGAGTTTTCAACCAAATTAATTGTGAACAACACGCAGAGGCAGATATATATTCAGCTTCGGCTGTGGATAGAGCTACTGTGGCTTGTTTCTTGCTTGACCACATGTTTAGTGAGCTTCCAAGGAAGCAACACATTCCAGATGTGCTCCTTCTATCCACCCGACTCCCGCATAATCTTCATCACAAAACCTTACTGCACAGAAATCATTAGATCTAGGATACCATAAGCCATAATCACATGTTCCTCTAATGTATCTAATGATTCTTTTGACGGCTAAAAGATGAGATTCTTTTGGGTGAGATTGAAACCTTGAACATACACCCACACTTTGTACAATATCTGGTCTAGAGGATGTAAGATACATGAGTGAGCCAATCATTCGTCTATACCGTGTTTCATCCACATCTTTGCCATTTTCATCCTTTTCAAGTTTAGTATTTGGATGCATTGGTGTTCCCATAGGTTTGGAATTTTCTAGGCCAAATTTCTTGATTAATTTCTTAGCATATTTTCCTTGGTGAATAAAAATGCCACTAGGAGTTTGTTTAATTTGGAGACCAAGAAAGAACGTTAGTTTTCCCATTAAACTCATTTCAAACTCACTAGTCATGAGTTTTCCAAACTCTTCACACAAGGATTCATTGGCCGATCCAAATACTATATCATCCACATAAACTTGAACAAGAAGAATATCATCATTAGATTCTTTGATAGATAAAGTAGTATCGGTGGTACCCCTTTGAAACCTATTTTCCAACAAGAAGGCACTAAGCCTTTTATACCAAGCTCTTGGAGCTTGCCTAAGCCCATAAAATTCTTTTGAAAGTTTGAAAACATGATTTGGAAATTCTTTATTTTCAAAACCGGGGGGTTGTGCCACAAATACTTCTCTATCTATAAATCCATTAAGGAAAGCACATTTGATATCCATTTGGAACATTTTAAACCCCTTGTGGGCAGCATAGGCAAGAAGCAACCTAATTGCTTCCATTCTTGCTACCGGGGCAAAAGACTCATGAAAATCTATACCCTCCTCTTGATCGTAACCTTGGGCCACTAATCTAGCCTTGTTACGAACAATACTACCATCCTCACCCAATTTATTTTTAAAAATCCATTTAGTACCCGTTACCTTCTTACCATTAGGATTGGGTACAAGTGTCCAAACCTCATTCTTTTCAAATTGAGCAAGCTCCTCTTCCATGGCTTTAACCCAAGATGGGTCTTCTAGGGCATGCTTCACGTTGAGAGGCTATAATTAGGACAAGAAAGCAACATTGCTTTGATCAGCTTGCTTCTTGCTTAAGGATCTAGTGGTCACGCCTTGGGAAGGATCACCAATGATAAAATCATGAGGGTAACTCTTCATAAATTTCTATTCTCTTGGCCTTGGAGGTAAGGATCTGCTTTGATGAGCTTCAGCATTCTGATCAGTTTCAGATTCTCTTACTGGCTCAGGAGACAAAATGGAAATGTATCTTCCATCCTGATGAGACATTTCTGGGTGGACAGAATCTTTACTTGGGACAGTCTTGGGATTTTCTTCACTAACTTCATGGTTCACAATATCCTGACAGCCTGCATCATCTTCTACCACAACACTAGAAATTGAATTAGTATCACAAAAAGAAACGTGTATGGATTCTTCTATGGTTCTATGTTCTTTGACGTAAATTCTATAAGCTTTGCTAGTGGTGGAGTATCCAACAAACATTCCCTCATAGAATTTTGAATCAAACTTTCCAAGATTGTCTTTATTATTAAACACAAAACATTTGCATCAAAAAATGTGGAAATACTTAAGATTAGGAGGGGTTCCTTTCCATAGCTCATAAGGAGTTTTCTTTAACCCTATTCTAATGATAGTCCTATTCAAAATATAACAACCTGTATTTATAGCTTCAGCCCATAGAAATTTTAGAACCTCATTTTCACAAAGCATAGCCCTAGTCATTTCTTGAAGGCTTCTATTCCTTCTTTTAAGTACCCCATTTTGTTGAGGTGTTCTAGGACATGAAAAATTATGAGCAATTCTAAAATCATCACAGAATTTTTCAAAGTCTTGATTTTCAAATTCTTTTCCGTGATCACTTCTCAAGTGGACAATTTTCAAATCTTTTTCATTTTGAATTCTTTTGCAAATAGTTGAAAAAGCATGGAAAGCATCATTCTTATGAGCTAGGAAGAGTACCCAACTGAATCTCGAGTAGTCATCCACCACCACCAAACCATAATCTTTACCTCCTAAAGTTTGAGTTCTTGTTGGACTAAAAAGATCAATATGTAACATTTCTAATGGCCTCTTGGTGAAAATTCCATCTTTAGGTTTAAAAGAAGATTTTACTTGTTTGCCTAGTTGACAAGAATCACAAGTAATATCCTTATCAAATTTAATGTTGGGAATTCCTCTCAGCAAGATCTTTTTAACAAGTTTAAAAATTTGGTACATGCTTGCATGACCTAATTTCTTATGCCATAGCCATTTTTCAGATTCAAGTGAGGTAAAGCATGTTACTTTTTGATCTTTTAAATCCTCAAGAGTCAATCCATACACATTGTTGCATCTTTTAGCTTCAAACAATGTTTCACCAGATTTTTCACAAATAACTAAGCAATCCAATTTTCTAAAAATAACTTCATACCCAAGATCACATAATTGGCTAATGCTTAGTAAATTGTGCTTCAAACCATCAACAAGAAGAACATCATTTATAAAAGAAGAAAAACTTTTACCAACTTTTCCAATGGCCACTATTTTTCCTTTTCCATTATCACTGAATGTGACAAACCCTCCATCATATTCATCAAGCTTGATGAAGAAGGTTGCCTTTCCGGTCATATGCCTAGAGCACCCGCTGTCCATATACCACATATTTTCCTTTCGCTTGGATGCTAGGCAAACCTGCTCAACATGATCAGCCATAAGGCAAGTTTGAGACTTGGTTTTTGATTCTTCATCTTCATCAGAATAGTTCTCCAAGTATTCCTATGAGGCTATCAGTCCTTTCTTCTTTCCCTTCTTTGGCTTCTCCTTCTTCTTCAGTTTAGGACAATCAGATTTGTAGTGCCCAGCCTCTTTGCAGTTGTAGCAGATCACTATGCTAGAATCTTTCCTTGGTTTCCTTGAAATGCTTCCTTTGCTCCTTTCTTTTAGCTTCACCATTTTCCTGAATTTTTTTGTAAACAAAACAAATTCATTTTCAGAAGAATAATCACTAGATTCATCATCCAGGGGGTCAGTAATAGATTTGAGAGCTATTCCTTTTCTTTTAGAATCTTTTTTCAAATATGTATTTTCAAAAGCAAGTAAGTTTTCTCTCAAATCATCATATGTCATGGAGTCAAGACCACTACTCTCAGATATCACTATAGCCTTAGTTTCCCACTCTTTTATGAGACTTCTCAAAATTCTCCTCACAAGCACAGATTCAAGATACGTGATCCCCATAGCATCCAAGCCAGTGATGATGACATTGAATCTTTTGAATAACTCATCTATAGATTCTCCTTCCTTCATTGAGAATATTTCATACTCTCTGTTTAGCATGTCTATTCTGGTCTTCTTTACTAGAGTTGTGCCTTCATGAGTGACTTGTAATTTGTCCCAGATTTCCTTTGCCGTTGTGCATCTTGATACATGTCGGTATTCCTCAAAGCTGATTGCACAGTTAAGCAAGTTGACAGTTTTCGCGTTGAGCTCCACCTTTTTTCTATTTTCTTCGGTCCAGCTGGCTTCACCCTTAAGAGAGACCACACTATCAGCTCCTGTGGTGGTTGAAAATTGAGGACCTTCCAAGATTATTTTCCAGAGTCTGTAATCTACTGATTAGACAAAAATCTTCATTCTTTCCTTCCAATAAGTGTAGTTCTTTCTATTAAAGAGAGGAGGTATGTTGCTTGACTGTTCTTCTATCAGAGTGTAGGCCACCAGATTTGAGCCACTATTTTCTGTCATCAGGATCTTTTCTCCAAGCTGCAAAGCTTGATATCTTTGAGACCAAGCTCTGATACTAATTGATGGTTTATCAGTGGCTAAGAGAAGGGGGGTTGAATCTTAGCCCCTTTTCTTGCTGAATAACTCTTGCTGCCCTGTTAAACTACTTTAGGAGATATTTCTGCTTTTTGTCTCGTCACTAGTCAAGAGACATTTTTTTTTGTCTCGTAACCAGTAAGGAGATATTTTTCAATTTTGTCTCCTACGAACAGATTCAGAAATGGAGTAGAAGAGAGAGAGAATCACACCAAGAAGTATCCTAGTTCAGCTGCTAAGTGCAGTGCAGCCTACATCCAGTCTCCATCACAACAATGATAGAATTTTACTATAATCAAACAGATTACAGACACCAATTCTTCCTAGGAACTACCCTTCCTATCCGAGATAAGTCCCGAATCTATCCCCAATCCTGAACTTGACTTGGTCACCTACCAAGCTTTCAACTTCTAAGTGCTAACCCAACTTGGAAGGGGATTCCCACAGAATCATGATACATAACACAGATGTACAAAGGACCTCTAGGACATCTATGGCTTTTTCTTTTAATTTTGTATCCTCTGCCTTTTTTCGCTCACTGGCTTTTTCTTACAAACCTCACACAGTTTGCCTTTTTCACCATGAGACTCAAGACAAACAAAACTAAACAGAAAAATACAACATGAATCACATTGAAGGAGAAGATCTTCTATTAACTTGGGTAGTTATGAGAACTCTGTGCTAACTCTCCTTATTTCAAGCCTTGGATGTTCACCCTTATTATAGAAGGAAAAGCCTCAAAGGTTGAAACGGTTGTACTGAGCCAACTTTTTCTTCTTTAACATCAAACCGGTTCGGACAAAGAGAGAAGAGAGGGAACCGAATACAAAAACCAACATGCAAATACTTCACTCTCATCCCATCTCACCAAACTTCATCAATCTGGGGCTTCCATCTTGACTTGCACCCCAAGAAGGATTCCTGACCCTTGATGAGTCCTTGATGCTTGACAGCTCCATCTACTCTATCTTCTACTTCTTCCCCACGTAGCTACAGTGGCTACCTCCTGTGATGGATCAACAAAAGTAGAGACGAACCATACCCTAGGGATCTTCTTCTTTGACCGAATTGGATCTTCTACCATTTTTAGGCATGATAATCTTGAGACTTCTTCACCACTTCTTACCATAAGTGGCAAAGATATCAGCCATGCTAAACAGTAGATATTTCTTTTGTAAGAGCCATCATCACAATGGCCTCTTTCTTGCACATAGCTTCACTACTACAGTGCCTCATTTCTGATAACTTGCTTCCTCTTCTTCTTTGAGACATGACCGAAACTGGAGAGAGAAGAGAGAGAAGAGTGATAAGCTTTCAAATGGAAGTAATGAATGAAATCAAATAAAATCAATTAAAACCAACTTCCCATAGTCTTTTCCTAGTAACGTGTAAAACATTAAAGGCCATCAAATCAAATTGAACTTTCTCTTTCCTATTTCCAAGGCATGCAATAAATTCAAGTTAATTAAAATTTGAATTCCATAATCATTGAAGATGGGAATGGTAACCGTGAAAAGCATGTAATCAATTTAATTAAAATTTGAATTCCACCAAAGTGAATTGGTAACCAAAATATGCTTCAACAAAATTGGGCCCTTTATTTTTGTGATCAACATATGGCATCCTTAGGCCATTTTCTTCTTTATTTGTTTTATCAATATGGGCTTATGATTTGGGCTTATCTTCATTTCAAATTTCAGCCACTTTATATTTGAATTGATTTTGCACACAACTAAAATAATTCTTTGACCAAAGTGGGCTGCTCTATCTTTATGACCCAATAGAAAATTAATTTCTTCCTCCTGCACACTAATAAACATATCAAACAAACCATTGGAAGCATTAAATAAGACACTTAATTTTAGTAATTTCCTAATTTATATTTTAATAATATTTGATCATCATTTAATTAAATATAAGTTTTCCAAACTCAACAATCAAAAAATATGGACTCATCATTGGCCAAAAACAAACTTTAAAATGAAATTCTGATTTGTAACAGATTAGTTTTTGGCCTGTCAAATTGAGATAATATCCTAACACGTTAAGATTAATTAAATCTGGGTGTTAACTCTGACACATAATTCCTAGGAACCATATCAAATATTGACAATGGTGCTTTTATTTTCTGTGCATTGGAGCTAGGGGGCAAACAGAATCCGTCAGATAACTAGGTTATCGAAATACCTATGTATCATAATTCTTTTGTTTAAATTAGGACAGTTAAAGAAGAAATGCTTGGATCACTCAAGCGACATATAGTACGAGAAAGCCCAAACTAAAGAAATACTTATGCTAATGACATTCTGCGGAATTAAAATCCAGATTGAAAATTTACAGTTGAAACTCTACAATAAAGGTTCTGATTCCTACTCGATGATGTGGTAGAGGCGGTCTCTTTTCCAACTATTCATAATGTAGAACAAAGTTATCCTGTAAGGATGTAATTCTCATTAGAGGCCTAAAATAGGATCAGGGATAAAAGGAAAACAATAAACATTGGACCACGAGAAATCATTTTAAGAACACTACGAATACTATTATGTATAAAGCTAACCTTGCAAACAATTTTAAATATGTTTGGATCGAAACAGTGATAAGATCCTCTTTCGTATGTGTTCGTTTTAATAAGCGGTTCCATGTTGGAAACTCTTATAAACCAGAAACGATTCTATTTGTGATAATACCATTCTCTATTGTGCCTGAAGGCAACAAGCACCTACCTTGTTAGAAATTATTAATCAGAGGAAAACAATTTAGATTTTAATTCAGTTCCTGCCAATATAAGTTCTGCTGTAGGAATACTTAAAATATGTGACTGATAAACAAAGAAAGGTTACCAAGTATTGACTGATTTAACCATTAATTGCTCCCAAATTGTAACAATCCCAACATAATTTGAAAATAAGCCCTAACCATAGAAAAATAAAATATGAATAACAAAAAAAAAAGAGGATGAATTGGAGGGTATGTGCATATAGCTCATTTAATTTGCAGTATATAATTGTGCTTCGTCTTTGGGCATGCTGCAACCAAGGAAAAAAAGTGATTAATTATAATACTAAGCAAGCCAATTAGAAACTAAGTAAGATGTAATTGCAAACCTGTAGAATATGTAAAAAAATATGGTTGCATAGAAGAAGGCCAACTAGTTGGACAAGTTGAACCAATGCAAATAGAAAATAAAGTCATCTTCTATATGGCTGCACTTGGACACTCATCATGCACAAAGCAAATACAATTAGGGGTTATTGCATGAGAACATCTTTGTTGATAAGTATTGCTTCAACACCATTATAATGGACATCCATAAAAATACGTACCTTGTGGAAGAACACCACTCATCAATCGATTCTGTCCCTATACTCCTAAGCCAGCAGATCCACTGTTTGCACTCATCAATCAATTCTTGCCCACCTTGAGGTTGTGCATTGGCAGCATCCAGATCATGTAGCATTACATCCTTTAGGGGGAAACAAAATTTCAAATCACAAGAAAACTATTACCATCAAGCCAGTGTATCAAACACAATCTTACTGGGTCTGAGCATCTAGATGTGTTCCTTTGCAAAACTTATCCAAATATTTTAGTGTTAAAAAAACCAATGAGATTAAAGCATTTATGTCATCTGAATTAAAATCTATAAAAGAATTTGCACCTAAAAATACAAAGGAATTATGCTTATAATTTATCCTTCCATGTACCGATCTTGATAATAATAATATTGGGTGAGAGAGTTGGATACCGTGAGGAAGGCGGCATTGCTTGTGACGGTGACGGCGACGATGCTTTGGAGGACAGAGACGGCACGACAGACGGAGAAAATGGGGCACCCAATGAGGCGGTTATGCTCGGGTGGCAACGACGGCGACAGAAACGGAGGAGGAGATACAGAAAATTAGAGTTCATTGACTGAGAGCATGATTTGGGGAAGAAACAAAGATTGGGTTTTTAATATTTTAGTAAACTATACAATTATCCACTTTGGGCTATAATCTAATTATCAATAGTTTAACTATAGCTAATATAGCAACCAATTAAAGAGTAACATATCACAGAGGGTAATGTACATATTATTATAGAAAGGATATAGTAGAATTTACCTTTTTATTATCTTTAAAAAGATAGACAACTAAAAATTCATTCAAAAATTGAAATAGCTCAAAGCATTTGTACTAGTTCAATGATGTAGTATTGATTTTAATATTTTTTTTCAACAATTAAAAGAAAAAAAAAAAGACAAATGACTTCAACAAATCAAATTATCTTTTATATTTCGGTATTACTATGTGTATACATAATTTAGCTTGATTAGTACCTTTTTATTAATATATAAATTTTTCATTATATATAAATTTTAATACATCGTAACTTTTTTTAAGGTATATATTCTATGTATTTAAATTGTTCCACTTTTACATAGTTTTTCATTTCATATGTCATAATAAATCAATAAATCAATTTGAAAATAAATTCAGCTATCAGTTCGAGAATAAACTCGGCTTTTAATAAATCCAACAATAAACCTTATCAAGTACGCACATCCAATTATATTGTCTAAACAAAGACAAACTCAGCCTCAATTTCTATTTAAGAACAATTTTAGACATATTACATCCCAAAGACCAAATTCAGTTAAAAAAATATTATTAATCTATATATACTTTACCCATAATTCTTTTTATGTATTTTTTATTCTACATGAGACCATGACTAACTATTTTTTTTTCCCTTACAATATCAATTCCTAAAATCCACTATTTCTAGCAAAGCTCCTATTTGAGAGGAACAAAAGCAAAAGTCATTAAATATGATAACTTATAACCACTATATTTCAATGTTTTATTATTATTATTATTATTATTATTATTATTATTATTATTATAACATTTAAAATTACATGCAAAGAAAACAAGGTGTTAGATTCAAGCCATCTATCTATAATAACGCTTGCATTTATTAAAAACTGAATCTTATTATGACAACTTTATAAATTTACATGTAGAATTTTAGCACTAAAGTCTTGAATTCAGATTTTCAACAATTCAAAATGGCTCTAGAACTCAAAGTAATTCTTTAGAATTTTTTAATTCAAAATATTGCTACTTGACATACAGGTAATCGGTTCATCTATTTTATTTTCATCATATTCTACAATTTATGCATATTTATTTTTAAATTCAAATAATTTATCACAACATCTTTGGTTAAGTCAATACTCATAAATTAAAGATTTTGAGTGAGAAATAATTATCAGTCATTTGTTATATGTTGACAAAGTATCTATCTCACAATAAACTAGAAGATATAAAACTCATCTCAAAATTATTTGTTTTCTATCTTTCATAATCGCCGAATAAGAACTTGACTAAGTTTGGAGACTCAACATATTATTATTTACGTTATTTTATAATTGAGTTATACCTTATTTTATTTTTTTAAACTTAGCCTGAATCATATGATTGACAGATAAAATTTAGGGGTTGTGATCTGTTACTCAAACTATAACTTGGCCTGTCATGCACGATGATAATAACTTAGTCTTTATTGTACATGATGAGTAATAATTTAGTTTTATTTGCTTTAATTCTGAGTCCATAACTGACAAGTTTAATGACTATCATGACTAACTTAATTATCAAATGGTCATCACATCAATGTCATTTATAATTTAATCTCTATATAATTTTTCCTTTATTTTCTAACAGGAATAAGTTTTAAAATCTGAATTATTTTACGATTCTGATATATTGTTTAAACTGACTTGAGTGTCGAGTACTTTTTGCATATACCCATTCTTTATATTCTTTTTCTTGCGAAATATAAAAAATAAGCTCGATTTGTTCTAAGATGAGATATACCACAAAATTCTTACCATACAAGAACAAGTTTAGAAAGAAATACTAGTTATTACTTCTAATAAGAGAGGTATGTCTTAAAACAAAAATCTTCATATTAAAGGTTTTTTTTAGCTAGGTAATTAACGTATCCTTATTCTGCTTTGGTAAATATATATATATATATATTTAGTTGTTTCTTTTTATTTTTAATATTCCAACAGGATCAAAGCCCGAGAAGAGAAGATTGTACTACACTAATCATGCAGGACATAGCAATCTCATTTACATTATCATTTAACAATAGTTTCAGATCATTCAGGGAAATGTCAAGAAATTCAAAACCTGGTTGGTTTTTGTTTGATAGTTTTCTTAGCTAGCTAGCACACTTATTTACTTCTTTGAAAGCATGTTGGAATTTTAGTCCTCAAAATATTGATATTGTTTATCAGAGCATTAAAGCTCTAGCTTTCACGATTGAGATTGTTGATGCTTTCATATGTAATGACGAAGTCCTTCCACTATAAGAAGAATGGTGGAATTAGAGGAAGAGGACTAGAAGAGTGGTTACAAATGAGGATGAGTTAGTACTTTAGGTTTACATTAGGTCACAATCTAAATGTTATCACATCACATAGCGATTGCAGTGTTTATTGTGGTATTGGAGCATCAACTCATTATTTTGTTTGTTGAATCACTACTAGAATAGGATTAAAAGACCACTATGGTTTGCTGGGAGATCAATCTCATGGACAATAATAGTTCATGCAATTAGAACTTCGAAATCAGTGCCCGGCCTTAGAGAATATTATGGGATTTAGTCATCTTTTATATGTTACTTTTGATTAATGAAAGTTAAGCTTTTTCGAAAAAAAAAATTGTTAAAATATACATAATTAATTATAATAATAAAAATTAACTATTGGTGTTTACTTCAATATGATGATAAATTTATATATACTGATACGATAAAGTGTGAACAAATAAAAAATATGACACACGAACTATATTATCTACGTTAGCATTTAATTTTTTTTAAATATATATCATATTATTACTTTTACTAAAATATCCTCATAATTTAGTAAAACTAAAAAACATCTTATTAAATTTTACAAAAGAACTTTATTAGGGAGTCAATGAAAAATCTTTACAATGTGTACAATGAGCTGGTTATTTGGCCCAAATAATAAAAACCAAATCACATTTTACCCTAATTTCAAAAATCCCATTCAGATTTCTTGTGAGAACAACCATCCAATCCCTGATTCAAATCAGGTTTTTTCCAATTCTTTCTGCTTGTACCGACGGCAACCCATCCACCTAACCCTGACACGATCTCTTCTGAGCATCCTACTGCAAGTGACGTTGAGAGAACCTGAACCTCTATCAGCACCGATCACAACTGCACCCCTCACCCTCTCGCATGTGCCTCTTTCGTCGCTGGCAGTAACCAGTTCGGTCGGCGCCTGCTTCCTATCGCGGGTCTCTCGTGGCATCCGCCGGATGTAAGAATCGTGACTAATTAACTGCCTAATCAGGTAATTAATTGTCCAAATTAGGTTATAAAAATTTAGAGTGAGAATTTGAGGATGTAAATATGATTTTTGGACTCAATAGGTTTTTCTGAGTTAGAAAATGTGTTTTCTGCGAAAAACTGGGAACCGGAGCCGAACCGGTCTAACCGGTTCAAGTCTGTCCGGTGCTGCGCGAGAAAAAGTAAAAACAGTCAAAAACCTTAGAAAAATATTAGAAATGAAAAACTGGGCGTTAATTTTAAAGATTTGAACCAAAGTTGGGCCAAAGGAGTTAAAAATACTAACTGGTTGGACCGGGCCCAAGTTTGGCCCAAGCCCAACATATAAATAGGTTCATTTAATGAACCCATTCAGCAACAACACACATAAACACAACACCACCATATGAAAGAGAAAGGGGAGAAGAGAAGAGAAAATACTATTCATCATCATCTTTCCAAGCTCATATCTTGAGCTATAGAGATCCGATCGCCGCACCGTTTGCGGCCACGCATTCCTTGTGAAAAGCTCTACAAAACCTACCAAAGAAACTGGTAAGGAAAGCTCAAATCCCTCTCAGTTTTTCTCTTCAAAATTTCGAGTTTTAGGGCTTTTGATTAAGTGAGGTTTTGTGATTTTGGGGTGTTTAGGTACACTCTAGCCTTTGATTAGCATTGGATTTGGCTTCTAAACGTGTTGGGTAAGGTGAGTTGCTCTTGAACCCTTGTGAAATTATTGTGAGTTTGGAAGCTTTGGAACTTGTTGGTGCTTGTTGGAGTGGAATTTGTAGCTTGGATTGTGGTGGAAAGCTTATCTGGAGCTCATATT